>NC_047658.1:67387680-67714466 GCF_011762505.2 Arvicanthis niloticus | reverse complement strand
AGATTCCCAGGGATGCCTAGCAGTGAAACCGGACCCTGGCCTAGGTCCGGGAAGCAGGTGCAGGGCCCTGCATGGCAGCAGGGTAGTCTCCTCCCAGAAGCAGCCATAGCACCTCACCTTCAATATGCATCCATTGTCCCGGGAGTGAGTGGTGTCTGATTTGGAGTTTCCTGTGTCCATTGATAGTTTGGCACAATTCCCCCTGAACACCCTCAGTAAGTTAACACCAGTGAGTCACAAGAAAAGTATGTGAAGCTACAAGCAGCCCTGGGTATTTGTAGGAGACTTGGATCACAGTGACTTGGGCCTGTTACCAAAGAGCCCCACCTACCAGGACATATATTTCCATTTCCTGAATCTCTGTACACACCATGTTTCCCTCCCCACTGAATACCTATATCTCCTGGAGAGCTTGAGAAAGTTCACTGGACAAAGTTGATGGTGATGTTAGGCTGCTCCTAACTAACATGGAGATGAGATCCCCTCTCAGAGCATCTGGGCTCACAGATGTTGGGGGACTACGCATAGCACTGAGCAGTCTCTTTGCAACCAGATGTTCCTTTAGAACCCCAGACAACTCCCACATCCTATATCAGGGTACAACTCCCACATCCAGGGTAGGGGAAGGCCAAAATTTCAAGGGATATTGTTTGAACCTTACAATTGTAATAAAGTTTAAAAATACCAATTCATCACATGGCTCTTTCCTCACTACAAGAAAATGAACTGTTTCAATAATTGTGCCTTGGCACCAAAGGGAGGTAACTAAGCAGTCTCTGAACAGGGGAATCCGTAGCTGCATCCTGTCATCTAGTCCACCAACCCTAATCCCTCTTCTTCCACTGCCTTGTGCAGGAGGAAAGGTGCGTGAGAGAGACAAGGTGCAGACAAAGCCTACTTTCTATCATTTTTTGCCAGCCCTTGCTCCACCCACTAAATACCAAGGCACACAGCCATACTCTCCAGATGGTTCCCTGAAGCCCTGCTCTGTTGCTAAGGATAACAGTGAACTCCTAATCCTCCTGCCTACTCCTCCCAAATACGGCATTACAGGTGCCATCACCCTCTGATTTATGTCCTGAATTTATGAAGCCTCATTCCATGGGGCTTGAGGTGAGTTTGGTGCAACAGCCTCCTCAGGGCATGTTTTAATGGACACCTAGCTTAGAATAAACACTCATATCGATGGCCAATGCCGTCATTATTTCAACAGGTCCTTCCTGCTGGGCAGACCTCACCAGAACGGTTCTGAAGCAGAAAACCTCATCTATTCTGCTGGCTCACCTCCCTGAGGCATCAGGAACCACCACCACAGGTCTTATTTTCCCTTGGGGCCCTGTCTTCTCTTACTAAGGTGACCTTAAACATTTCTGAGGGCTCCTGTTCCTCTCCTGAAAAGTGAGACCTTCCTCAGCCTCGACAGGCTGTTGTGAGGAGAGGGTTAGGCCTGTGGAGGCGCCTGACTTGTGGCTTGGAAACACTTGGCTTTTGTTATTAATTTCTTCTTTTATATCCTGAGAGGGAGTAATGCCAGGGATGTCTGCCACCTGTGTATCGTAATCCACAAAAGCATGTGACAAACGAAGAAGAGAGTGTGTGAGAGTATGAGTCAGGGCTGAGGGGAGCTTCTGGGAAGACTTTTCTAAAGAAGCATCTGCTTCAGCACAAGGCATGTTGGCTGTGCCTGGGATCCTGACACTTGGGATGTTGAAGGATTTCTAAGTTCTAGTCCAGCTTGGGCTACATGGTGAGACCCTGTCTCAAACAACAACAACAACGACAACAACAACAACAACATAACAAATAAAGCAGGGCTGGGGGAGCCTGGGAAAATTAGTCAGTAGATAAATGCCCTTGTGCAAGTATGAGGTCCTGAGTCTAAATTCCCAGACACATAGCATGAGTGTTTGTAATGCCAGCACTCCTACAGGTAGGTATGAGGCAGAGATAGGAGAATCTCCCTCAGAAACCAGTAGCCCAGATAGCCTGCCATTTATAGTGGGGAAACAGTAAAGAAACCATGTCACAAAGTGAAAGGTGAGGACAGACTCCTAAGGTTGACCTCTAACCTTCATGGTCACATTGTGGTACATGCACACCCACATTCCCATGCAAGAAGCTCTGGGTTTGAATTCTAACACTGCATAAACCAGGTTTGCTGGTCTAAGCCTGTGATCTCAGCACTTAAAAGGTGGAAGTAGGAGGATCAGAAGTTCAAGGTCATCCTTGGCTACTTAATGAGTTTGAGGTCAGCCTGAAATATATGAGCCCCTGTCTCAAAAACCAACCAACCAACCACCACCACCACCACCACCACCACCACCACCACCACCACCAACAACAACAACAACAAAACCCCAAAATCAAAAATTCTGCAGAACACCCACCTTCCACTGGTAGCAGGAGTTGCTAGTTTGGTGTCTTTAACAGTTGCTGTCTTTTCTACTGGGATCAGGTCTGGGGAAGCTGAGGATGTAGACATAAAGGCTGTGAAAATACTTCCTTTCGTATTTAAGATTTTGAAGAAGTCTAAGCCTGGGTCAGATTTCTCCCTTGGATGCGTTTGTTATGAGTGAATGACATCAACGCCCAGCTTGGGGAGGAAGTACAGGAAGTACAAAGTCATTGTTTGTCGGGCCGGGTGCTGCTCAGTGGTTCAGCTTGTGTGAGGCTCTAGTTTGGTCCTCAGAGCTAAGAAAGAACATGTGCTGCAGACTCAAAGCTGCCAGATGAGGTGACTGACACTGGGAACAGGTGACCAGAGTGACTGAGCCCTGCTGCTGCAGAGTTGCTTTTGTTATGGCCAGACTGAGAAAACCCTTAAGAGGATGGTTTGATTGTCTATAGTGTTGGGAATTGAACTCAGGGCCTCAGGACTGTTAGGTAAGCTCCCTATGCCACCAGTCCTTCTAATTTTATGTTTTAGACAGAATCTCAGTAAATTACCCAGGCTGGCCTCAAACTTGCAGTTCTCCTATCCCAGACTTGAAAGTTGCTACAACCTATATTTATCTATTTAGTGTGTGTATGTAGGTTAGGCTGAGTGTCTAGCAAGCCTCAGGGATCTAGCTCTGCCTCCCCAGCACTGGGATTACAGAAACGTACCATCATGGCAACTTGCTTGACATGAGTTCTGGGCATTAATTCAGGTCTTTATACTTGCTGGATAAGTGCATATGGTGTGTGTGTGCTCGTGTGCGTGTGCATGTGCGTGTGCGTGTGTGTTTTTGGAGCTGTGGTGATATCTCAGTGATACACACACACACCACCACCACCACCACCAACAACAACAACAAAATTCAAAAAACAAAATAAACCAGAATCCTGCAGAAAATCCACTACCTTTCACTAGTGGCATAAGGTGGATAAGCCTAAATTTTAATCTGTAAACTTTTGCAGAAGAATTTTTTTTTTTTTTGCTTCATTTCCAGGCTTAAAAAAATGTATGATTGTAGTAATATGAAGAATTCTAGCCAGAATACCAACATCAAGATCCAGTGGGCAAACACAATCTACTTGAATCTTCAAGTTACTTAAATTCAAGTTACTTAAATTCCATGAAGCACAACTGAAGGACTTTTAGAGTCTCTGACTTCTTCTTGAGCACAGGCTTTTCAGACTTAATACAGGCCACATTAGCAGAACTGGGAAACTCAGGGACAATTGAGGAAGGCTGAGGAAATGGCTCGGTGATAAAGAACAGTCATGTTCTTTCAGGGCACTGCAGTTGCTTTCCAACCCCCATCCTGGCTGGCTCACAGCTGCCTGTAATTCCAGCTCTGGGGGATCTGATGCCCTCTTCTAGACTCCATGGACATTTGCACACACACACACACACACACACACACACAGAGAGAGAGAGAGAGAGAGAGAGAGAGAGAGAGAGAGAGAGAGAACACATTATTAAGAAGAAATGAAAATAAGGGAGAGAGAGAAGGGAGAAGGAACTACTCAAGGGCCCTCTCTGAAGCCTTCTTGCCAGGCCGGGATACAGGCTCCCTTAGTTTCTTGCATTTCCCTGTCTTTTCTTGGTTCAGATTGCATGTCAAATTTATTGTCTGCATATGCTCCTATCATGGCTGTAGTACTGTCCTCAAGGATTCAGGACCTAGCACAAAGCTGGCTGGGCTCTGAGTCGGGTCAAAAAGCTTATGAGTTAGACAAAGCTTCAGGGCTGGAGGCTGTGATGAAACGGTGACTCTGCCTGCATTTCCAGTTGGTGAGTTTATTTCAGAGAGAGTTTACCATAATAAGCCCATGTGTAAATATTTTTTAAAAATTTTGTTCATTGATTTGTATTGGTTCATTGGTGTTTTGCCTACATGCATATCCAGAGGTGTCAGACCCTCTGGAACTGGAGTTACAGATACTTATGAGCTGCCATGTAGGTGCTGAGAATTGAACTCTGGTTTTTTGGAAGGATAGTCGGTGCTCTTAACTACTAAGCCATCTCTCCAGCCCCGTCTAAACATTTTTTATGAAGCCTATGAAGACTTTCCTCTTTGTTTACCAGCTGCTCCCTTGAAGCTTAAAACTCCTCCTGAGTCTAGGGAGCTGTACTGTCTCTACCATCTAGGATAAGATCCAGAATACTGTGTGCAAGCAATGGATAGACAGATGCAGCATAGTCGAGAGGGGCAGAAGCTCCAGGCTCTCTATGGCTCTGTACCTCAGGCACAAGGCAATGCTCTGCCCAACTGCTATGTGACTGATATACCCTTGCTCTCCTGCTGCCAAAATCACTCGTAGAATGAGGGCTGTTAATAGGTGTATGGTTTGAAATCCTGAGCCAAGAAGTGATGGCGGTTTTTAGGTCATAAGGATGGCACCCCATGCATGGGATAGGTGCCCAGTAAAGGCACCCTAGAGAAACTCTTCACCCCTCTCTCTTCCACGAGGATGCAATGATTCACCAGAACACAACCATGATGGCACCCGGCCTTATGTTTACAGACTCCAGAAGGGTACTAGCCAGCCAACTAGGTGTGTAACTTTCAACCACTGGGTTTGGGATTTTTGTATAGCAACCAGGATCGGGACAATGGCCTTGGAGTAGATTTTATCACGTGCTCATAAAACCACACTGGAGATCAGTTTTGTGCAGGTCCCACAGAGTAAGTAATGAAGACAAGATATCTTCAGAAGATGTTTGTCTGGGGATAGAAATGTCTGCATGATACAGAGGCCCTCTGCAAGACTCTATCTCTTGAGTACCACCTGCACCCAGGCACTTGATACACAATGTCTAATTTTAATGCTCTCCTCATGGAGGTGTCACATTACCTTCCAGTTCTAGTAGTGAAGCAAGGGTGGCCTGGTGGGGCCAGCAAGTAGCAGACCTGCCATAGAATCCATGTCTACTTGGCTCAGAGGTCAAGACGACTCCCACCAAACCCCAACACCATCTAACTCCAGGATTAAAAACAAAGATTAATATATTATGTATGAAAATATCCTAAAGGTACACTATTTTATGTGCTCACTAAAACATTAGTAAAAAAGAAAATCCAAATAAAAATAATAAGAGTCTAGAATGTAGCTCAGTTGGCAGAGTGCCTGCTTAGTTAGCACGCATGAAGCCCTGGGTTTAATCCCCAGTGAGGCATAACCTGGGAGTGGTAATGCATGCTTGTAATCCAGCGAAGGGAGATGGAGACAAAGGATCAGAGGTTTAAGACCATTACCAGCACTGGGCGGTGGTGGCACACGCCTTTAATCCCAGCACTTGGGAGGCAGAGGCAGGCGGATTTCTGAGTTCGAGGCCAGCCTGGTCTACAGAGTGAGTTCTAGGACAGCCAAGGCTAACAGAGAAACCCTGTCTCGAAAAACCAAAAAAACAAACAAACAAACCATTACCAGCTACATAGCAAGAAGGCAGCATGGACTGTATAGGATCCTATCTCAAAAATTAATAAGAATAGATAATAAAATTTTAAAATATTGATTTGCAAAAAATCTATGACCATTTCCTGCCTTGGAACTTGGCATTCAATTATTGTGTGTGTGTGTGTGTGTGTGTGTGTGTGTGTGTGTGTGTGTGTGTGTGTGTCTTGCTGAGGTGTGGGCAAATGTGTTATGCACGCAGATACCACAGAGTGTATGAGGAAATCAGAGGACAACCTGTAGAAGTCAGTTTCCTTCTACCATGCAGATCTCTGATACGGAACTGAGGTTGTCAGGTACAGTGATCCTGTGAGGTCTCTAGTCGGATTTCTTTAGTAAGTATCTTTATCCTCTGGGCTATCTTGACAGCTCATGATTGATTCTTTGAAGGACAAAGAGGAGGCCAGTGCATGGCTAAGGAAGATTAACACTGGAAGAAGTAGCAGAAGGCATTGTGGAGGGACGTGGAGTCATACAGAGCATTGGCACAGTTTAGGAGGCATTTCTCTAAGGAAGTCCTTAGAGAAATGTAAACAGGTAGGGCCTCAACCTTCATGGAAACACTTGAGTCCGAGCACATCATGTTGACCTAGCTGAAGAGACTTGGCCAGAGACCTCACAGTGTCAGTTATCCATGAAACCAAGAGGTAGGTCCATAACCCTGGTCTCCTATCTCTCCAAGGGGTAAAAACAGAGCTCATGGTCAAAGTCATAACACCCATGCTCTGACAGAGCACCATCGGGTCTCCTCCTGAGAAGTTACTTTTCCCTTGGCCAGCTCTTGTGCTTATGCATACCTGTGGCTTAGTGTCTACCCAGCAGGTAGTCATGATGCTAAAACTGAATTCAAGTTAGGTTTCGTTCTATTGCTGTAATAAACACCATAACCACAATCAGCTTGGAGGGGAAAGGGTTAAATTCTCCTCACAGCTATAGTCATTCAAGGATAGTCAGGCCAGGTACCTGGAGAACAGGAACCAAAGCAGAGAACATGGAGGAATGCTGCTTACTGGCTTGCTCTCTCTTCAGCTTGCTCAGTTTGCTTTTATATACCCCCCCCCCCGCCTTTTTTTTTTTTTTTTTTTTTTTTTTTTTTTTTTGATAACTGTTTTGCTCAAGTGGTCCGGGCCGTTCCAAATCAATTGGCAATCAAGAAAATGCCCTACAGGCTGGCCCCATGCCAATCTGATGAGGATATTTTCTCAGCCGAGGTTTCCTCCTCTTAGATAACTCTAGCTTGTGTCAAGCTGACTTAATAAAACTAACCAATACAATTTCCCATACCCACATCAGATGGCTCACAGTCGCCTGGAACTTCATCTCCAGGGGATAATGGCCTC
This sequence comes from Arvicanthis niloticus, assembly GCF_011762505.2. NCBI lineage: Eukaryota > Metazoa > Chordata > Mammalia > Rodentia > Muridae > Arvicanthis > Arvicanthis niloticus. Next base: position 67,707,243 of record NC_047658.1, on the reverse strand, counting down.
TTTTGGTCTTCAAGGGCACTTGTTCTGACATATGCATTATACCACTCCACACACACGTAGACACGTAATTAAAATATTTTTAATTATTTACCCTTTCTGTGCCTTGGTTCCTCATTGTAATGAAGATAATAAGGTATTTAGGTGATAGATTTATTGAAGATACTAAGGTATTGTACATAAAACATGGCTAAAGCACCTGAAACAGTTCCCAGTATTTGTGAAATATTACCCAATCATGTCATTACTGACAATTATAAATGTAATAAGGAAAGCAAATAAGAGAAAGATCTGGATGCCTTCCATGAAGACACCTGGCATAGAAGATAAAACACTATCTTTGGAAGGCTTGCCTAAATGGCCAGTATAACCTTGGCCCCTGAAAGTGAAGATAATCCTTTGGAACTTGTCTGCAGCACAGTTAATGAAGGGGACCACCCTATGGGATGTCAGTGTTTGGCATGGGTCCCAGAACCTATTCCAAGGCAAATAATGTTGTTTCCTTTCTGCCTTCTTCTCAGTGGCCTATGAACTTGCCAGCCCAGCATCCTTAACTGTGCCCCCATCTGCCCACACCCTTGACCCCAGCAGAGCCTGGTTAACAAATAACAAGCATGTGTGTGCAGTCAAAGCCATCATTGCTGTATTCCACATCACTGTCCCCTTGACTGTGTTCTTTCTGCTGGAAACCTTGCCGAGCACATAATCATCTGCCACAGCAGCCATATATATTCATTGCCATCTGCTGATGTCCTCTGGCTGTATCAAACATAGGAGACCTGCCACAACCCAGACCATGCCACTGCCTTGCTCAGATGCCTCTGTGCACCTCTGGGGCTGACCTTCCCACCCTTGCTCCTCAGGACAATGTTTGAGGCTCACCAGCCCCACCCCTGGCTGCCTTGGACATGTCTTTTCTCTGCCTGTTCTGAGCCTCTGCTCCACACCCCAAACAGGGACTCCTTGAACTTTGGCATCTCTGCACCTTTATCCACGGGGTTGCCCTACCATGGTGGCCTCCCCAGACCATTGCACACCCAAAGACTCCAAGATTCTTTCCTCACCTTCCCACAGCTCTACTCTGCAGCACTTCTCATACAAGGGCCACCCCAGGCCTTTCCCTGTGAATCAAGAATTCTTTGAGTGTGAGCACTCAAAGAATTCGTGATCAGGAACTGCTCTTGCTTCCCCATGCCTCCTGCATCGCCTTCCTCCTTTCTCTCTTACACTTTCGTGTGTTTTCCTGAACACTCCTAAATGTAACCCAATCCAGTAGATGAGGCTCCAGTCTTCTGTGGTGTCTATTCTCATTTGTAAAGATGCCCTGAAAGAGCTCCTTGCCTCCCAGTCTGCGGCTGCTGAGGGAGACGGACCCCTGCATCATTTTGTATGCAGGCTGTTGTCAGCAGCTTTCCTATATGGTTACCTCTGGGCAGAGGAGTGGCTGAGTTCAGGGACATCAACATTACAGGTATGCGTCACCAGACCAGGTTTTCTTTCTTGTCTTTCCTTTAAAAAATTGAGACAGGGTTACATTATGTATCCCTGCCTGGCTTGGAACTTACTATGTAGACCAGGCAGGCTTCGAAGTCACAGAGCTCCGCCTGATGCTACCTTCTGAGTGCTGGGATAAAAGGTGTGTGCCACAATGCCCCTAAGATTGTTGCCTATATATATATATAATATATATGTATATATATTATATATATATATATTCATTGAAGAATGCTTCTTCTAAACATAGTCATGAAGAAAGTCACATTCTGGAATGTCTGCATCCTTCCTTATATATTCTTCTGACTCTCCCTTCTTATCTCTGCCCCTCCCCCTTTTCTGTCAGTGTCCTTCCTCTATCCCTCTTTCTCCCTTCACTTCCAAGTCAAATGGAGGTTCCACCACCTGATGCCCTCAGTGACAACAACCCAGTGTCTGCCCCCTTGAAGTGTGACCCAGCACCAAAGTACCATCTCCTCAGTCACACAGACTCGATCACACAGTTGAAGGACAGTGAATAGACTCCATTTGTCAGTGGAAGTCTGTGCAGTGTGCCAGTATCACATTGGGACTATCATGAGTTAATGCAGCCATCTTTGGAAAACACCATCTGCCTTGAGTTTTGATTTTGTTTGTGGGATTGAGGTCTCACCCCTGCTAGGGCTCCACAGGACTACCTCCATAGCCCCTTGAGCAGGCTTTTATTTTTGCTTTTTGTAGTTCAGGCTAGGCTTGAACTTGCGACCTTGCTTCAGCCTCCCATGAACTTCAAATCGACACAGCCTCTACAGACAAGTCCTAACTGCACAATCCATTGCCTTCCCCGCAGTATCCCTCGAGGCTTTCCCTTCTAGCCTCGCCCCTCCCCTCCCCTCCCTGTCCTCTGATCCCTCTGATCCAACTACCCACCTAGTTAGTGCAAAGCCACTGTCCTCAAGCTCCTCTTCACCGCCCTCTGGCCATCTACAGCTCTGCAGATCACTGAGTTACTCTGTCCTTTGAAGCTGTGGGTCTCCCGGAGAGCTCTCTGAGCTGGGGCCTGGCTCTTTCATCCACAGGGATTTTAGAGCACCTCTCCAGGGTCTTGTAGCACCCTCTATCTCAGGTTACAGAGAACCTACTTCAGTTGCTGCCTTCTCCCAGTTCATGGTTTTGTAAAAAGAAACTGGCACATATATTATGAAAGGACCAATTCTCACCCAAACCACTTCCCATGCAATGCTTGGATTAATTCCAGTTTAATGATTTGTTTTAAAATACTGCTCCAGGTGAGCCAAACCATACCCTCTTTTCCATCTCTCTGGGGTCCAGCATCAGGCATCATGCTGGGCCTAGTCCCCTTTCCTTCCTAAACACTACATCATCCTTTATGTAGTAGGTCCTTGAAGTTTAAGCAGCACTATCGATGTGTGTGGTGTCACTCTTCTGACTTTACAGAAAAGAAAACCAAGGCCCAGAGATAAGAGGTACACCATGAAAGAGCTAAGTTCAACATATCTTGTCCCAGAGCCCTCGCTTTCTACCACCTGAGGCCACTTCTTTATTTAAGCTTTATTTAAGGGATTGGGTTGACAGGCAGCTTGGTGAGTTAGCCTTCGAGGTCCATTTTCATCCCTAGTTACTGGGTGGTCTTCACCGAGTTACTAATTTCCCAAATGATGAGCATCTTGTATATGAATGGGCAGCAATAAACTCAAATGAATGAATGGATGAATGAATGAATGAATGAATGAATAAGGGATCCCTCTGGGCTTGGTGGCATAGGCCTATAATCCCAGCCACTAGGAGGTAAAGGTTGGAGAATAGCAAATCCTAGCCTTACCTAGGCTATAGTGGCAGTTCAATGCCAGCCCAAGCAACTTAGTGAGACACTGTTTTAAAATATACAATAGGAAAACAAATACACAAACAAAAACCCTGGAAATTTAGCTTAGTGGTAGGGCACCTGCCAAGCATGCTTGGGGTCCTGTATTCAATTCCTAGTACCACAATAAACAAACAAACAAATAAACAAATAAAGCAAAACAAAAAAAATAAAGGATTTAATGGGAAAAGATGAATCAAATGCCTTAGACATAGGGTTCAATAAATGCTAGTCCCTTGCTTGGTCCCGCACTATCTGTATCTGCCCCTAATCCCCATGATGATGAGCAGTTCTTACCACCTTGCCCTAAAGCAAAGTGCTTGCAGTGTATGCATGCAGAAGATTGCTCACCCACCCAAGAGACAAGGCAAAATCAATGCAAAAATAAGAGCACATTAACTTCCCCATTCTTAGATAATAGCTCTTTATCTTCGTCTGCTTGATTGGAGGTGTGGGGTTGTTTTGTTTTGAGAATTCTCAGAGTATATGTGTCAGGGCTTACCCACAGCCCTGTGCAGCTTACTTTATCTGCAAGGTGTAATCCGAGCTCTTCTCTCATCCGAAACCCGAAACCCTTCATTCCATCCCCAGGTACCATGCTACAAAGTTTTGTGGATCCTCAAAGCCCAAATCACCATCAAAAGAACTGGTTTTTTGTTGCTGTTTGGTTGTTTTTGAGACAGGCTCTCTATAGACTTGGTTGGCTAAGAACTTGGTATATAGCCAAAGATAACCTTGACTTCTGATCCTTTTGCCTTGTCTCCCAAGTGCTTGGATTCTAAGCATGTGGGCACTGATGATCAGATCCAGAGCTTTCTGTATGCTAGGCAAGTATCCTACCAACTTAGTCACATCCCTAGGCCCACACCATGACATGTGTGTAGAAGTCAGAGAGCAATTTCTAGGAGCTGGTTGTCTCCTTCTATCATGTGAGTCTTAGATAATAACACGTCTGCTAGAGCCTTGAACTTGAACTTTCCAGCCCCCATAAGAGTGAGAAATAAATTCTGTTGTTTGTAAATTACCCAGTGTGATATATTTTATTATAACAGCTCAAATGAACTAAATCTGGGCCCCGTGGAGCCCCTAGAAAAACAACGTTTCATATTTTACAAGGTAGAAAACAATTCTCAATGAACTTTGTTTAAATTCTAGAATAACGTTGGAAGAGTTCACCCTGGTGGGCAAGTTAGTGCTAATTGCCCAAGGAGAAAGAAAAGAGTCTCAGCTAGTGCCTCATTCGAGTGGGAACACTTTATTAGCTCCACTGAGACCTTAGCCTGATTGGGAATGAGCCCTACTATATGTTAGTTGCCCTACTATGTGTTAGTTGCTCCAGACTTCCACCAAATCTTTGCATTAAGCAAGCCACTCAATTGAGATTTACATAATAATTTCAAACCTTAATTTTAGGCAACCAAATGATCTATAAACCACTGCCCCAGGGTGAGTTGTTTATACTGATTTCATTTTTTTTTTTTTAAAAAGCACATTAATGGCACCCTTTGTTTTATTAGTATTTAAATTTTTAATTACATTTTATTTATTTAGGGGTAAATGTACTTTTCATTTAAAGTTTGTTTATTACATGTGTATATGTGCACGTGGGGATTCTCCTTCTACCATGTGAGTTCCAGGGGTTTGGTTGTCAGGCTTGGTAGCAAGTACCTTTACCCAATGAGATACCTCTCCTGACCTTTTAAAAATGGGAATTTGTGGTGTCCTGTGAACCTGTTGTTATTGGCTGAGGTTTGCAATATCAAGGCTAAGAGACTGCACAACTCACCACAAGGCATGCATGGCTCCAGAGTGAACACAAAGAGCTGGCAGGGCCCAGCAGGCAAGATGGAGCATGGGCTGCTGACCTCTGCCTCCCCATGGCTCAGGCCTTCACCCTAGCCAGAGTTGGACAGGGCAATGGTCAGATTCAGACTCTGGCTCAGCAAGGCTCCAGAACTAATCTGGCTCTAGGCTGAGGCTCAGCTGCACTTGGGAGCTAGAGTACCCACTATGGGAGTGGGAGGAACTGCAGACCAGATCATGCAATTGTCCAGGCTTGCTGGACTCTGGGCTGGAAGACAGTAGTGCTAAAAAGTCCCTAAAAGATCCCAGGCAGCCAAGAAGCAAGAGAGGCAGCTGTCAACAGGCAGTAGGAGGCGGGAAGGACTTGAGGGAGAGCAGGAGCAGTTCTGCACTCCCAAGCATCTCTGTTCTTAAGGAAGCTTTTAGGAATTATTACCTACTTAAGGCACACCCATACTCACACCCATACACACACTCACACACAAATAGAATAACATGATTTCCACACTCAATCGGCTTAGTAACATCTAAGTATTTTCTTATATAGATTAACTGTTCTTGATCAAAAAATTCAACAATCTCTAAAATCTAAATTTTTTTTTTGAGCAATGACTGGTTGCCTTATGTAGTGGGAATGTAGGTGCATAAAAAATATTGTACAGGGGCTGGAGAGATGACTTAGTGGTTAAGAGCACTGGCAGCTCTTCCAGAGGACACACATTCCATTGCCAGCAACCACAAAGTGGCTCACAACTATCTGTAATTCTAGTTGCCGGGGATCCGATGCTCTCTTGTGACTTGTTTGGATGCCAGGCATGTAAGTGGTAAACAGGCACACATGCAAGCAAGATATCAATACACATAAAATGAAATTGGTTTTGGTTCCAAGAATTTTGAATAAAGGATAGTCAACAACCTTTATTTGCTTCAGTGTTTTTTCGAAGACAAGGTTTCTGTGTGTGGCCCTGGCTGTCATGGAACTCACTCTGTAGACCAAGCTGGCCTCAAACTCAGAGGTCTGCCTGGCTCTGCCTCCCAAGTGCTGGGATTAAAGGTGTGGCTCACCACTGCTCAATTCTTTTTAAATTTAAAGTTACTTTATTTGTTTAGTTAGTGCTCATGTGTGTCTGTATACCTGCACCTTTGCCATGGTGTTCTTGTGGAGGTCAGAGGACAACCTGCAGGAGTCAGTTTTCTTTTTTGATTACAAGGGTTCTGGGGACCCAACTAATGTTTTCCAAACAGTTCCACAAACTGGGGACCAAGTCTTTAAAGAGCCTATGGTAACCATTCTCATTCAAACCACCACAATGTACTTAACATTCTTTTAAAGAAAGATTTTTACTTTATGTGTATGCATGATTGCCTACATGTATGTTTATGCATCATGTGGGTGCAGATGCCCATGGAGGCCAGGGGAGAGTGTTAAACACTTGTGAATGGAGTTACGGTTGTTTGTGGAATGTTTGATTTATCTCCTCTTTCTTTCTTTCTTTCTTTCTTTCTTTCTTTCTTTCTTTCTTCCTTCCTTCCTTCCTTCCTTTCTTTCTTTCTTTCTTTCTTTCCTCCTTTTGTCCTTTCTTTTTTTGAGAAAGAGCTAAAGAGTTAGAGCTAAAAAAGCCTCAGCCATAATCAAAGGCACCACTGGGTATGTTGCATAGTTGACAGAGTGCACAAGGCCCTGGTTTTAAGCACCAAGATGAACTAAAACGGACGTCGTAAGTAGCACTTAGCTGTAATCCCAGAACTTGGGATGTAGAAGATCACAAGAATTATTGGAAGAGTCTGGTCGATTCATTAGTTGATATGGCTGACATCAGTTTGCTACCCTGCAACTATTTGTCATAGTTGTAATTGTTTTGTGTAGCTGAGACAATGCAGAAGAGAGTAAGGCCAATGGTTTGGAGGTAGACAGGTGGTTAACTTTGCACCCAGCATTGTTCTGAATATTGGGAACATACTGGGGACCAAGACACTTGTCCTGTCTTTCTTGTCCTGATGCGTCTGGACCAGGCTCTGGGTTTCTGTCTCACAATGACCAATGTAGCTTGCTCAAGGCACACACTCCGTAGAATTTGCTTCTTCAGGTTTGTGAAATAGTGCAAGTCATAATTCTGCTAGAAAGTTTGAGAACAGGTAATTGTTTTGGGGGATGAACACAGGATCGCAGTAGAAAATCACAGTACAGAGACAGAAGTTACAGAAGGATGGGGAGAGTTTCCCCAGGAGCAAGATGAGATCAAGAGATCTTTTTAAGGGGAGAGAGAATATTTTAGAAATCTGATGACAAGGCCTAAGAGCTGGCAGGACCCGGGTGACAATGAGCCTTTCAGGTAATGTCAGGATGTTTGAACTTTATTCTATAGATAGTAGGAAATCACAGTTATTACTTGGAGAAGGATGGTGATAGTTTTGAGTTTAGGAAGAGGTTCTCTGGCAACTATCACATAAAGAAGAAGTTATGAGATAGGACAAGACAAGACTTTCTTCAGGGCTGTTAGAGCATAGGTAATGAAGGCCTGCAGGAGGCAAGGCTGAGGGAGGAGGGAAGTGGACAGAGAATGACCACAGGAGCTGGTCAGATGTGATGGGATGGGACAACTGGCTGTCAGTTGGTCATTCCTTCTTTCTTCAGCAAACTAGGTCATTGGTTCTACATTTCATTCCATAATAAAGACAGCACCAGTGCAGTGGAGAAGCCAGCACACTAGGGGAAGTGGCAGGGTCAGTTTTTAAACACACTGAAGTTGAGATCCTTATGAAATATCTGATGGGACTGCTCAGACGGTCATTTGGTTGAGGTCTTTCCTAAGAGAAAAACTCATCCAAATTTTTGTTTGGGGTTTTGTTTTGTTTGGGTGATAATCCGGTTCAAACTATTTCCTAGACTCTTCTCCCAGTCTTCCTAGATTCTCTGTCATAGTTTCTGAGCTCTCATGATTGCTTCTGGCCAAATAGTTGTAAATGGATACCCCTGGGTGAAGGTTCTAGAAGGGATATTGTCTTCTTGATGAGAAAGGACAGCTTTGGATGTGTCTTTTGCCCTTGTCCATGCCTGTCTTTCCTCCTGCTGGGTCACAGTTGGATGCTTGGACAAGCAGTAGCTATCCTGTGCATGGGGCTCAAAGCCTTATAGTAAGAACAGAAGACTTTCTGTGTTGGGCAGCTGAGGTAGGAAGTTGGACCCTCTAGTACTTGAGGGAAAAAATCCTTTCTTTAGTTAAGGTGCTGGAACAGTTCTTTCATTTGCTGTCATTTCTAGTAAAATATAATCTTAATTGGTTCAAGAGCTAAAGCCCTGGAGACAGAGATGTGGTTTAGAGATTTAGATTCAAGCCAGTATGGAGGTGGTAACTGACAAGTACAAGGCAGATGTAAAGAATGGCACTTAGAGGTACATACCTGCAAATGGTACAGTACACACCTGCAAATGGTCCTTCCGAGTTCAGGGACCGAGAGGGCTGGCTCCTAGTTGATGTTGAAAGGGGGCATGCCTATTCATAGGTCAGGAATCCTTAGGCAATTTTGATATTGTTGACATTTCCATAATCTCATTCAAAATGAAACAATCCATTTGGGGTTATTCAGTGACCCCTTAACCCCAGGACATTATTTCGTTATCATATTCAAGGTGCTTAAGCAAACCTTTGCTGGCTCTGGTCCTGTGATTATCTCCCAGCTGGCACATTTGGGGCTCAGGTGCTGATCTGGAAACCCCTGAACTCCTTTGTTTCTCACTAATCAGTGAGCCTTGGATGTCCAGCCTGAAAAGGTGGCAGAAGAACGGCCAAGGGCTGTGGTGCATGACCTGGCCAGCCTTCATCAAGATTATCGCCACAGCCCTTCGACTTGCCCGATGTTTCTTCCCTCCAAACCTAGAAACATACCCTGCTTATCATACACATTAGGACATTTACCCCTTTGTTTTGTCTTACTCACAGTAAGAGTCTCATTACAGTACATTAGGTCAGAGCTTTCAATCCTTGGGCTAATGGTTGTTCTAACCCTGCCCCCACTTCTGCACACAAGCACGGCACTCTAAATGCCTCATTCTGTTTGCCTTTCTCTTGCCCTTTCAAGCCCTTGCATGCTGTTTTCTTGCCCAGAAATGTCTCTCCACACATTCTCTTACAGACTGCCCAATGCATGGTAGCTAGAGTCACTTTCTGTTTTCTCAGCTGCAATGGCTAGAGCCCGACTCTCCATCTTGTCCCTCTCCCTTAACCCTTCCTTCAAGTTACTTTCAAAACTTACTGAGTTCTATGTGTTGAGAATCTGGGAAATGTATGCTTTCTTCATCAATGGTGTGGTTCACTTGTTCAAGAGCTTCCGGTCTTGCCCAGTTGTGTTGATCTGCCTGCCTTCCCTTAGACAAATGTACCCACATCAATGTTATCTGCCCTTCCTTTTTGGCAAATGTACCTACATCAAGCTCTTGCTTAAGATCCTTTGGGCTTCAAATGGAATTGTTCCTAAAGATCTGCCAAGCCTTGTTTCTCCATACCAGGTGGAGAGTGAACCCACCACAGTGCTGGTCCTTAGCCCACAGGCCTCTCATCATCTTAGCTCAGACCCCGTTCTTTTGAGCTCCCAGAGAACCAGCAAGGCACAGGATATACAAACATGACCCTCCCATTAGACTGCCTAGGGTCCCAGCTATTATCTAGGTGTCCTAGGGAGACAATTTTAATTCACCAGGTCAGTTTCCCCATATGGATCAAGGCAATACTTGATTTATAGGACTAATAGATTTAAAAATTACTTAGGAGCAGAGTACATTAGGTACTGTGGTTGTTAAAGCCATTTGGATCCATGGGGTATGTAAATCTGCTTTGTCCTCTTCTATTGCCTATGGCACTGTCTGATACGTGGTGGGTGTTTATTAAGCATTTGTCACGATACTAGTTTGATAGCTTACTTGGTTAGGGTGCCTTGTTGCATTTCATTTTGGCAGTTAAAAATACAGAAATGTTGCTCTCCTACCCTGCCTTCCCACCCCTGAGCTCAAGTCTTGGTTTCTAGTAGACGTCCAATTCATTTTCACCAGTTCTCATGTAATATGATCTCGTGTGAGTGTTCATGTATGTGCTGATACATGTGCATGAGTGTGTGTATGCAGGCCAGAGGTAAACTTCAGGTGTCATTCATTTTTCATATGGAGAAACCAAACAAAACCAAACAGACTATGGAACGGACTTCTTTGTCACTTTGGGAAGTAGTAGTCTGTTTGAAAGCTTTCAAAACTGGAGTTCTTTCTGTTAATTGAAAAGTAAATATAGGAGCTGAAGAGCAAGCTTAGTGCTTAAGAGAACTGGCTGCTCTTCCAGAGAACCTGGGTTGGATTTCTAGCGCCCATTTGGCAGCTCACAACTAACTGTAACTCCAGTTGGAAAATATGATATCCTCTCTGGTCTCCTTAAGGAGTACATGCACAGATATACATGCAGGCAAAGCACTTATACACATAAAATAAAAATGAACTAATAAAACTTTTTTTTGAGGCAGTGTTTCTCTATGTAGTCCTGGTTTTCCTAGAATTCACTCTGTAGGTCCAGCTGGGCTTGAATTCAGATATCTGTCTGCCTCTGCCTCTTGAGTGCTGGGATTAAAGACAAGAGCCACCACTGTCTGGCTTAACTAGTATATATATGTGTGTGTGTGTGTGTGTATGTATACACACACACACACACACATATATATACATATATATACACATATATATTGTTAATATTAATATATATTAAATATATATTAAATATATATTAATATTATATAAATATAATATATATTAAATATATAAATATATTTATATATTTATATATAAATAATATAATAAATATATATATTTAATGTATATTAAATATATATTAAAGCAAATACAGATGTACCTTGACGTTCAGCGGATCACATCTGATAAACCTGTTTGAACGACATCCCATTGCGAATAACAATGCTCACCTCTGGCCCCCTTCCCCTTTGGTTGCAGCTCATCAGACTCATTTTAAAAAATAACAGTTGTATCTCCCTGTTCTGTACTCTTCATTTCGTACTGTGTGGCCAGACAGATTCTTGCAGGCTGACTCACAAAGTATGGGAAGCAGTCCCTATTCATGGTGTCATGAGTGTAGGATAAGAATGATGGGCAAAAGGCTCTCAGGTGTGAAAGTCAGGGAGGTCTTCAAGGAGCTGAATTTTAAAGAAAAGTGGGGAGTCAGCCAAATTCAGGAACTAAGCAGCATCTTCATAGCGTGGGGAAAGTTTGATGGAGCCAAACACAAAAAACAACAGGATAGATCTATTATTTTTAAGTTTTTACTTATTATTATTGTGCCTCTGTGTGTGTGTGTGTGTGTGTGTGTGTGTGTGTGTGTGTGAAGACACGTGTGTGATGTTACCTGTATGGAGGTCTGAGGGCAACTTTATGAAGTCAGTTCTTCCCTTGCATTTTCCATGAGTTCCTGAGATCAGACTCAGCCTGCCAGGCTTGCATGGTAAATGTCTTTAGCCAAACGCATTGAGCCATTTTGCAGACTTTAATAGCCCAATCTGGAGGTTGAGATGTATTTCAGTTCTGATGCTGGCAGCAGTAAGAGGCCTGTGTCTGAAAAGGTAGTAAAGTTCACTTAAGAAGGCAGAAAACGCTGTGCACAGACACCTAAAGGGAAGCCACAAAGTTTTTAGTGCTTTACTCAGTGTATACTTCTAAAGGATCCCAACACCTATTTTTTATTCTAACCATTCTGAGTTGTTGTCCCTTTCCTTTGTCTGTACAGGACACTCAGAGTGGGAATCTCTGGAGCTGCCTGGGAGTGTTGCTTCTAGTCTCCTCGTTTGAGGTCTGTGGTCAGAGTTAGACACTGAGGTGTCTCACTGTGCAGGTTTAATCTTGACAGAGAATTAAAACAGACCGCCCCCACACTAATAGAGTCATGGTCCCATCCTGACAGAAAATTAGGTGATGGAAGCCTTCTTGATCCACCTGTACGTCGAGGTCGGCTGGGCTTTTCCCCTTTCCCCCTTCCCTAATTCCTCCCGCTGATAACCTCTCCCACTTCCCCCATTCCCACCCAGAGCCCAAGAGCTACAGGTCAACCAGCGCCATCAGGATGGGTCCTGTGCGCTTGCCCCGGGAGCGGTGGGTGGGACTGTGTAGGGGGCGGGACCACCCGGAGGCTCGGTGGGCGGGGCCTGCCGCTGGGCAGGTTCAGTGACGGCTCTAGCCCCGCCTCTGCCCTTTGGCTAAGGGAGGAGGGAGTCGGCGAGCGCGCGTTGCCCGAGCCGGCTGGAGAGCGGCCCAGCTTAGTGTGGGGCGTCGGCGAGATGGCTCCGGCTGTGGACCGCAAAGGCTATTGGGGCCCCACGACCTCCACATTGGACTGGTGTGAGGAGAACTACGTGGTGACCTTGTACATCGCTGAGTTCTGTGAGTGGAGCCTGAGGCGGGGAACGAGGGCGCGCGCTGAGGGGAGACTTGTGGAGAACGCAGTGGGCGAACCTGGCTGCGAGGGTAGGCTCCAGGCCGGGCCCAGGAGCGGCTGCTGGGCGTGCGCGGCCGTGGGAAGCCGGGGAGCCGACGTGGCCGCCAGTTGTGCCCGGGCTGGCTTCAGGAGGCCTTCAGGTTGGGGACGAAAGGGACGTACGAACCTCGCCTGGACCGCGGAGGAGAGTCTGAGGCGCACCGCAGGGAATAGGAGTTCTTACCTGAGCGCCGCTGCTGCCAGGCCGGGCACTACCCGCCCTGAAGTCGGGGCTGAGGATGTCTCTGCCGGGAGGGCCCTGAACGCTAGCCCGACTGCTGCTTCCTGGCCTCAGCCAGCCGGGCACGGAGAAGGGGACGCTTACTGGCTTCATTCTCCCCCAGTCTGGGAAACTCTTCAGGGGCCTTCCTTCCCTCCATCTCTCCGTTAGACCACTCTCACTTCCAGGAGACAGTTAGCGTTTCTCAGTGCCGGAGCCTCCCGCCCCCATTCTCACTCCTGTTTCCACCCCTACCCGGTGCCTTCAAGTACTAGAGATCCCTGTTCATCTTGCACCAGCAGGGAGGTCAGAGCACCTTCCTTCCCCAGATGCTCTCCCAAAAGACTTTAACTCTCCTTGCTTCCCCTCTGCATCCAGCTTATCAGACTTTCTAGGGGTTAGTGGTCATCTGAGGACACTTATTTCCATGAAAGCACTTTTAGAGTTCATGTTCTGCTGCTGCTGGACCAGAATTACTGGCCAGATTTGGGTTTTCTCGGTATGAGGAGAGAGTGTGTGTGTGTGTGTGTGTGTGTGTGTGTGTGTGTGTGTGTGTGTTTTCTACATGATTATTCCAATCAGGCAAGAAAGAAATCAGCCACTTCTTTCATTCACTTTGGTTAGCATTTGAGAACAGGGTGTTTGATCGTCCTTTTTTGGTTTCTGGCAAGGAGCAGAGAATAGTCTTTGGTTGCTACTGCCTTCTTTTGAATGGACCCACTTTATTAGGCCGGGAGGCAAAACGCTTAGCTCTTAGTTCTGTTCTTGAGTCCTGGAGGACGAGTTTCATGCCAGATGATCACACCGAAAGTCTTGCAGTTCTTCACGACCTTAGTCCCATGCCCTTGAGACCACGATTTAGATTGAGCATCAGAACCACCACTAATAGTTTTTATACAGTAAAGGAGAAAATGGGCAAAGGGGATTATTTATAGGGTAATTACTTGGCAACCCAAACATTGGCTAAGGAAGCACTTTGTTCGTTTTTTATACAGTTTTGGCAAGAGTACCAGAGGCTCATGACCACCAGGGAGACTTAAAATCATGGTCTTTGAGCTGGAAGTGTGTAGCTCTTTATTTTTCCTCTCTTAGGGGGTCTTCAAATATTGGATGGGCTTGGAGTTTATTCATTTTCTCTAGATTGCAGGATTAGGTGCAGTGGGTAGAAGAAAATAACTACAAGGGGAAAATTTTTTGTTTCAACATAAGACAAAACTTTCTAAGCAGTGATACTGGTATGGGACGAATTGGCATGAGGGTAGGGGAGGAAGAGTGGTTTGTCATTGAAAATGCTAAAATAGGCATCGCTCACTTAAGTCAGTTATTTTAGGAGGAATCGTATAGTAAAGGTACTAGTCTTTTGCAGTTTTATTAATCTACAGTAGTAATAAAGACTTTTGGTTTAGAACCAAGGTTTTAGATTAGAATCAAAAGAGAAAACTGGCAGTTAAGTCATGTGAGAACAGTTGAACTGTGAGAGAGGAAGATACTAGTGTTTTGGCAAATAGCCCTGAGAAATGGGAAATGGTTTACTTCTTCATGTCCTCAGAAAAGGAAACTGAGTAGACTGTAGGAAGGTTTTGACATAGCAATCAAAGGGGTTGTGTGAAGAGGGTAAATGAATGTGTTGGCAATCCTTTGTGTACTCCCTTGGGAGAAGATGACCTGAAGAAAGTTGAGTCAGATTGTCTGACCATATAACATAATGGTGGATATATATCGTTATCTGGAGTGTGAGAATTTGGCCTTTGAATAGTATCCAGATTTAAAAAGCTGAGTGTGTTGGCACATGCCTACAATTCTAGCACTTAGGGAGTGGAAGCAGTAAAACAGGAGTTCTAGAGCAGACTCTGCTCTGTGAAACACTTTCTCAACAACAACAACAACAACAACAACAAAACCAAAATAAGCAAGCAAGCAAAAACTGATTAATAATACTGTGTATTCCTGACAAGTGTAGTTCTATTACGTGTACATTAGTGAGTTTTAATGATAATATTATCAAGGATAGCAATAATTATTATCTAAGTACTAAGTATACCATAGTTTGATATGTTTATATCTCTTTTGAGTTTTACAGTAATTCTATGAAGAAGGTATTATGCCCATTTCACAGACTAAAAACTTGAAATGTTTGTTAATTTTTAATTTTTAGCTTGATTTGTTTTGAGAAAGGTCTCTAGCCCAGATGTTCCAGGGGTTCAATGTGTAGGCTTGGCTGACCTCAAACTTTTGGTATTTTTCTGTCTTAGCATCCCAAGAGTGAGACTCAATTCCTGGAAGGAGTGTATATTTCTTATATTTTTGGTTATAAGCCTAGCCTTCAATGGCTGAACCATTTCTCTGGCCCAGGAGCATATTTTTTTAAATTTTATTTAATATTTTATTTACATTTCAGATGCCAACCCCTTTCCCCATTTCCTCTCCCTAGAAAACCCCTGTCCCATGCCCCCCCTTTCCTTTTTGCTTTTATACAATTTTTTAAAATGTTAATCAAAGGATTTATAAGTTTGGTAATGCTCAATCAGAAGCGTAACCCAATACCCAACCTAGATATAAAAACTATCTTTGACTGGTGGAGACATGTGAACATCTGCCTCCATGTCCCCTCTCTCTTTCTCTCATCACCTAGCTTCCTCTCCTTCATCTTCTCTCCTTACTCCATCTCTTCCTCTCAATACTCCTTCCCACTTAGCTCCTCCTACATATCACTCTTCCTGTTAAAGTAAAACTTTTCTCTCAAAATACAATTAGAGCATACTTATTCCTAATTGTACCAGTGAGGTACAAGATAGTCCTAATACCCAGTCCATCATTTTGTTGACTAACCAGAACCTCTGTCATCTCTTCTAACTAAAACACTTACTTTTGATCCTGGCTTTTTTTTTTTTTTTTTTTTTTTTTGCTTTAGAATGAATGTTAGCTGAAAACTATCTACTCAGATCTTTTCTCTCAAAGTAAATAGCCAGGATTGGTTATGAGACTATAGGTCTTCGACCCCATCAGAAATCCAGAATGACTGAGTTAACTGAAGTTATGGGAAGCACTAAACATAGCTTCTAAAACCTAGCCAATTTATAGAGACCGCTGAACACCTGAAAAGCCCCTATACTACCGAACCATGGAGCATCAAATCTTCAGCCTTCTGGCCCAGAGTCATCTGACAGACCTTAGTGATGCAGGATTATTAAGGGCTGATTACTCTGTCTAGGCAGATGTAATCAGTCGACTATTCTGCATGTGTGTCCTTTTCTGGACAGTAATTTGTCTGTAGATGGAAAGAGGCAATTCTTGCCTAGTGGCTGTCACCACACAACTGGAGTAACTCCAAGGATGCTCAATTTCTTCTTAGAATCCACGACAGGAAGCTGTCAGGAGCAGACAGGTCTCTAATCAGAATGGACATTAATATATAAATATTTGTATCATCAATTCTATGGACTTCTGACGTTTTGAAAACCAACTATCCATGTAAGGTAACCTGGACTGTTGTCTGTTCACTCCTCTCAGCTATTTCTAAATAAAATATGGGAAACCTCCTAACAATAAACTCAAAGTCATGAATTTGCTATAGTCCCTTAACTCATAGGTTAACCGTCCCAAATCAGTTAAAAAAGTTAAAGAAGGACTGGTCTAGGCCTTGTATTCCTAAATGTGTTATACAGGCACAATGCCCATGAGAGTATCAATATTCATCTCACTTTTATATTAATAAGAAGCTCGTACCAATGAAAACCTTAAATTTGAAATCAAAGTAAATTTTATACCATTTAAGAAATTATAACTTCATCTTGATAATAATCATACAGATTTCTACAAATAGGTTATGGCTATGCAATAAGTCCTAGCTAATCCTCCCTGTTCCAACAAAACCACTACTTTTCCCTAGAAAGACAGACCATTATTAACCACATTAGTCCCCAAGCCCAGGGAATAGGGGCGCTGACTCTTCTTTAACTTCTTCAAGCTGATTACGGGCGTTGAGATATTAGAAGAGGGGTTGGGGGAAGAGTAAGTTGATAAGCCTCTGACGCTGTGTCTTCACTGAATCCAGATGGAAT
This sequence comes from Arvicanthis niloticus, assembly GCF_011762505.2. NCBI lineage: Eukaryota > Metazoa > Chordata > Mammalia > Rodentia > Muridae > Arvicanthis > Arvicanthis niloticus. Next base: position 67,690,287 of record NC_047658.1, on the reverse strand, counting down.
TCCAGGACATCTGAGGTTTGGGCAGGTCTGCTCAGTATGCTTGATGAGCAGATACACCAAGGCTGTGTATTCTGCAATATACAATTCTCAGAACAAGTTTTAGTATCAAGAAAAAAAAAATTTTTCCCCCTAGAGGGCTGACATTTTTTTAAAGATGTTGGTTCTAACAACTTTTCTTTTTTTTTCCCCTTTTTAAAATTGGTTGTAATATTTACATTTCAGATTTTATCCCCTTACCCCACTTCCTCCCACCACCCAGAAACCTCCTATCCCATCCCCCTCCTCATGCTTCTATGAGGCAGTGACCGCACCTACCCCCCCCCACTATACCCTCCCCACCCTCACATTTCCCCCTCCCCCACTCTGTGTTTATTTTTTTATGGGACCAAGAAACTCCTCTTCCACCTATGCCCGACAAGGCCATCCTCCCCTACAGGAGCATATTTTTTAAGTTGAGATTGCATTCTAAATCTATTATGCCCTTTTGGTTCTCCATCAGTTTTTTTTTTTTTTTTTTTTTTTTTTTTTTTTTTTTTTTTTTCTCTTGCATTCAAGGGGGAATGGACATGAAATCCTATATTATCACAAAAGACAAACTGAGCTACCATTCAAGTTACTCATCCATCTTTTGCTATTCAGTATGTGTATTTTGAATAATAATTGAGCTTTGGGATGTGTGTGTGTGTGTGTGTGTGTGTGTGTGTGTGTGTACAAATACGGCAGTGGTAACACTCAGACCTGATCTTTTAAATATCAGCCCATATTGATTAGAACTTTTTATTTGAAAAGATTGTAAGGACTAGGAAAAAGGGTAGAGAGTCTCCTAGGACCCAACAGGGATGACTTCACCTGAAATGTGCAGAGTAGGGAGAGATAGAACCTGTAGAGACCACCTCCAGTAGATAGGCATGGCCCCCAGTGGAGGAATGGGGCCACCAACCCATCTCAAAGTTTATAACCTAGAAATGTTCCTGTCCAAAGGAAGAAAAGGGACAAAAAATGGAACAGAGAATGAAGGAAGGGCCAACCTGGGACTGCCCCACCTGGGGATCTATCTTGTCTGTAGACACCAGACCCGATACTGTTGCCGTGGTCAAGAGGCACTTGCTGACAGGAACCTGGCGTGGCGGTGCCTTGGGAGGTTCAGCCAGCAACTGACTAATGCAGGTGTGGATGCTCAGAGCCAACCATTAGACTGAGCTCAGGGAACCTGGTGGGGAGCTGGCAGAAGGACTGGAGGAGCAGAGGGGAATTTCAACCCCATTGGAAGAGCAACATAGGCTGCCCTGAACACCCAGTGCTCCCAGAGACTAGACCACCAACCAAAGAGTGTCCCTGTAGGGATCCATGGCTCCAGATCATATGTAGCAGAGGGTGGTCTTGCCTGATAGCAATGAGATGGGAGGCCCTTGGTCCCTGGGAGGTTTGATGCTCCAGCGTAGGGGGATGCTGGTGCTGTGGGGTAGGAAAGTGTGGGTGGGTGGGGGAGCACCCTCATACAGGCAAAGGGGAGGATGGAGGGTGAATGTGGGATGGGGGGTTGGTGGAGGGGTAACCGGGAAGTGGGATAGCATTTGAGATGTAAACGAATGGAATGATTAATAAAGAAGAAAAAAAATAAAAGAAATAACAAACCCCTCAATGTGTCAAAAGTTGTAGGGATAAGTGGTTCCTGTTTTATATGAGACTATACAATTAACAGTGCAAGCTAGAGCTGGGCAAGATACTTTGTTTATGTGGTAGAAGGAGTGTGCATGTACCACACTGTATGAGGACTGGAGGATGAGTTGCCTAAGTCAGTTCTTCTTCCACCACATGAGTTCCAGGGACCAAACTTAGTTTATCAGGCTTGGTGGCCCCAAGCAATCTTATAATCAATAGTTCAAAAGTTATAGTTGTTTTGTAAACTTTAAAAGCTTTTATTAAACAGGATTGGCAAGATAGGTCTCTTACCTGCTGCCAACCTTGATGACCTGAGTTTAATTCCCTAAACATACAGTGTGGGTGAGAACTGACAAGTAGTCCCCTGACCGCTCCACTTGCTCCTCTGTTGCCACACATAGATGTATTTCTTGTGCATTGACAAATACTTTCTGAGTTTGCATAATCTTTTAGTGTTTTATTCTTTGTACTTTCCATATTGTAAAATATCTCCAAGACTTCAAGACTTCCTTTAGTTAGAATTGACTTAGTTTTTTTTTTTTTTTTTTTTTTTTTTTTTGCTGTTGGTCAGTATCATTCTTCTGGGTTATCCTCACTCTTTTTCTCCACAACTGTTGTGTTCTTTAGGTTGATTCCTTAGGCAGTACATCTTTAGCCTCTTAAATGATAGCAGCATCAATATTTTCATGATTTTCTGTTTCTCTTGTATCTCTGTTTACATCTGTTTGGACTTTCTATCAATTGAAGTTTGTTGTTTGCTCTTTCCCCATTATTGGCCAGTTGTTCAATGACGGTGAAAGTAACCAACTTTGAAAGAATTGACTTATTAGTTGCTCACAAAAAATATTTATGTAGTTATATGTAGGTTGAAGATTTAACAGTGAGGATTGTAGTATATTTAGTTGGATTGGCTTTATTTAACTAAATTCTGTCAAACTAAAATATGTGCATATTGGAACTCTGCTTGCTAAGTGAAAATTGTCTATGTATTAATAATTTTCAAACATTCCTATTAAGAAGGTGATGCTACCCTATTTTGAAAAGAGAAATTAGGTCTGAAAGAAATTAGTGCTTCAATCTACCACATTACAGAAAGTGGCATTTCAAGTACTAGTAGTTTAATGGAAGAAATATTTCCTAAAGGAAGAGGAGGGTTCTAAGCTTTTTATTGACTTAGAGAAGAAATTACTCAGTCAAAAATTATTTAGGGATCTGGGTGTGGTGGCTCATGCTTTTAATTCCAGGGCTTGGGAAGTAGAGACAGGTGAGTCAGAAGTACAAGGCTATTCTTAGTTAGCTAGTTTGAAGCCACCTTAGGCATTGTGAGACCTTGCCTTTAATTTTTTTTTGTCATTTAGTAAATATTTATTGAGCTCTTTAGTCATTGTCTCAGATTGTAAAACTGTTATGTATAGGCAGCCTCTCTGTCCATATAGCTGGAAAGGCTGCCAGTAGGATACTTTCCCCCCAAGACTAGAGGTTGAACCTAGGACTGCATGCATGCTGAGCTGTATCTATGTATTTATACTTAAATGTCTACATTTCTATGTGTCTGTCTTTCTGTCTGTCACTCTATAAATGTATGTGTAATGTATGTATGTATGTATGTATGTATGTATGTATCTATCTATCTATCTATCTATCTATCTATCTATCTATCTATCCATACCACTGAGCTAGAGCTCAACTGTCTGTTTTTTTTTTTATTTTGAGACAGAATCTCACTAATTTGCCCTAGCTAGCTTTGAAGTCACTATGTATAGTTCAGATAGGCCTTGAACTTACTTATTGCCTTAGCCTTCAGAGTAGTAGCTATGACTGCAGGCTTGAGATACCAGGCCTGTTTACACTGCTCCTTTCAAGTGAAATTCACTTTAAAGATGTATTTGATAGAAGAATGTATAAGAGTTTACATTTTATAAAAGTTATATTTCAAAAAGCTAAATAATATTTTAAATTCTCAGTTATCACTTTCATCTGTCAGAGGAATATGATTGGCTGTACCTTTACTGATGGAAAGAATGATTCATCTCCCTTTTGTTCTGGAGTTGGGATGGTTTGAGCTAAGTATTGTGTTTCCTAATGGATGTGTTGTCACTCTAGAGTCCTATTTATAGGACCCACACAGAAGGAAGTAGGCAGCCCTCAGTCTCTATGGCTGTTATAAGATTTGCTTAAATGGGAGAAAGGTGTTTGTTTCCTTTCCTATGTAGCTCAGTATGAAAAGCTTTAACTAGATGTCTGTCATACATATGTCACTGGGGGTATCATGTTTCTTACCTTTTTTCCCCCTTTTCTTTTCTCAGGCTTTTTCCATTTTTCTTGAAATAAGTGAGTATTCATTAGGAGTCTTTTAGTCCTGGGTATCTGTGGGCTGGCATATGTGACATTCCTGACACCTTAAAGAAGATAATTCTTTTGTTAAACATTTATTTATTTATTTATTGTGTATGTGCGCATATGCATGTAACCATCAAAGGACACCCTTTTCTACCACCTGGGGCTTGGGGATCAACTTAGGTCCTCACACTTGATGGCAGGTGCCTTTACCTATTGAGCCACTTTGCATGTCACAAGATAATTCTTTACCTAAGGAAGAGCAGATAGGCAGTACTTTATCCAACTTACAGCTCAAAAGCACCATAAGTCAGCTGAAGAAGGAAGGACAAATGAAAGACCAAATTTAGTGTACAAAAGATTTAGGTTTAATATATCCAACTCAGAGATTGCAAATAAATGATTTTGGGTGTTGAGATGGATATATTTATGGATGCACTGAAACAGAGTGAAGTGTTACTTAAAACCTGAAACAGATTTATAAAGACTTGTAGATGTGCCTAACTTTTGACACTGCAACACACCAGCATTGCGTTGCCATCTACAAAGTTTACTTTTGAGAAACACACAGTTAAGTTAAAAAAAAAAAAGCACAAAACCAAAAAAAACCATTGTCAGTGTTTTCAGCAAATTTACAATTTTGTGTTGTAATACAGACATTCTAAAACTCAACAAAATGACAACCAGAAAGAGACAGCAAGAATCATTATGGTAAGATGAAAATCTTGAAAGTTTTACTGTGGAGAAAGCAACAGGATAAAAGAGGCCAGTACACTAGAGTCTGGAACTTTGCTCTAGTTTAGGCTTATAACCGTGGTAAATCACTTATTCTCTGTATCATTTTATTTTCTATAAAATGTCTTTTTGAACTAGGACTTCAGGCATGTGAGATAAACACTTTATATCTTGGTTGTTTTATCTGGTTTATTTTTATTTCATATGTATTGGTGTCGTGCCTGCGTGTATGTCAGTCTACCACTTGCATACTTAATGTACAACAAGGCCAGAGGATAACATCTTCTCCTAGAGTTATAGACAGTTGTAAGCCTCTGTGTTAGTGCTGGAAATTGAACTTGGGTCTTCTGGAAGCGCAACCAGTAGTACCCTTAACCACTGAGTCACCTCTCTAGTTTAACTTATTCTGTGTGTGTGCACGTGTGTATGTGCGTGCGTGTGTGTGCATGCGTGCTTGCATGAGAGAGAGAGAGAGAGAGAGAGAGAATTTCAAACATACATCAAACTTGGAAGAATACTGTAGTGAATGTACATTTACCCAATGCCTATGCTCTACTTTAACATTTTATTGTACTATTTTATAATATATTTATTCATTTATTGATTCTTCTATCATTTTATTTTTTGACACATTTCAAAGTAAGTTGCAGACAACCATACACTTTCCCTAAAAACTTTCACAGTTGTTTCATTATATAATGTTCAACTTTTTATATGTTTTTATTTTTGTATAAAGTCCTCATTCAATGGAATGCATAAATATTAAACTAGTATTTGCTGAGAAGTAAGTACACCAGTGTAACAGAGCCCTTGTCAAGATATGCAGCTTTGTGTTAGGTTTGTAGCTCTATAGTACAGTGGATGCTTAGCATGTCTGAAGTTCTAGAAGCCTTATATTTTTTTTTCCAGCATGTGGGGGGCGGGGGAGAGGAAGAGAAAGAGAGAGATAGAGCGCTTTGCTCACTGTGAACCTCATGCCCCTTCTGTGTTATAGTCACCTCCTCCTCCTCCCTCTCCAGTGCGACCATAGTTCTGATTTTTTCCCCCTCCCATAAGGAAGATTTGCCTGTTCTGGAACTGCATGTAAGTAGAATGAATCATCTAGTATTTACTGTTTGATGTAAGACTTCTTTTGTTCAGGAGAATGTTTTTGAGATTCATCTGTGTTGCTATGTATTGGTAGTTTACTATAAATGAAACACAGACCAATTTTCCCACCTGGGTGGCCATTTGACTGTTTTTGGATTTTGATAATTATCAATAGAACTGCTGTGAACATTCTTGAACAAGTCTTTTTGTGGACATAGTCATTTTTGCTATTTTGTTATTATTTATTTATTATTTTCACATGGTCTTGCTGTGTGTGTAGCCTGGCTGAATTTCTAGTTAGCCCTCACTGACTTGAAATTGTTCCTTCCAATGTTCCTTCCTTAGCCTCTTAAGTGCTGGGGTGCAGGCTGTGTCACCACATCTGCCTAATAGATGCATTTTTTAATTTTTCATAGGTATATCCTTTCAATTGGAATATTTAAAGGACATAAAGCAAATATGTATCTTCTTACATTTGAAACTACCAGGCTTTCTTTTTTAGACAGCATCTGGCTATGTAACCCAGGCTAGCCTTCAACTTTTTATGCAGCCCACACTGGCCTTCCTGACTACTGGGAATACAGGCATATACCACCTTGCCTGACTTACACATACATCATCTGGTCCACATTGCTGTCAGTCTTTTGCTTCAGTTAATTTCATTTTAATCATTTTGGTGAACATATACTCACATGTCATGTTATCTAGTTTCTTCATTCTTAGGTATTCAATCTTTTCCACTCCTCCCGCCCCTTATCCACATTACTCTTTTCAGAACTGGTATTTACATATACCTTATACATCTGTGACCCTTTCGTTATTCATATTGTTCTAAGAGAGACAATAATAAATTATCTTTTTAAAATTTGACGTTTGGGTTGGTTATTCAGCAATAAGTAACTGAAAATAGTGTTTGAAGTTTAGTTTTGAGTAATTTTGATTTCCTATTGTGTAAACTCGGTATGCCAAATTATACTATGACTTTTTCCTCCTTCCCTTCTCGCTCTGGCCCCAAGGTTTTTATTTAATTATTATATGTAAGTACACTGTAGCTGTCTTCAGACACCTCATAAAAGGGCATCAGATCTCATTACGGATGGTTGTGAGCCACCATGTGGTTGCTGAGATTTGAATTCATGACCTCTGGAAGAGCAGTCAGTGCTCTTAACTGCTGAGCCATTTCACCAGCCCCTATACTATGACTTTTAAGCCTTAGAAGATGAGACTAAAAAGTAAGAACAAAGTTTAGCACTTTCATAAGGTGTTTTATCTTCCTAGAATTTTAAAGCATCCTTTTAGTCATCTCTATAATATATGCATAATAATCAAAAGAGCTATTTTACCCACTGAAAGTGAGTAAGTAGCTTAAAGTTGAAATCATTTGTTTGCGGAGCTGGGAACAATTGTTGACTCATCTTAGAGGTGAACTGTTAGATATGTTCTCTAATTGCTTACAACAGACTGCTTTTAATAGCAGTGACTGGGTAGATTAGCAGAGCAAAGCCGAATTCCCGAATTAGACATAGAAAAATTGTGGTATTAGCATTGACTCTGTAAACACTGATAAGCTTGAACTATTAACTCTTTACCTCTATGACATGTCATCTCTTTCCTCTGGTAATAACTAAGTCCTGAAGTCTGCTTTCTTTGATATTAGTGTGTTACCCAGCTGTTTTATAGTTTATGTTGGCATTGCTCTTCTCTCCTACCATTTAATTTTTAGTCTATCTGTATATTTATACATCTAAAGCACATGTTCTATAAGCTTTATAATTGACTCTTTATAGTCATTTTTGTCAGTTTAGCAATTTCTTCTTTTTTTTACATGGATTATTTTTATTAAGGTGAAATGTATTTTGTTTTGGGTAATTGGCTTAAAGTCAACATGAGAAAAGACTGAAAGGCAAACTGCATTACACTAAAACTATCTATGGAGAACTGACATAGTCAGTGTCTGTCTTCTTCAATGCTAGAATTACCTTCGGACCAACACTGTGAGATGGGAGACTTAGACAGGAAAAAGGAAAACTTAACAGATAAAAATCGGTGTCTTTGCCACTGCTATTCTTTGACTTGGAAATGTGTAGCAACTTCTAGAGAAAGGTAGATGGAAAGTCTATGGTGTCCACTTTAACTCCTTCAGTGGCGTGTCATTACAAAATGTCAAGTGAAGTCTTATCATGGGTGGAGAATTTGTTAGTCAGCATCAGAATGTTCTTCTTATTTTTTATTTTTGCTTCTTGATATAACATTTTACTTTATAGTCCAGGAAAGCTTTGAATTCAGGATGCTCTGTCTCAGCCATCTGTATACTGGGATTATAAGCATGAGCCACCTCACCTGGTTTAAATTTCTGTCTTTTCATTGGCATACATTGTCTGTTTATAGGTAATGTAATTGTTAGTATGATTTGGCTATCATCTTTTTTACTGTCTTTTGCATTTGTTCTTTGTTTTTTTCTCATTCTTTTCCTGTTGTCTTTTGAATTAATTTAGCTCTGTATTTATACATTTGGTATTTTAGCTGTTCTAGTAGCTTCTTTGTTATCTCTCATTATTATGGCTTTAGAGGTTGCTCTCACAGGCATGTTCAGCCCTTTGACATTATTATGAGATGTGTCATCCAAAAAGTTTACACTGATGAGTTACAAAACAAAACAAAACAACAACAAAAACAAAAAAAAACCAATCCAAAACAAATGAGCAAAGAAACCGTTTGTAAGAGACTTGTAAGACGGCTCAGGTAAAAGTGCTTGCTGCACAATCCTGGCACCTCAGTTCAATCCCCTAAATTTACATAAATGTAGAAAGAGAGATCCGACTCCATAGAGTTGTCCTCTGGCCTCTACACATGTGTTATGGGCATTCTCTCTCTCTCTCTCTCTCTCTCTCTCTCTCTCTCTCTCTCTCTCGGCATTCTCTCTCTCTCTCTCTCTCTCTCTCTCTCTCTCTCTCTCTCTCTCTCACACACACACACACACACTGATAATAATTTTAAAGCCTTCATAATATTTTAAATAAGTTTATGATTTTTTTTTTATTTTTCATAGTTGGCCTGGGGTACATTCTAGGCAAATTCTCTACCACTGAACTACATACATTCCACATAAAAGTTCTTTTTAGTTCTTAACACACAATCACACTCATTAAATTGCTCAGGCTAGCCTTGAACTCACTTTGTCACCTAGGCGATTCTTGAATTTCCACCCTCCTGTCTTAACTGCCCAAGTAGTTGGAGTTACAAGCCTACACCCCAAGCCCTGCTACACACATTGTTTTTTCCCAACTATGTGTGTGTGTGTGTGTGTGTGTGTGTGTGTATGTATACCTCTAACAAGGTCAATATGAATCAGCTCTCTTGCTTTTCTGTGCTAGTTAATGGTAACTTTTTAAATTTTATGTGGCTGTAAATAGGTAGCTCCTTAAGTATACCAGGTAATCCCAAATCTAGTGCTCATTCCTGCAGTGGTCCAAGGCTTCAGTGTTATTCCAACATGAGCATTACATCTCATCCTTCTGTGGTACCAAAACAGGCAACTCATGTCCTTCCCCTTACTCTTGGGGCAATTATAACCTGGTTACCATATTGGTTTTTAATTTCCTTTTGTGTTACATTCCTCAGAAGTATCTTGAGTTTTAATATTGTTTAATAATGTATTCACTGAGCCAAGTGGTGGCACATACCTTTAATCTCAGCATTGGGGAGGCAGGCGCAGGCAGACTGGCCTCTGTGAGTTTGAGGCCAGCCTGGTTTACATGAATCATTAGCCAAGGCTATGTAGACTACATTAATGAGGTCTATAGGGATACCCTGTCTTGAGAACAAAAACAAACAAAGAATATATTTATTGAAAATTTCCAACATGTTTGCATATTTGTAGTGCAAGGATTTTTGGGTTGTCTGCATATTGCTGATAGCTATTTTCTGTTAGCCAAGAATGTATATATTTTAAAACTAGCAGTTTTATTGCATGTAGATAGATGGATAGATATATGCAATAAGAAAGTCATTTAGGTAGTAGTTTATTGGGTTGTGACCATATAGCTTTGTTAGTCTGCTGGTTTTTCTAAATTATTCAGAAAAGCATAGTTTTTTTTTCTTTTCTTCTTTCTATCTTTTTTTCCAAGAATGCTTTGAGCTTCCCCAACCTTTTGGGCTTCCTTACTCTCTATAAAGCTATCCTTTCTGTCATGTGTTTGACCTTCATGCCAACTTGAACTGCATGGTTTTATTTTCCTTCTCACCTTCAATCTTTTCCTCTCGACAGCTTCTGAGATTTACAGGTTGCCTGCTCTGAGGGTTTTTCTTTAAACCCTAATGAAATTATTCCTGAGCTTAAAGAATAACCATCTAAGCAGTATTGGCATAATAGGAATGTACTGTTGAGGTATGACATCGCAACATGTTCATAATCTGCCTTTGCTTTCTTCTAATGTTCTCAGTTTTGTAAACACTTGTACTTTATGTGGTATTACTGTTACTTTCTTAAACAGAGCACAGCTTCATTGCTTTGTGTACTTGTTTAAGTGGTCATTTCTATTGGTATGTCCTGCCTTATCCCGCCCATCTCCTCTACTTGATTAATTCAGACTTATTTTGATTTTTTTTCTAAATTTACAATTATTTTAGTTTTTTTTAAAAAAAACTTTTCATTTGGGGCTGGAGTGATGGCTTAGTGGTTAAGAGCACTGGCTGCTTTTCCAGAGGTTCTGAGTTCAATTCCCAGCAACCACATGGTGGCTCATGACCATCTATAAAGGGATCTGATGCCCTCTTCTGGTATGCAGGTGCACATGCAGCAGAGCGCTCATACATAAAATAAATAAATAAAAAAAATTTTAAAAAAGGTTTTCATTTCTAGAGGATTAAGTTTTTCCAAGTCTCAGTGTTGGTAATCATCTTTTTCTTTTGTGCTTGCTTTTTGTTGTGACCTTTTATTTCTTTAAACGTTATAAAATGCTCACTTATATTTTAAATTTTTCATCTTTTTGTAATTCTTCACTTACTGTTTTCCTGATGCCATTTTTCTAAACTTTCTCTCTCTCTCTCTCTCTCTCTCTCTCTCTCTCTCTCTCTCTCTGCCTCTCTCTCTCTGCCTCTCTCTCTCTCTCTCTCTGTGTGTGTGTGTGTGTGTGTGTGTTAGTGTGAATATATACCACATGACTGCTGGTTCCGGTGGAGGCCAGGAGGTGTTGGATCCCCTGTAGCTGGAGTTACAGGCAGTTTTGAGCTACCCAATATGAGTGCTAGGAATCAAAATTAGGTCTTCTGGAAGAGCAGCTTGTGTTCTTAACAGCTGAGCCACCACTCCAGCCCCTGCTTGGCTGATTCTTTAGTTTAATAAATATGTTGCTTTGCAATGTTATACAGTAGATATTTTTTCTCCCACTTATGTCATACACTGAGGTGTAAACTTAAAAAATGTAAAAAGGATAAATAGAAAAAAGGGAAATGATTCTTTTGCCTGTTTTTTATTAAATAGATTAGTTTTGTTTTGTGTGTGTTTGCCTGCATGTATGTCTTTGCACCACTGTGTGCTTGATTACCATGGAGGTCAAAAGAAGGCATCAGATCCCCTGGAGCTGGAGTTATAAATGGTTGTGAACTAAGCTTGCTTTTTTCAATCTCTGTTATCATAAGGTGTTTTATGGGGAAATTTTTCTGAGCTTATTGTTTTATATAGTATACTTGGTCTAAATATAGATGTTTAAACTTTAACTACATCACTTTCCTATAAATATCCAAAAGAGTGCTGCATTTACTGAAGGTGATTCTAATTTTCACAACAAAGAGTTTAGGATTGGTGTGAGAATTGGCCAGGGGAATGTAGAACTGTAGATGGTCTTTTAACTTGCAGCCATTCCACACAGGGAGCCATCTCTTAAAAAGAAATTCCGTGTAGTATCCAGAAGAAAATTCCACTGATAGGAATTCATCCTATACGTTACTAAAATATATAGATAAATATATTCTCGGGGCTGGAGAGGTGGCCCAGCAGTTAAATGTACTTGCCTCTACTGCAGAGGTCCAGGGTTTGGTTCCCATTACCCATGTGGCAGCTCATAACCATGTGTAACTATTGTTTCAGGGAATCTAGCTTCCTCCTCTGGAATCTTTTGGTATTGAATATGTATGGCGCATGTAAACACAGGTAAAACAGTGATACACATAGGCAAACACACATATGTATATGTTCTAGGTTATGTTTATTATATAAGGCAATTAAGGAATTCTCAGGAAAAATTTCTTTGTTATTGTTTCACATTTTTGGTAAACTATATGAATGTTATACCTTAGTTTAAAAGCTTTTTTTTTTTTTTTTTTTTTTTTTTTGGTTTTTTGAGACAGGGTTTCTCTGTGTAGCCCTGGCTGTCCTGGAACTCACTCTGTAGACCAGGCTGGCCTCGAACTTAGAAATCCACCTGCCTCTGCCTCCCAAGTGCTGGGATTAAAGGCGTGCACCACCACCACCTGGCTTTAAAAGCATTTTAGTTTAAAAAAGAATATATTATGTTCATTGGTAAGTATGTTCAATGATATTTTGGGGTTTAAATAATGTTCACCTGAAATTCATGTCCATTTGGCACCTCAGAGTCTGACTTGATCTGAATATAGGGTCTTTTCAGATAAAGTTAAAATCCTGGGATTATATCAGAACTAGACTGTTCTAAATTTAATGACTGGTATCTGTGTAAGAAGAAATCATAGCGACATAGAGTCAAGAAAGCAGAGGAAAGTGGAGGCAGGGATTGGAATGATGCATTTACAAACCAAAGAGTGCCAAGAAATTTGTCAGTAGCCACCCAGCGTTCAGAGGAATGAGGGGACCATTTTTTCCTCAGTGCCTCTACAAAGGAAACAACTCCGCTGACACCTAGATTTAAGGTTTCTAGCCTTCTCAATAAAGACATTATTGCTTGTTATGACAAATGGTAGCTTGTTATGGCAGCCCAAGGAAACAAGACGGATGTTCACAGTATTTTTAAACAGCTTTTTAAAATAAGAAGCTTTTAACATAATTTTATTTGTGTGCATATTAGTCTCTGTGTGTTTATGTGTGTGTGTACACCAAAAGAGATTAATCACATAAACTATAATATCTCATACAGCTTGATACTCTGCAATTCTCTTTTTAAAAGCAGTGGTAGGGGGCCAGAGAGATTGTTCAGTAGATAACAGTGTGTAGTGCTCTTGCAGAGGATACAAATTTCATTTCTAGATCCTACATTGGGTGGCTCACAGCCACCTGTAATTCTAGTTGTAGAAGTAGATGACTCCTCTGGCCTCCACAGACACCAACACTCTTGTACACATACCCACATGCAGACCCATATACATACACATAATTTAAAAATAAATATTTATAGAGTGGAAAGATGGCTCAGATGTTAAGAGCACTAGCTATTATTCCAGAGGTCCTGAGTTCAATTCCCAACAATCACATGGTGGCTCACAGCCACTTTTAATGGGATCTAATGCCCTCTTCTGGTGTGTCTGAAGACAGTGAGAATATACTCATATACATTAAATAAATAAATCCTAAAAAAAACTTTACATATTAAAGAAAACTTTTTAAGTTACGGAACCTATACTACTAATATTTGGGAATACTTAAAGAGTCTTGAAGACTAACTAGGACTCAGGAAAATATTTTTTCTCTTGTAACTACTTCAAGTTTATTTTTAAAACTTTTTTGGAATGGTAAGGTGGTTCAGAGGGTGAGTAAAAAGCACCTCTCCCTAAGCCTGACAACCCACATGGTGGAAGGAAAGAACTGAGTCCTGCAAATTTTCTACATGCACACTTTGGCATTTAGGCTCCCTCTGTTCCCTTACACAAAGAAATAGATGTAACAAATTGAAAAAAAAACACTATTTTATATGTCTTAAGGGTAAATCATGACAATGTAAAAGCTTTAATGAAAATAAATCATAAAAGTATAAATGGTATCCTTGATGAAATTTTAGTAATTAAACTTAAATTCATCTTTTAAAAAAGATTTATTTTCATTTTGAATTTCATGCACATATCCGTGCATAAAAAGTGTGAGTGCAGGGGCCTGAGGATGCAGAAGAGAAGCAGTCTGAAGAAAGTACCTGATCCTCTGGAGTGAATTTACAGTTAGTTATGAACCACCTACTGTGGGTGCTGGGAGCCAAACCTGGGTCCTTGGGAAGAACAGTGAGTGCTCTTAAACACGGATCCATCTTTCCAGCCCCTTACACAACTCAATTATAAGTAAATAAAGAGTGAGTGATGTTAGAGTTGAAGTATGAAATTGTTAGAGCAAATACATTTGGGAGAAAGGAATGACTCCATTAATTGTAATTGAATGCATTTAAAATAATGTCTATAGGTTCATTTTATTTTAGTTTCTAGTTTTTATTGGTATTATTTTATGTGTATGGATGTTTTACCTGTATGCATATCTATGCACCACTTGTGTACCTTGAGCTCCTGGAGGCCAGAAAAGGGCTTTGGATTCCCTTTGAGCTGGCATTACAGACCAGTTTTGAGTCACTATGTGGGTTCTAGAATTGAACTCATGTCTTCTGGAAGAGCAGCAAGTGCTTTTAACCACTGAACCATTTTTCCAGCCCCGATATCTATTTAAGTTTCTGGAGTACTTTATAAATTTGGTGCTAGTTTAATTTTCATGTAGGCTGTCTTAATTTTGTGTTCCTTTATAGCAGCGATTTTCAACCTGTGGGTCACGACTCCTTCGGGGGTTGCATATCATTTACATTATGATTCCTAACAGCAAAATTACAATTATGAAGTAGCAATGATATAACTTTATGATTGGGGGTCACTACTATAGTTAAAGGTCGCAGCATTAGGAAGGTTGAGAATCACTGCTTTATAGTATCTTTTAAAAAATAGTGTGTTTGTGCGTGCTTGTGCTTGCATTTGCACATGCACAACACGTGTATGGAGGGGAAGACAACTTGTAGGAGTTGTTCTTTTCTTCCGTTGTATGGGTCCCAGGAATTGAACTCATGTCATCAAGCTAGGAGTCAGGGCGGATGCCTTTATCCTTTGTGTCATCTTGATGACTTTGTAGTGCCTTTTAGCACTTTAGTGAGTGAATGAATTTGAGGCCACTGTCCTTGGATACTAACACATATAGTGAAAAGAGATCTATGCAAGGTAATCTGAGCTGAGTGCTGGGTGAGGGGTTGGAACATTACGTGCTGTAAGAAGAGCAGTCAGTTTTCTGTAAGGTGGTTGGGAAAAACTTCACCTAATATCAGTAGACTTGAGCTGGGCTCTGAAAGTTTTAACTAAAATGTAGGGAAGTTGGGATTTTCAAAATAATCATTTTCAGATTTTCACATTTCACTTGTGCTTCTTTGTTGCTTAGCACAGTTTGAAAATTTTTCCTTCTTGACCTGTGGATAAATCTGATAATTCCATTCAACAAATATTCTTTCAGTGAGTTGAAGACCATCTTCTCTTGTCCTTCTGACTTGTGTGATCTGTTTAAAGTCCTTTTCATTGTTTAGTGTTCACCTTGGACCTTTCTAAGGCAGATTATGTAGCCACAGTACTAGTCTGCTGAGTTCCCTCCCCTGTAACCTCCATCTTATAGGTCAAATTTCCTTAGCCACGATTTCATGGAGCTTTGGCTCCTCTCTTATCTCTTTACTTGGGTTTCTTCATAAGCCTAAAATCTGCTTCCAATGCAATTTAATATGTATATTTCATTTTTATCGTTTATGGCTTTAAAATATTTAAAAATGTGAAAAATACTTTTTATAAGCCAGGGTGGAGTTATTTTTGTTTCTTTGCTTGTTTTACTTTTTTATTTTTAATTATGCAATATTTGTTTGTGTTCCTGTGTGGGTATGTGTATGAGTGCAAGTACTCTTAGAGACCAGAAGGCATTGGTCTGGTCAGTTCTGATCTTGTCTTGTCTTGTGAAGGATCTCTCTACATAGTCCTGGAATAGACCAGGCTGACTCACAGAGATCCACCTCCTTCTGCCTTCCAAATGTTGGTATTAAAGGTGTGTACCACCATGCATGATCCAGAAGATATTGGATATACTAAGACTGAATATATACATGTAATGTATTATCTGAAAATTACATATTTCTTTAATATGTAATTATTTAAAAAAATTTATAGATTGTCAAACTAAGATGTTAACTAATAAATAAGTTGCCTCCATAGAACAGTATGTTGCCTACTATAAATTGGAGAGATTAAGTTTCAAGATCCCCTGTCTCACAGCTCTGTGAGATGATTTATATAATTGTAAATTCATATAAACTCCAAATTACAGAATCTAGTCATCTCAGGGTCCTATGTATTTTGCCAGATACTGGCAGTGAGCCTTCTGAACACACTGGCTCCACCTTCTGTCATGTTGAGACAAACATCTTGCTTGTATATCTTCTTTAGAGTTCTTTTCTAAACTTATCCTTTGCATATTTTCCTTTCCTTTCTTCCCTTCCTCCTTCCTTCCTTCCTTCTTCTCTCCTCCTCTTCCTCCTCCTTCTCTTCCTCTTTCTCCTCCTTTTCCTCTTCCTCTTCTTCCTCCTCCTCCTCCTCCTCCTCTTCTTCTTCTTCCTCCTCCTCCTCCTCCTTCTTCCTCTCTCTCTCTCTCTCTCTCTCTCTCTCTCTCTCTCTCTTTCTCTCTCTCTCTGTTTCCTTCTTTCTTTCCATATATATTATTAGTTGCTTTGTGGACATTGTGACTACAATACATGACAATTTGAAGATTTATTTTGATTTAGGCTTACTGTAGTAGGGTAGGCATAGAAGCCTGAGTGTGTGGTAGATCTAGAAGCAGAGTGCATGACAGAAAGCAGGCGCTAGGCATAACCTTCAAGGACTTACCCTTAATGACCTGTTTCTACCAGCAAGGCCCATCTCCTACACATTCCAGAGCCTCCCAAAGTAGCATCACCAGCAGGGAAATAAGAGGTCAAGTAATGAGCCTGTGGTGGAGCCATTTCAGCTTCAAATCATAACACCAAACTTTAATATGTGAGTCTCTCTTATTAAGCAATTCTGGAATTACTAGAATATTGCCATCCTGGTTTATAATTGTATTATTTAAAAAGACTGTTTAAACTTTTTAGATTTTTGAATTATTATTACTTTTGTGTGTGTGCATGTGTGTACAGAGCATTCACTCACCCATGCACGTGAGTGTAGAAGCCAGAGA
Organism: Arvicanthis niloticus; assembly: GCF_011762505.2. Lineage (NCBI taxonomy): Eukaryota > Metazoa > Chordata > Mammalia > Rodentia > Muridae > Arvicanthis > Arvicanthis niloticus. The sequence goes on along the minus strand of NC_047658.1, from coordinate 67,673,288 downwards.
TTAATATTAGATGTCTTCCTCAGTCACTCTCCACCTTACTCTTTTTTGTTTTGAAACAGGATCTCTCACCTGGAGCTCACCATTTCTGCTAGACTGGCTAGCCAATGACCCCCTGGAATCTTCCAGTCTCCACCCCTACCCCTAATTGCTAGGGTTATAGGTACATGCTATCACACCCAGCTTTTACGTGGTTTATGGAGATCTGAACTCAGATCCCCATGCTTATAAAGAAAACACTTTTACTTATTGAGCTATCTCTCCAGTCCTTTTATAAAAGATCGTTTAATTCATTTAAATCTATATCCAAGAACAATATTTCTATTTAATATCTATCAGCTATTCTGTGGTATGTGAATGAATATTTTATTTCCAGAAAATAAGCTGTTTTTAATATAATTTTCTAGGTATTAACACCAAACCTAATTAAATTCTTAGCAGAAGTAATTTAGCATTATTTTTCTATTTTTATCTTTAGCAGTTTAACTGTGCTAGATATTAATTTATTGCCTATTCTTTTGTCCATATTCAGTACTCATTTTATATACTATCTTTAACTGTTCCTTTGACAACTAGTAGGAGTTAAACTTTATCAGTAGAGGGCACTAGGGATACAACACAGGAGTAAGGACCTTTCTTTCTTGGTGTTGCTGTGCTGGCCAGGCAACTTCTTAGCCCAAGTGGTATTAGTAGCATATAGCTCCCACATGTACAGGAAGCTTCTCTAGTACCCAGGTCCTAAAGTTTAGTCCAAAGTCTAAAGTAGCCAATAACTTCTCTCCACCCACTCCTGTTGGGTGGTTAGCTTTTACTGGCACCTTAGAAGGGAGATTTCTGATGGGTATAGTGTGTGTGTGTGTGTGTGTGTGTGTGTGTGTGTGTGTGTGTGTGTATGTGGTGTGGTGTGCGTGTATGTGTGTGTGTATTTTTGAAACAGGGTCTCACATATCCCAGGCTGTTCACACAATTGTAGTAATTTTTAATATATAAATCCTGGTGGGGCATTTCTGCTATTTGCCTCAAAAGTTTATGTTTCCAAATGAAAGACACACACACACACACACACACACACACACACACACACACACAGCCTTTATATTTTGATATGCCATAATCAGTTCAATGGCTGGGCCACTTCATATTCTTCATGCAGTTAATCTTATAGATAATCCCTAGTTATCACTTACTAAATTCTATGTTCTATCTGGATGCTCTGAATCCAGAGGGCTGCTCAAGTGGGCCACATTTCCTGACTCCTTCACATGCCAGCTGTGCCTCTATGTTCCCCTCTCTTCTCAGGCATGGCATCTCTCCTCTCCCCCCAACATGGTGGATCCTCCTCTTTCTCCTCTCTTGCTTCCAAGCCCAGAAATCCTAGGGCTTCTGTCTGCCCTCCCCTGCTGTTGTCTACTGGCATCTTTAGTTACCAATCAAAACCAACTGGTCCTTCAGTGTCTTATGTGCAGACACTCATGTAAGCAGTTTTGGGGACCAAAATTAACCTTAGAATACAAGCAGTGTTAGACCAAACCCACTACAGTTCTTCCTTTTTGTCCAATTAAAAGGGCTTTTTTCTCTCAGATATACATTAAACATAATTACAACAATTATGTAAATTGTAAGGTATGATATTCACCTATAATATCCAGTTCATCATATTTAACAGTTTAGATAAAGTATTCTATCAGAGTTTACAACTTTGTACCTCAATTAGGTTTGATTTTTTAACTTGTATTACCAACTGAAAACCATCATTTCAAATCTAGATCATCTTATTCAATGCTAAACAACTTAAGTTCAATTATAAGACTATAACTAGTCTTCAACCCCATCATAGATCTGAGAAGGAATTAAATATTACTTGAAAATGTAGGAAGCACAAAGACATAGCTTCCAAAACCTACACAATTTGTAGAGACAGCTAACTGCCGACAGACTCCAGTTTCTTATAACAGTAGAACATCTCTCTTCAGCCTTCTGGCCCAAAACTATCTGAGAGACCTTAAGTGAAGCAGGAATCATGGAGGACTAGCTTACCCTGTCTTGGCTGAGCTTAGTAGCTGAGTATCCTGAATCTGTGTCCCTTTTTGGACAGTAATTGTCTCATTGTCTGCAGAATGAAAGGGTATTTCTTGCCCAGTGGCTAAGCTTGCCACAGTTGAACCGACTCTAATTAGCGGTAATGATGCTCAATATCTTCTTTGAAGTGGGAAGTGGGTACTGTCAGGAGCATACATGTCTCCTAGTCAAAAGATCTATTAATAATGAAATGATTTTAATGCCATATTCTGTGGATCTCTGATGCTTTTGAAGACTAACTATATATAGTATATCTGAACTGTTAAACTTTGACTACACTTATTATGTACTATTTTTAATAATTTGAAAACACTGTATTGTAATTTAATGAGAATCTAATATTACCATGAGTTTACAATCTGACCTTTAACTTTCATTCCTTAATCATCCTAAACAGTTTGTAATAGCAGCTATTAGAAGGACTGGGTCTAAGCCTTGTATTCTTAAATGAGTTGCATAGGCACAATGCTTATCTAAGAGTAATTAAATTACTTTTGAATTTCATATCAATATACAAAGATTTATACCAATGAAAACCTTAAACCTATATCAATATATAAATACTGTATCAATGTAAGAGACTTCAATTCTGCATCAAAATGTAAAAGATGAATTTTTAAGGGGTGAGAAGGGATAGGAAAATTGGAATGTAAGATTATGACTATAAAATGCTTTCTTTAAGAGTAAATTTAGTAATACATCCCCATATATCTAATTTCTTACAATATTACTCTATCCTCCTTTTTTCTTTTCAACTTCCTTCCCTTTACCTAAGAAAGAAAGGATAGAGAAGAGAAAAGGAAAGACAAATCCCCGAGTCTAAGCTCTCTATTTAATTTCTTTCCTGTCCAATTTCAAATCATCCCTTAAAGTGACAACCTATGTATAATTTATAAAATACCATAACTAGACATTCAGACCCAGGAAATTGGGATGATAACTCTCCATGGCTTCTTCCAGCTGAATTGGAACGATGAACCTTTTTTTTTTTTTTTCCCCCCCAGGGGTGGGGAGGAATAGGAAAATTGGAAAAATTGGTTAGACTTAAGAAAGCTAGCTTTAGCATTTGTTATCCAGTCTTTGTATGCCTTGAAAGTTCAGGGCTTATCTGAATTCTGACTGGATCATTCTGAAAGGCTGGATAAACTGAGGTCCTCAGGAATCGGCAGCTATTCCTGAAGCTGTTTTTGGATCAAGTCTCTGGAAACAGCTTCAGGTGAGTCAGGGAGCTGGAGCAGCAGGTCATTTCAGCATCTCTAAGGATGAATCTTGTCAGAGCTGCATCTTGACATTTCATTCTGCAATATATGAATTTGGGAGGGGGACTATATAGAATGATTTTTGACATTATAAGGTTTTGCATATAAAATTTTTCACATCTTCACAGACACATTGGTTTCATTAAATAATTCTACCCTGTCTTTATTATTTGGATTATCTGTGGTCAATACATGAATGGTGATAATCCTAACTAACAAAACTTACATATGGAATGTACCTGATATGTTTTAAGGGTGAGCATAGAAAATCATTAGACTGAGTACAAAAAGCAAAATGAAGCAAAAGCAAAGATTTTTCCCTCGTGTCCTCAAGGGCAAAGGGTAAATTTGTATGTATGTACAAGGTCTGTATTTGAGCTAATAACAGAATTTGCAGTTAAAAACTATTTCTTCCCAGAATCCATAAAACATTTATCTGGTGTTTTCAAGTACTCTACTTTTTGTTAAGAATGTAAAATACAAAGAGATGAAATTATTGATTTTGTTCTTTTTCATAAATGTTTTGTTTCCCATACCATAGATATTTTCTATGATATTTGCTCTGTTTTTGATATGTTAAAATTTCCCAAGGTATGCTATTTTTTTACTCACAGTCCTAAAATCTTATAGCACCATGCTTCTTTTTTAGAAAATTTAAAAGACATTGTAGAATAGAGTTTTGGGATACAGTTGTTCTGTGGTACACTTGGTGCATCCATTGAATCTAGAGAATCTGTCTTCATTGGAAGAAGTTTCATTTTCATGAGTGGTCCTCATCTTTACCCTTCTGTGATGAAAATACTGAGGTGAATTCCTCTGCTGTGTTTAGATTCTGTGGTATTCTTAACTATCCAAGTAGCTGAGATAACATCCCTCCAAGTCATTGTTTTTGTCTTTCCTCTCAATGTCTAGTGATTTTGTTTAATCAAATAAGAGCCCTTTTGTAATTTCCCATTCTGAGTAATTCAGCACTTTTCAATGTAGAAAAAAATAGGTACTAGCCTGCTTTGTGAATAGACATAACATTTGGAAAATACTTTATAAAAATTTTACTTTTTATGTATGTATTTTGCCAGAATTTATATATGTGTGTACTACATCATTCTGCCTCCTCTGTATTTCTTAATGCTTTTTTCTTCTTCAGAGCAAAATGCCAACATTTGTTGTTGTAGGCCACATGAAGTAACAAGACACTTGGTTGATTACTTTGGTCCTTGGCTATTTATTTATTTATTTATTTATTTAGTTTAAGGGCTTCCTAAAAACACACTGGTGGACATCATCTTCCAGTTGTGTGTGTGTGTGTGTGTGTGTGTGTGTATGGGCAACCTATATGTTAAATTCAGAAAAATCATATGGTGCATATTTTTGAATTGGTGATTTGAAATCTTTATTGAACTGGCCATTTTCATTTAAGTTTTTTTCTATGTGGCTGGAGAGATGGTTCGGTGGTTAAGAGAACTTGCTGCACTTGCATATGATGCAGCTTCAGTTCACAGAACCCACATGTCGGTTTACCATCATCTGTAACTCCAGTTCTAGAGTATCCGATGCCTTCTTCCAACCTCTCTGGGCAACATAGGAATCTTACAACCAAATTTTTAGTTCTATAAAGATATTTGAATTGATTATACCAGGTGCACAGATCAGTTAAGAATGAATTTTTGCTCTTTGTTTGAGTAGGTGAAAGTTTGATCAATAACCAATTGTAATAAATCTTCATGCCATGTGAAGGATGGCATGATGAAATTTAAGCTGAAGTTATGGCTAGATACATTTTTATGTCTCAGGCAGTTTCAGGGCGGTTCCCAGGTGGAGGCATCAGCAAATCATGTTACCTGTCCTGCTTGGTCTTCTTGAATTTCTCTTTTCTGTCTGTACCCAGGAACTTCAGGTGGTTTCTCCCTATCATATCTGATCCATATTGCTTTGGAAGAGTTCCAAAGCCTTTTTTTTTTTCCTGTTAACACAAATACAGAGCCTCTCTCCCAAAACAGAATGTCTTTGGTCCGGCAACCCAAAATTGATGGGGTCAGTTTAGCAGCCTCCCTTTTCTTAGGGCCTGCTCTGCTCTGACTTATCCCAGAAGATAAGTCATGTCATTAATACCACCAAACTTATAACCACCTTCATTTTGATAATTAAAATAATCAAAGAACGATGGGTATTGGTTTGCATCTCATCCTTGAAAGAATTCTCTTTTGCTGCTCTACCATAGGGGGTAGGGCTCGTAGCTCTACTCTCCTTGTACCTACTTACTATTCCTTTATTCTGGAGAGTTCTCTTCTTACAAACTAGCTACTCTAATTTCTTCCTTTTAATTAATAATCTAGTCTTGAACTTTTGAGATCCTTCTACCTCTGCCTCCCAAGTGTTGGAATTATAGGTATATTATACCAGGTGACCTGGCTTCATTTTTTTTTTTTTTTTGAGACTGAGTCTCAAGTATCCCAAGATGGCTTTCAATTCACTATGTATCTAAGGAAAACCTTAAATTTCTGATCTTCATGCTCACAAGTAAAGGAATTATACACATGCACCACCATTCCTGGTTAGTGTGATGTTGGGAATTACTTCCTAGTATCTAGTATCTTATGCATGACAGGCAAGAACTCTGCCAACTGAGGTACATCTCAGCCCATTCAGTAACAGCCCATTTAGTAACTCTTTTTTTTTTTTTTTTTTTTTTTTTTAAGATTTATTTATTTTATATAAGTACACTGTAGCTGTCTTCAAACACACCAGAAGAGGGCATCAGATCTCATTACCGATGGTTGTGAGCCACCATGTGGTTGCTGGGAATTGAACTCAGGACCTCTGAAAGAGCAGTCAGTGCTCTTAACCTCTGAGCCATCTCTTCAGCACCTACCCCCCACCCCCAGTAATTCTTTATTGTAAACTTTTCCTGCTTAGATTGTTCCATGGCTTATCAATTCTAGTTAGAACCTGAATAATAGCAGTTTTTAATAAAAAAATGTTTTGGGGTCTACAGTAATGTATATTATTTTCTTTTAGTAAATCTAAATTGGCTATCATTTGTATAATTTCTTATTTAAACAGCAATTTTTTATCTTTTGTTTTAAATCAACTTTATAGTTTTCTGTTGTTCCATTGCTCTCACTCCACCCTACTGTTGGAGGACTGAACCAGGGTGTTATGCTTGTTAGGCAAGCACTCTACCACTGAGCTAAATTTCCAACTCCAAAATAAGCTTTTTAAAAACATAGGGCTGGAGAATTGGGTCAGAGGTTAAGAGCACTTGTTGCTCTTGCAGAGGACCCCAGTTCAGTTCCCACCTGGTGCTTGACAGTGACCTGTACCTCTAGTTCCAGGGGACCTTATGCCTTCTCCTGAGTAGCCAGTGTATATCAACATCTGCAGTTGCTCATCCTTTATATGAAATGGCATAATATTCTCACATAATCTGTACAAATCCTTCAGTATGCATTATAGTCTGATTACTTATAATACCTAACACAATGTAAATATTTACTTTATTATTGGGAAATAAAGACAAGAAAATGTCTGTGTTTAGTATAAACATTAAAAAAATATTTACAAAAAAAAAAAAGCCAGGATCAAAAGTAAGTGTTTTAGTTAGAAGAGATGACAGAGGTTCTGGTTAGTCAACAAAATGATGGACTGGGTATTAGAACTATCTTATACCTCACTGGTACAATTAGGAATAAGTATGCTCTAACTGTATTTTGAGAGAAAAGTTTTACTTTAACAGGAAGAGTGATATGTAGGAGGAGCTAAGTGGGAAGGAGTACTGAGAGGAAGAGATGGAGTAAGGAGAGAAGATGAAGGAGAGGAGAAGCTAGGTGATGAGAGAGAGAAATCGAGAGGGGGCATGGAGGCAGATGTTCACAGATCTCCACCAGTCAAAGATAGTCTTTATATCTAGGTTGGGTATTGGATTACCCTTCTGATTGAGCATTACCAAACTTATAAATCCTTTGATTAACATTTAAAAAAAATTGTATAAAAGCAAAAAGGAAAGGGGGCATGGGACAGGGGTTTTCTAGGGAGGGGAAATGGGGAAAGGGGATGGCATCTTAAATGTAAATAAAATAAAATAACCTCCCCCCCCCCCCCAAAAAAAAGAATTTCACAGCTCAGCCCAAGAGATTATTCATCAGTCTAAAAGTGATTGTTGCACAGCCTGACAACTTGGGTCAGAGCCCCCATTAAAATGAGAGAACGGAAAAAAAAATATTTACAGTATGTGGTGGGTTGAATTCACTAGTACAGAATTCCTCAGAGCTTTGTGTTTTTAAAGATGAAAACAAAAGTCATAAGATCCATTGCATTACAGAAAAATTAAAAATTAAAAATATGTTGTCTTGTATCTTGGAAACTAAGAACATTATCAAAAAAATGAAATATTATAAAAATGCATAAAATATGACTATTCAGTTGATTGCTTTTCAATTGCACAGTCAAAATGATTCCAGTTATTTATATTATCATTAATTATATTATACTGTATTATAATGTCAGTATTTATATTATCATTCACTTGCAGAGAACCACACTTTGTAAAGCATTGGTATAGACTTCCATCTTCAGCTAGCTTACTGTTTTATCTCTGAATTTTTCTGAGATCCTTTCCTTGCTTTCAGAATTTAGAATTTTCTCTTAAGTTGGTATACTCTAAAACATTCTTAGTTTCATTTTTTAAAGGAAATATCTTTGTTTTGTTTGATTATTTTGAGAAAATTTTATTGAATAAAGACTTTTTTGTAGTACTTTGATATCTTATCACAGTCTTTCCAGGGAATTTCTTATTTGACTGTTGTTAAAGACCAGATGAATATGTCCTTAATATGTTACTGGTTAATCTAAATATCTTCTTGTTTTTTCTCCTGTAGGGAATACAGTGAGTAACCTGATTATGATCATACCTCCAATTTTTGGTGCAATTCAAGGCATTAGAGATAGACTGGAGAAACGGTATATTGCTGCTTACTTAGCACTCACAGGTATGTAGACTACTTCATCTGAAAAAGAATGTGCAGTATGCATTGGATGGTTATTCTCATTTATTTCTAAATGCAATTACTTAGTATACAACTTGAATACACTCTGAAACATTAAAGTTGAAACTTCACAGACCTTGCCAGTGTCTTGAACTGTACTTTTGAATAACTTCTTTGAAAAACTATAACTGTACAGAATAGAGGTAATAAAATAAACAGAATAGAGGTAATAAAATTAACAGATGTTTTTCTACCCAACTTTTCCAGATCAGAAGTTTTTCTTCTTTGCTTCAGATCTTAACTTTTTCTTTTTAAAGGAAAATATGCCACTGTAGATAAAATAGAAATTTCCCTTGTATTTCTGCCTTTTTTTCCTCAGTCTAGCTTCTCACCCTAAGAACTAAACTCTATTTTAAATTACATCTTAAAATTTTTTACCCACTCTTATGTTTACACTGTATATATCTGTAACCTGTGAAAAAAATGTATAGGGACTGAGCTTGGTGGTACATGCTTACAATCTCTGCAGTTTAGAGACTGAAGCAGAAAGATCAAGAGTTTGAGACCATCATGGTATACATAAGCAAAACTCAGTTTCAGAGGAAAATTATATAATATTCTTGTCATAAAACAAGATATAAAAATTATATTAATGAAAATTCAAGAGCCTTTTATACAAAACATAGTTTGTAGCATTCTGTTAACTTCTGAATTTATTTGAAATTAAAAATTATTGCATATAAAAATATTATAGATATCTGTAGATATTTAAAATTCTATTATTTTGACAGAAGGGGGCAGCATGAACTAAGGTTCTTAAACCATTCATAACCTTTATTCTGAATAGAGTAGTCTTCTCTACTCTGAGAACAAAATTACTTTTTATAGAAAAGCAAAAGCAAAGCCTTCTGGTTGACAGAAATTCTTCCCTCAATAATTTAAAAATAGATGTTATAATTTTATAACTTGAGCAAACAGTCTGAAATGAAGAAATAAATGCCAAAAGGTGTGACATATGAGAGATAATATACATAAATGGTATAGTGTAATGAGAGGTTTCACATAACATCTATCCATGGACAAGAGTAAAAGCCTTAGGATTGAATAGGAAGCTAAGCAAGTTTAGTATAGCCTGAGACCTAAGAGGATTGAGACCTGAGAGTGTACACTCACAGCCAAGCCTGCCTTACAAGAAATGCTAAAGGAATCTTTTTTTAAACAGTCGAAAAGGACATCAATGAGTAACTTAAATGTCTGAAGGTATGCAATTCACAATTAAAGTATACGGTAAAATTTTGGATTTCTCAGTGAGGTGTAGTGAGCTATATGTTAATTACATCTTTACTATGAAGGATAAAAGACAAAGCTTCTAAAATAATGGTAACTGTAATAATGATGTGGATAACAAAATACAAAATTGTGACATCAGGATTTAAAATTTAGGAAAAGTTAAAATATGGGTTTTTTTGCTTTTTTATGTGATCAAATGAGTTTTTAATCTGCTTAGCATAACCTATTATAACTATAAGACATTCTTGGTAAGTTTTATAGTAACTTCAAAGAAAAAGAAAAGAAAATACATGGAATCAGCAAACACTAGAGAAAAGTCACTACCATGAAGGAAGAGCAATAGAAGAAAGATGTATATACAAAATAAAAAGCTTAAAATACAGTAACAAGCCCTTACTTATCAATAGTTACCTTGAATGTAAATAGATTAACCTCTCTAATTAAAAAGCACAGAATAACTGGTTGATTAAAAAATAAAACTTGTAATTGTATATTGCCTCCAACTGAGATATTCTGTGGAAGTAGATACTAAAAAGGAGTAGCTACATTGATGTCAGATAAAATACTTGATGGAAAAATTGTAGAAAGAGACAAAGATGGTCATCACATAATAATAAACAGATCAGTTCAACACTCATAAATATATTTATGTATCTAACATCAGAGAGCCAAATATAAAGGAAGTGACAGACTGTAATGCAATAATAGAAGGAAATGTCAACACCCTACTTTAGCTGTGGTCAGACTGTCCAGGCAAAATTAACAAAAACTTCAGCAGATTTAAATTAGACTATAAACCAAATACAATTAAGATATTTATAGAACATTACACCCAACTGCTACAGAATACATATGTATCTCAATAGCACATGGAACATTCTCCAGGACAGATCATATATTGGCTCACAAAACAAGTCTTAACAATTGAAATGATTTAAATGCAAAACTACAAATAAATAACAGAAAAAATGTTAGCAACTCTACAGATGTGTAGAAACTAAGGTATATGCTCCTAAATTAATAGAATGAAAAAAAAACCAAGTAGAAATATAACATATGAAAACCTGTGAGAAATAACAATAGCAGTTCCAAAAAGGACTTTTGTATCAAGAAGACTACAAGTAAACCCTCATGTTGCACATGAAATAACAACAACAACAACAACAACAACAACAACAACAACAAAAAACCCCAAAGGTAAAATAGACCCTAAAAGTACTAGAAACCAAGATATTCCATGACAAAAACAAATTGCACAATATGTTTTTACAAATCCAGCCCTACAAAGGATAATAGATGGAAAACTCCAACACAAAGGGGGGAACTACACCCTAGGAAAAGCAAGAAAGTAATCTTTCAACAAACTCAAAAGAAGATAGCCAACAAACATAATTCCACCTCTAACAACAAAAATAACAAGAAGCAACAATCACTTTTCCTTAATATCTCTTAACATAAATGGGCTCAATTCCCCAATAAAAAGACATAGACAAACAGACTGGATATGTAGATAGGATCCAACATTTTGCCACATACAAGAAACGCACCTCAGTAACAAAGACAGACACTACCTCAGAGTAAAATTCTGGAAGACAATTTTCCAAGCAAATGATCCCAAGAAACAAGCTGGAGTAGCTGTTCTAATATCGACTAAAATTGACTTTCAACCAAAAGTTATCAAAAAAGATATGGAAGGACACTTCAAACTCATCAAAAGAAAAATCTACTAAGTTGAACTCTCAATTCTGAACATCTGTGCTCCAAATGGAAGGGCACCCATGTTCATAAAAAACTTTACTAAAGCTCAAAGCACATATTATACCTCATACAACAACAGTGGGAGACTTCAACACCCCACTCTCAGCAATGGACAGATTATGGAAACAGAAACTAAACAAAGACACAATGAAACTAACAGAAGTTATGAACCAAATAGATTTAACAGATATCTATAGAACATTTCATCCTAAAACAAAAGAATATACCTTCTTCTCAGCACTTCCTGATACCTTCTCCAAAATTGGCCATATAATTGGTCACAAAACAGGCCTCAACAAATACAAGAAGATTGAAATAATCCTATGCATCCTATCAGATCACCATGGACTAAGGCTAGTCTTCAATAACAAGAAAAACAACAGAAAGCCCACATACTCATGGTAGCTGAAGAACACTTTACACAATGATAACTTGGTCAAGGAAGAAATAAAGAATGAAATTAAAGACTTTTTAGAATTTAATGAAAACGAAGGCACAACATACCCAAACTCATGGGACACAATGAAAGCAGTGCTAAGAGGAAACTCATAGATAGCTCTGAGTGCCTCCAAAAAGAAGCTGGAGAGAGCATACACTAGCAGCTTGACAGCACACTTGAAAGCTCTAGAACAAAAAGAAGCAAATACACCCAAGAGGAATAGATGGCAGGAAATAATCAAACTCAGGGCCAAAATCAACAAGACAGGGCCGAAATCAACCAACAAAGAGAGCTATACAAAGAATCAACAAAACCTGGAGCTTATTTGAGAAAATCAACAAGATAGATAAACCCTTCGCCAGACTAGCCAGCAGGCACAGAGACATTATCCAAATTAACAAAATTAGAAATGAAAAGGGAGACATAAAAACAGAAACCAAGGAAATTCAAAAAATCATCAGATCCTACTACAAAAGCCTATAGTCAACAAAACTGGAAAATATGGATGAAATGAACAATTTTTTAGACAGATACCAGGTACCAAAGTTAAATCAGGATCAGATAAACCATCTAAACAGTCCCATAATCCCTAAAGAAATAGAAGCAGTCATTAAAAGTGTTTCAACCAAAAAAATTAAATTAAATTAAAAAAAAAAAAAAAAAAAGCCCAGAACCAGATGGGTTTAGTGCAGAATTCTATCAGACCTTCAAAGAAGACCTAATACCAATACTCTTCAAACTGTTCCACAAAATAGAAACAGAAGGAACACTACCCAATTCGTTCTATGAAGCCACAATTATGCTTATACCTAAACCACACAAAGACCTAACAAAGAGAACTTCAGACCAATTTCCCTTATGAATATCGATGCAAAAATACTCAATAAAATTCTCACAAACAGAATCCAAGAACACATCAAAATGATTATCCATCATGATCAAGTAGGCGTCATCCCAGGGATGCAGGGATGGTTCAATATACAGAAATCCATCAATGTAGTCCACTATATAAACAAACTCAAAGGGAAGAAAAAAAACACATAATCATCTCATTAGATGCTGAGAAAGCATTGGACAAAATTCAAAACCTCTTTGTTGTAAAAGTCTTGGAAAGATCAGGAATTCAAGGCCCATACCTAAACATAGTAAAAGCAATATACAGCAAACCAGTAGCCAACGTCAAGCTAAATAGAGAAAAACTTGAAGCAATCCCACTAAAATCAGGGATTAGACAAGGCTGCCCACTTTCTCCCTATCTATTCAATATAGTACTCAAAGTCCTAGCCAGAGAAATTAGACAACAAAAGGAGGTCAAAGGGATACAAATTGGAAAGGAAGAAGTCAAAATATTACTATTTGCAAATGATATGATAGTATACTTAAGTGACCCCAAGAATTCTACCAGAGAACCCCTAAACCTGATAAACAACTTCTGCAAAGTGGCTGGATATAAAATTAACTCAAACAAATGAGTTGCCTTCCTCTATTCAAAGGATAAATAGGCTGAGAAAGAAATTAGGGAAATGACACCCTTCACAATAGTGACAAACAATATAAAATACCTCAGTGTGACTCTAACCAAGCAAGTGAAAGATCTGTATGACAAGAACTTCAAGTCTTTGAAGAAAGAAATTGATGAAGATCTCAGAAGATGGAAAGATCTCCTATGCTCATGGATTGGCAGGATTACTATAGTAAAAATGACCATTTTGTGGAAAGCAATCTACAGATTCAATGTAATCCCCATCAAAATTCTGACTCAATTCTTCATAGAGTTAGAAAGAGCAATTTGCAAATTCATTTGGAATAGTAAAAAACCCAGGATAGGGAAAACTCTTCTCAGCAATAAAAGTACTTCTAGGGGAATCACCAACCCTTACCTCATGTTGTATTACAGGGCAACAGTGATAAAAACTGCATGGTATTGGTACAGAGACAAGCAGGTAGATCAATGGAATAGAATTGAAGACCCAGAAATGAACCTTCACACCTATGGTCACTTGATCTTTGACAAAGGAGCTAAAATCATCCAGTGGAAAAAAGATAGCATTTTTAACACATGGTGCTGGTTCAACTGGTGGTCAACACGTAGAAGAATGCAAATTGATCTATTCTTATCTCCTTATACAAAGCTCAAGTCCAAGTGGATCAAGGACCTCCATATAAAACCAGATACACTGAAATTAATAGAAGAGAAGTAGGGGAAAGAGCATCAAACACATGGGCATAGGGGAAAATTTCCTGAACAGAACACAATGGCTTATATTCAACAATCAACAATAGACAACAATAGATCAACAATAGACAACGGGACCTCATAAGATTGCAAAGTTTCTGTAAGACAAAGGACACTGTCAGTAGGACAAAATGGCAACCAACAGATTGGGAAAAGATCTTTACCAATCTTACATCCGATAGAGGGCTAATATCCAATATATACAAAGAACTCAATAAGTTGGACTCCCAATAATCAAATAACCCTATTAAAAATGAGGTACAGAGCTAAACAAAGAATTCCCAGCTGAGAAATATTGAATGGTCCAGAAGCACCTAAAGAAATGTTCAACATCCTTAGTCATCAGGGATGCAAATCAAAATGACCCTGAGATTCCACCTCACATCAGTCAGAATGACTAAGATCAAAAACTCAGGTGAGACAGATGCTGGTGAGGATGTGGAGAAAAGAATACTCCTCCATTGTTGATGGGAATGCAAGCTGGTACAACCACTCTGGAAATCCATCTGTGGTTCCTAATAAATTGGACACAGTACTACCTGAGGACCCAGGTATACCACTCCTGGGCATATACCCAAAAGATGCTCCAACATATAACAAGCACACATGCTCTACTATGTTCATAGCAGTCTTATTTATAATAGCCAGAAGCTGGAAAGAACTCAGATGTCCTTCAACAGAGGAGTGGATACAGAAAATGTGGTACATTTACACAATGGAGTACAACTCAGCTATTAAAAACAATGACTTCGCCTTTCTGCTCTTTGACACTGCTTGAGGAAGCATCGCTGTCATGTCTAAGTCAGTCTCCCAAAGAGCCAGAAGCTCTTCATTGGAGGGCTGAACTTCGAAACAACTGATAAGAGACTGAGGAGCCAGTTTCAATAATGGGGAACACTAACTATGTGGTAATGAGAGATCCAAACACCAAGAGATCCAGGGGCTTTGGATTTGTCACATATGCCATTTTGGAGGAAGTGGATGCTGCTATGAATGCAAGACTGCACAAGGTGGATGGAAGACTTGTGGAACCTAAGAGAGCTGTGTTAAGAGAAGATTCTCAGAGACCTGATGTCCACTTAACTCTTAAAAAAGATCGTTGTTGGTGGTATTAAAGAAGACACTGAAGAACATCACCTACAAGATTATTTTGAGCAGTATGGAAAAATTGAAGTGATAGAAATTATGACTGACAGAGGCAGTAGAAAAAAGAAAGGCTTTGCTTTTGTCACCTTTGAGGACCATGACTCTGTGGATAAGATTGTTATTCAGAAATACTATACTGTGAATAGCCACAACTGTGAAGTAAGAAAGGCTCTGTCAAAGCAAGAGATGGCTAGTGCTTCATCCAGCCAGAGACGTTGAAGTGGTTCTGGAAACTTTGGTGGTAGTTGTGGAGGCGGTTTTGGTGGCAATGACAATTTTAGTCTAGGAGGGAACTTCAGTGGTCCTGGTAGCTTTAGTGGATTTGGCTATAATGGATTTGGCAATGACAGAAGCAATTTTGGAGGTAGTAGAAGCTACAATGATTTTGGCAATTACAACAATCAGTCTTCAAATTTTGGACCGATGAAGGGAGGAAACTTTGGAGGCAGGAGCTCTGGCCCTTATGGTAGTGGAGGCCAGTACTTTGCTAAACCACGAAACCAAGGTGGCTATGGAGGTTCTAGCAGTAGCAGTAGCTATGGCAGTGGCAGGAGGTTCTAATTACAGCCAGGAAACAAAGCTTAGCAGGAGAAGAGAGCCAGAGAAGTGACAGGGAAGCTACAGGTTATAACAGGTTTGTGAACTCAGCCAAGCACAGTGGTGGCAGGGCCTAGCTGTTACAAAGAAGACATGTTTTAGACAATAAATGTGTGTAGGCAAAAACTCCAGGACTGTATTTGTGACTAATTGTATAATAGGTTATTTTAGTTTCTGTTCTGTGGAAAGCGTAAAGCATTTCAACAAAAGTTTTTACTGTAGACCTTTTTCACCCATGCTGTTGATTGCTAAATGTAATAGTCTAATCATGACGCTGAATAAATGTGTCTTTTTTCAAGACAAAACAAAACAATGACTTTATGAAATTCTTAGGCAAATGAATGGAACTAGAAAATATCATCCTGAGTGAGGTAACAAAAGAACACACATGGCATGCACTCACTGACAAGTTGATACTAGCCCAAAAGCTCAGAATACCCATGATAGAATTCACAGACCACATGAAGCTCAAGAAGAAGTAAGACCAAAGTGTGGATGTTTCAGTTCTTCTTAGAAGTGGGAACAAAATACTCATAGGAGGAAATACAGAGACAAAATATGGAGCAGAGATTGAAGGACAGGCCATCCAGAGACTGCCCCACCTGGGGATCCATCCCATAGACAGACAGCAAACCCAGACACTATTGTGGATGCCAAGAAGTGCATGCTGACAGGAGCCTGGTATAGCTGTCTCCTGAGAGGCTCTGCCAGAGCCTGAAAAATACAGAGGCTGCTGGTTGCAGCCAATCATTGGACTGAGCATGGGGTCCCCAGTAGAGGAGTTAGAGAAAGGACTAAAGGAGCTGAAGGGTTTGCAACCCCATAGGAAGAAAAATATATCAACCAACCAGACCCCCCAGAGCTCCCAGGGACTAAACCACCAACCAAGGAGTACACATGGAGGGACCCATGGCTCCAGTCCCCTAGGTAGCAGAGGATGGCTTTGTTGGATGTCAATGGGAGGAGAGGCCCTTGGTCCTGTGAAGTCTTGATGCCCCAATGTAGGGGAATGCCAGGTCCGGGTGGCAGGAGTGGGTGAGTAGGTGGGTGAGCACCCTCATAGAATCAGGTAGATGGGAAATGGGATAGTGAGTTTCTGGAGGGAAAACTGGGAAAGGGGATAACAATGTAAATAAAGAAATGTAGCCGGGCGGTGGTGGTGCACGCCTTTAATCCCAGCACTTGGGAGGTAGTGGCAGGCGGATTTCCGAGTTCGAGGCCAGCCTGGTCTACAGAGTGAGTTCCAGGACAGCCAGGACTAGCAGAGAAACCCAGTCTTGAAAAACCAAAAATAAAATAAAATAAAATAAAATAAAATAAAATAAAGAAATGTAACTAAAAAAAATCCAATAAAATAAAAGAAAAAAAGTACTAGAAGGAAGGAAATAATAAAGATTAGAGCAATACAAATAAAATAAAGAAAAATACATATGATCAGTGAAATGAAGATGATTAATTACAATTGATACAGTAATACAAAAGAATCATAAGAAATTATTAAAGAAATTATTAAAGAAATTATTATAGTTATATGCCAACAAATGAATATAGAAATATATAATTCCTGGACATACACAGTTTACCAAATATTGAAAAAGATGCCATCTGCAGTCATTGGGTCGAAGGCAAAATATTTTCATAAATGAAATGCCAGAGAAAATAATAGACTATATACCTTATATATACAATACACAAAAATAAATTTTAAATCGATCAGAAATATAAGTTT
Organism: Arvicanthis niloticus; assembly: GCF_011762505.2. Lineage (NCBI taxonomy): Eukaryota > Metazoa > Chordata > Mammalia > Rodentia > Muridae > Arvicanthis > Arvicanthis niloticus. The sequence goes on along the minus strand of NC_047658.1, from coordinate 67,655,776 downwards.
TAAAACTAAAATATTAAAAATGCTGAAAGGAAATGTGTGACTTTATGTCCAGCGTCTTGAAATGACTTTCTGTAATTTAAATTTAGATGTAAGGAAAAGTAGACAAATTGAGCTACACACCTGGTAGGTGTAGTGGGACATAATCCCCACCACTTGGGACGCTTGCCTAGATACATAGTAATACATGTGAGGCCAATCTGTACAATTTAGACTCTGTCTCATGATACAGTTTCTCTTTAGCTTGGGATGCTCAGGGGTAGAGCATTTGCTTACAATGAACACAGCACTAATCCCTAGTACTAGCAGAAAGGGAGGAGGGGTGTTTTTCTTTCTCCTTCCACTTAGCATGGAGTGGAATGTATGGATTGTTGATACAATATTTATTATCAAAGCTCTACCTAGCTGCAAAATTTTATTAGCCATGCTCACAAAGCCCTTTTTGGCCAGAAAATTGAAAATATCTTTATGCCTTTTTGTACGTATCTCTGTAATTGTTTCCTACATATTTAAGTTGTATATAAACTATTATATAAAGGAACCTGAGTTAGAATACCTTCCTTATTACTTAATGCCATGTATAGTCCTTTGTTGCCAGTGAATTACATGAAGGCCAGATGGTAAGTGATAATGGTTCTCTGTAAAGATGAAAGGAACTAGAGCATACATTGGTCAGCATATTTGGCATAGCATAAAACTTCAATACATAGAACTATTTTTTTTTTTTTGTAAACTGCTTATAACTTTTTAGGATACCTCCATGTAACTGTTTTCTTTAATGCTGTTCTAAAATTACATAGCAAAGAGACACAGCCCAAAACTACCACCAGTGTCTGAGATGTTCCCTTGGATCCTTAACTGTGTCATGGAAAGAATTATAGAATGGGTCACAATGAAACTAAGTTAATTAAGTATTTATACATAAAGACTGCAGTACACCCAAAGGTGTCAGTATCTCCAGAAAAGTTCTTAAGAGAGTTGCATTTATGTGTCTTTACAGTAGTTTTGTATATATGATGATATTGTGACTCTGTAAATTATATTGCTAGGTTTTATAGATCAGAGATTGCTAAAAGCTGACCAACTGTACACATTAAAACTTATCCTGAGCATTCAATACTTCATAGAAATAATAGAGTATTGTTAGTATACTAAATTACTTAGTAGAGAGAATTTTAGAAAAATTATACTGTGCTTGTTTTCTTCTATGCCAAAATCTTCAATCATAGCACTAACTCAGCATCAGCTGTATCTTGTCACAAGACCTTAATAAACTTACTACTTTCTAGTGTCTTCTAAAGTCACTCTGGCCTCCAGAGAATTTCTTCTGAGTCTTTTTATTTGTCTGTCTTAATTTCAGTGGTAGGAATGGGATCCTGGTGTTTCCACATGACTCTGAAATATGAAATGCAGGTGAGTAATGGCAAAAGTTAATGATTATTTCTCTCAGTTTAGAGACGCTTGCAATTCAAGAAAAGACCCTATAGCTAAAGGATAATAAAAGCAGGCACTTGACATCTTTGAAGTCTTCCACAAGTCAAAGGACTCAAATTGGTCATATAAAGTATTATGGCTTTCTATGTATGTATGCCAACTCCATGCAGGCATATGTAATTTTAGAACAGCATTAAAGAAAACAGTTACATGGAGGTGTCCTAAAAAGCTGTAAGCAGTTTACAAAAACATTTTATTCTTAGATGCCTGCAGCCTTTCATGTATTGGTGGCATTCTTTTGGGGTGAACCCTGTTTAGTTTTTAGCTTTGCTTCAAAGTGGTTATATATCTAGTCATTTGAACCTTTTTAGCTTTGCTTCAAAGTGGTTATATATCTAGTCATTTGAACCTTTTGGCTTATCATCACTAATCCTTTAGTTCTGCCCATAGTTTAAACTCACAAATTTTGAGCAAAGTTTTGTGACCTGGCCTTTGCCAGATTTTGCCGTTTGTGGTGTAAACACAGGCATAGCACATTTTAGGCAAACACTTGACCAGCTGCATCCTCAGGATTATCTTCATAAACATACACCATCATACTTCAGAGCTCTGATCTTTTGCTGGTCTCAATTTTTTTACAGTTTTGAAATGAGACTTTTGTATTTGCATTGCTCAATTTTTAAAATGGATGACTTGAAAGAAGGGGGACTGATTGCTGGGAGGAAAAGCACCAACAGATGAGTGATGAGGGCAAGTAGGGACAAAGTAAAATGATGTACAAGTACAATAATGTCAGCAATACATTTTGTTGTTGTTGTTTTGGTTTTTTTGAGAAAGGGTTTCTCTGTCAAGTCCTGGTTATTAAAACTCAAAATTGATTATTTGTATGCCAAGTACAGAAAACCCAGATTTGGTTCCCAGCATTCATATGGCAGCTCACAACTATCTATAACTCCAGTTCCAGGGGATCCAACACCCTTTTGCAATTAAGATGAAACTTAGTGAGATAATACAATAAGGAAAGGTGCTTGCTGTTAAGTCCAACTACCTGAGTGTGATCCATATGATCCCAATGGTGGAAGGAGAGAACCAACTTCCATACTTTGTCCTCTGATGCATGCCCAATAATATCCCTCTTGCTGCTAAATAAATAAAGTAAAAACAAAAATAAATAAGGTGTGATGATAACTCAGTCAGGAAAGTGCTTGCCATACAAGTGTGAGAATCTGAGTTTGATTCCCAGAATCCACATACAAGTGCCAAGAGTTACTGGTAGTATAAGCTTGTAGTCTCAGACAGAGACAGGTAGATTCTTGGTGCGTTATGGCTGCTAGCCAGTTCACCCTAATTGCAAGCTCCAGATTAGTGAAAGACTCTTGTTTCAAAAAACAAGATAGGGGGTGCCTGAGGAAAAACACCACTTGCTTTCACAACCATGTGCACACCAATGAATGCATATTTATACTTTTGTAAATGTAGTTCTTTTAAGTAAGCCACAAATATTTGGAGTTCAGACTTTTCTCCTGAGCTACAATTTGTCCTTCTCATGCTTGATTGACATTTCTATATATTATCTATGTCAGGTACTTTAAACTCAGAATGCTGAAAATTGTTCTCGTCATTTTCTCTGTTTCCATAATCTCATTAAACTGTACTAATATATTCTGAAATGTTAAGCAAGAAACTTGATATATCCTTTATACTTTCTTTTTCTTCACCTTTCCATAAAATTAAAACAAATCTCTGTTTATTTAACTTTCTAAATATTTCTCAAATCTGCACATTTACAACCATTTCTGATTTTGTTGACCTGGACTCTGATTGCTCTTTGGGAAAGTCAGTCAGTCAGATGTGTCACTTATATGTCAGCCTTAGAAGGGATGGATAGACAACTTTGATGGTTTAAAACAACAAACTGTACAAGTAAATTTGGCGGTTATGAATATATTAAATATTAGTAAAAGAAATTAAATAAGAATTAATGATTTTAGGGGGAGCAACTAGGAGTTAAATCCAGGGCCTGTGCATGCTACACAGTGCACTGTGCAATTGAGGCATTTCCCTAGCTTAAGAGATGCCCATCATAATCAATCTGAAGTTTTATTTTAACTTTCATAAATGTAGCTGGTCTATATTCACATCTTTGTTTCTCTGCTTTATGTAGCTGTTGGATGAGCTCCCCATGATTTACAGTTGCTGCATATTTGTATACTGCATGTGAGTACTTACAGTTAAACATCAGTTCAGTGTTTTATGGTCCAATTACATTACTGGGCTGTGTAATGTAAAAGATTAAAAAAAATGTGACATCAATAAGAGTTTAGTTTCTGGTAAATTGCAGTAAGGTTTTATATCAACAACTATGATTTCAAAGCCCTAATGCCTGTCTTAACTTGACTTAAACATTTTTCCTTTTCTTGAGTGAAGAATGTGTTCAAATTGTACCATAAAATTGTTCCATAAAAGTTTGAGGGTAGTGTCTCTGTACTCTAGTATGAATGGATTCTTTGTAGTTTCTACTTTTTAAAAAAAGACTATTATTTTATGTGTTTGAGCATTTTGCTTGCATGTATGTCTGTGCAATATATGCATACCTTGTATAAGAAGGGCAAGAGAGGGTATGGATCCCCTGAAACCAGTTACAGAGGGTTGTGAGCTACCATGGATGTGTTAGGAACTGAATCCAGCTTTTCTGCAAGAGCAGCAAGTACTCTAAAACTGAGCCAGCACTAATTTCTTCTAAAGAAATTTACTTTTTTAAATTTGCATTTTAATTTAATTTAATTTTTTACTTTCACTTTATATCCTGCTCACTGCCCCCTCCCAGTTACCTCCTCCCATAATCCTTCTCTCATCCCCCTTCTCTTCTATGAGCAGGTGGGGGCATCCCTGAGAATCCCCCAACTGTGGCTCATCAAGTCTCTAAGAGGCTAGGCATATCCTCTTCCACTGAAGCCAGACAGGGCAGCCGATGAAACCAAATAGGAGGAAGTACTATCTTACCTCATTAGAACTGGAAAGGCATGTCCTTGTGCTTCTCTCTTTTTCTTCATTTTTTTTCTTTCCACATGGCTTTAAGTCTTCTATTTTTCTTTCCATCCAGTTTATTTTTCTGCTCATTATTCATTTGTTTATTCACTTTGGCTGCCAGATATCAGCCTCAGGCTATCTAATATCACATTTAACTCCCATTACTTAATTGACTTAGGTGTCTTTTTTAACTCCATATTTGAAGAAGACATTCATGACTTTGCTGAAGTCTTGTGACTACTGCTGATCCCATTAGCCTCTTGTCATCTGTATATAGTTCCATATTCTTTCCCTTCCCTTCCCTTCCCTTCCCTTCCCTTCCCTTCCCTTCCCTTCCCTTCCCTTCCCTTCCCTTCTCTTCCCTTCCCTTCCCTTTCTTCTTTCTTTCCTTTCTTCTCCCTTTCCTTACATTTCCTTTCCTTCTCCTTCCCTTTCCTCTTTTTCTCATTCCTTTCTTCCTTCTTTCTGGTTTTTCAAGACAGGATTTTTCTGTGTATCTCTGGCTGTTCTGATATTCACTCTGTAGGCCAGGCTGCCCCTGAACTCACAGAGATCACCTGCCTCTGGCTCCCAAGCTCTGAGAATAAAGGCATGCACCACCACTGCTTGGCATTTAGTGTTTCTAACACAGAGGGTGGAAGGGTAGAAATTCTGAATACTTCTGAGTCATAAAGGCATGTGGGCAAGTTGTAAGCAGCATTCAGTTTGTTCCTGGCTATACATTATAAAGTAATTTTCTTTCTCTCTTATTTTAAAGGTTTGAGTGCTTCAAGACAAAGAGCTCAATAAACTACCATCTTCTTTTTACCCTAGTTCTATTCAGTTTAATAGTAACCACGGTAAGTTATACTTTATCTCCAGTAAGGTGTGCCGTGTAGGAGATTGGAACAGTCAAGTTTCTAGTGTTTGTCAAGCTATTCAAACTGAAATATTTTTATGCAATTGGAATGTCTTATTTTTAGACTTTGCATGTTTATTTCCTTTTCAAAAATTACCTTTAATTGAAAAACCTTTAAAAGTTTATTTTAGGTTTATTTATTCTAATTTTTGAGTGTTTTGTTTATGTGTATGTGCACCAGCTGTGTGACTGGTATTGTCTCCAAAGGTCAGAAGGCACTTCCCTGGAACTGAAGTTTCAGAGGGTTGTGAGCCACCATGTAGATGCTGGGAACTGAATCTGGGCCCTTTGCAAGAATGGCAAGTGTTCTTAACCAATGAGCCATCTCTCGTCTATAGTCCCCAAAATAAATTTTAATTTTTTTAGAAGAAGAAAAGGTTGAAGAGTAAATATTTAGTTAGTAGCAATGGTTAAAAATGATTTTCTTAAAGATAAACTTACTAAAAACAAGAAATGAGGTTTTCTACAATGGTCTTATAGTAACTGTTTTTATTGTTAACCGTGAACTAAGAAAATATTAATTGGAACATTCATTGGAAATCTATATCATGTACTAGAAATACAGAAGTAACTCAGAAGCAGTTGCTGTCTATGAGAGAATTCATTCTACTAGGGAAGTTAAATGTGACAAAGAATAGCGTCAAAAAATAGTAACTCCAAGAGCAAAGGTCAAGACCTGTCGTCTGGTGATGGGAAAAAAGAGGATCAATTAAGACCATGTGAGTGCATTTAGCACATCATACATATGTGTAATTTTTGTCCTTATTTTTTTTTAAGTAATTAATTTGGGGACTGGAGGGATGGCTCAGTAGTTAAAGTGCATACCCTTCTTAGAAGACTTCACTCAGGTTCCCCCATCAGGTGGCTCACAAACCTTCTAACTCTAACTTTTTTATTGGATATTTTATTTATTTACATTTCAGATGTCATCCCCTTTTCCCATTTCCGAACCCCCCATCCCATCCCCCTTCTCCTTTTTGCTTTTATACCATTTGAATTATATGCAACTAACTCTAACTTTTGATGGACCTGTTGCCTTCATGACACCTACACTCATGTGCAGCCATGTTCATTCATGTGTGTACATATGTGTACATGCACACACACAAAACATAATAAAATAAATTGCTTTAAAATGTAATTTACTTTTGAAGCCAAGATGATGGATGATATATGCTTACTATCCCAGTATGCGGAGGCTAAAGCAGAAGGATAAGCCTGAGCTACATAGTGTGTTCTACACCAGCTTCAGTTGTATGACTTTGTCTCAGCATGCCCCACTAACCTCCTAATTTTAATTTAAAAAAAAAAAAAAACTGCCTGGTGAGGATCACACATGGGCTTGAGGCCAGTTTGGGCTACATCATGTTCTGTTCTGAGCCTAGAACTTAGTTAAAAACAAACAAACAAACAAACAAACAACAAGGATTACTGCTTATACAAGGCATGATGACTTGAGGCTATCCCGGGGTACATCAAAACTATGTCTGAGGAAGCAAAAGCAGAAACAAAAAAATTTACTGTTTGAGAAGTTCAGGGCAAGATTCAAAGCGGGTTTCTTGAGTTAGATTTTTGACTGAAGGACAGGAGCTTTTCAGTTGTTTGGGCAACAGTGTGGTAAAGCACTTTTAGTCTTTTATATTTCCATACACACAAACCTTAGAATAGCATTTTTGCTATTTTTTAATTGCTGTTTTTTAAATTATGTACTATGTGCCAGATGTTTACTGTATACTTTGCCTTGATTGTTCAATTAAGTTATCATAATTGAGAGAGGTTTTATAGAGGTGATTGCTGTGTGGTAAGGGCATGTAGCAAATGGCGCTAGTGAGTTAGACAAAATGTCATGTTATACCGTCCTATGCATGCTATGTATAAGAGTTTACATTTGTCTAAGTTTAGTTTTGATGCATGAAGTAAAAAAAAATGTAATCAGACAAGTTTTAGAAAGAATACTTGTTATATAACAGAATGTAGATTAAAGGAGTCTGGAAATTAAATGAAGGAGATTAAATTAAATTGCATACTTTGTAAAATATGGGACTAAGACTGAAGTAGTATAGCTGTGGAGATAAAAAGAAGCTGAAGTACACAGTCAGTGGGATGTGTGACCCATTGAGTAGAGGAGATGGAAGCAGAACAAAGACAAAATGGCTTCTCCTGTAAGTGACGGCACATGCCTGTAATCCCAACACTTAGCAGGCCAAGGCATGGTAGTCCCAAGTTTGCAGCTAACATAGACAATACAGCAAAACCTTCTTTTAAAATTAAAACATGGAGCCTAACATGTTGGGACAGGCCTGTAATCCCAGCACTCAGGAGGCAAAGGTAGGAGGATCATGAGTTAAGGGTCATTCTTACTACATATAGCAGATTCAGAGCCAGGCTATATGAGTCCCTTTGTTAAAATATAAAATTAACTTGTGGGGCAGTTTGATGAACACCTTTAATCCCAACACTTAGGAGGGAGAAGGAGGCAAATTTCTTGAGTTTGAGGCTATTGTGGTCTAGAGTGAGTTCCAGGAAGGCCAGAGTTACACAGAGAAACCCTGTCTCAAAACAAAACCCCAAACAAACAAAAACAAACTAAAGAAAAAATACATAAAAAAATAATAAAATTGCAGTTGTAATTCAGTTGGTAAAGTGCTTACCAGGTACACAGAAAGCCCTAGACTACATCCTCAGGACTGAATAAAACTAAGAGTATTGTTTGGATGTCTGCATTCTCAAAACCTAAGTTAGGAAGGTGGAGACAGGAGGACCAGATATTTGAGGTCTTTTTTTTTTTTTTTTTTTTGGTTTTTTGAAACAGGGTTTCTCTGTGTAGTCCTGGCTGTCCTAGAACTCACTCTGTAGACCAGACTGGCCTCGAACTCAGAAATCCGCCTGCCTCTGCCTCCCAAGTGCTGGGATTAAAGGCGTGTGCAACCACCGCCCTGCCTTGAGGTCATCTTTAACTATATAATGAGTTTAAGACCAGCCTGGGCTATATGCCCTTAAAAAAATAATAAACTGGACCAGCAAAAATGGCTCAGTGAGTAAAGGGACTTGCTGCTAAGCCTAACAACCTAAGTTTGATAATTGGAACCCAAATGGTGGAAGAAAGCTAAATTCTTTTCTGCAAGGTGTCTTCTGGTTTGCACACACATGCCATGGCATGAGTACATGAACACACACACACACACATACACACATGCACACACACTAAATGTAATAAAAGGGAAAGTTTTTAATTGAAATTGAATGATTGAACTATAAGCATCTTTTTCAGGAAAGATAATTAGTAAGTTTATGCTATGGTATAGGAATGGATAAATTTGGTTTATGATATGTTGAGTTTCAAGTATTCATTATTGATTCCGAGGGCTTAACAGGTAGGCTGGACTAAAGATGTAGATTTAGGAGTTGGTTGGGTGTAGGTTATATAAAAAAATATGGGGATAGGTAAACTATTACCAAAATAAAGTGTGGTATTAAAACTAAAAAGATACAAACCTACGGAATGCAGACATTTAAGGACCACATAGAACTATGACCAGCAAAGGAGGCTATAAAACCATTAATCAGAGACACAGGAAAAGATAGAAGCCTTTTCTAGAAGCAGAAAGTAAGCAGGGAAGGTAAGGTGACTCAGCAGGTAAAGGTAGCTTGCCTTCAAACCTGGCACCGTGAGTTCAGGTCCTGAACCCACATAATGGAAGGAAAGAATTTGCCCTTGGAAGTTGTCTTTGGACCTTCACAGTCATGCCATCATATACATACACACATACATACATACATACAATAGAAAAAGATAAAGTAACTATTAGTTGTCTCTGAGTACGTAAGAAAAATAAAGATTAACAACCTACTAAAGGAAAATGTCAGCTATTTAAGATGCTAAATAGAATATTCACTGTTTTCCTGAGTTTCTATATTTTGCCTAAACTCTGTACTGGTTAATAATGAAAGAAGCCTACAGACTCAGAGATGAAAAGAAGTCATGCTATTGTATTAATGAAGGGAATAAAATCTAGAATATCAGTGACTTGCCTAGCCAACTAAGTTTATGTAGCAAATTGGCATCAAAATCAAGACTAGACCCATTTGTAAGTTAAAAGATGTTATAATTAGAAACAAATTAAGCTTTGGAATCAGTTGGATGTGACTTTGGATCTAATATTTTTACTTAGTTCTTTCTCACCTTTAGTTTTTTCTTACCATAAAATGAAGAATAGAACATGTTTTCTGCTAACTATAATATGAATACATGGCATGTGATAAGGACTCCATGATTCTTAGCCTAAAAAACAGAATGTTTTAGAAACATACCCTTAAGCCTGGCCAGTTGGTGCTCACCTGTAATCCCTATACTCAGGAGATGGAGGCAGGAGGATTGTGAATTCAAGGCCAGCCTAAGATACATAGTGAATTCCAGTTAGTATTTTGAAATAAAGACAGATTAAACACATTCTCCTTATTGATTTAGAGTTACAGGTAATATATCAGTCAAAGCCCTTTGACTGCTAAAAGGAAGTAATTGTGATCTTTTTATAGTAAGAAACTTATTTCAAATATAAATTTTCAGCTAAGTTTTAAAACTGTATTGTTTCATTAAATTATTACATTAAATGAAGACATAAAGATGTCTAACCCCAATTCTAGATATCAAAGAAATTGCTAACTTATAGGGGAAAGCAACAAACCAGTAGAATGCCATAAAGCATAGTTCTCGACCTGTGGCTCATCACAGATAACCTACACACTGCATGCTTACATTACAGTTCATAACAGTAGCAAAATTACAGTAATGAAGTAGCAAGGAAAGAATTTTATGGTCATGGCATGGTCATGGTCACCGCAACACCGGGAACTGCACATCATTAGTGTCACATCATTAGAAAGGCTACTGCCATAAAGCTTATAGGTAGATGGTGAATAGTTGCTTCTGTTGGAAGTAGAAGAGATCAGAAAAGATTTCAAAGAGGAATAATTTGTGTTGAATTGTTAAAAGTATTTTCCAGTTAGGGAATATTTCTGAACAAAGTAAAGAGCAGTCTGTTTACAGATGCAGAAGCATGAAAGTGATATACTCAGAGAAGCACAGTGCTGTCTGGAGATTAGATGAGGAGGAGACAGCACTGAGGCCAGACAGAAAGGCGGGAGCGGCAGGAGGCTTTGGATGTCAAGTTGAGAAACCTGAACTTTGTCATGGTAGTGTAAGAGTCATTGAAGGGTTGATTTAAATTTCGATTCCTCTGTACTGTGTCATTTAAAACATGTGCATCTGTGGACAATGTGTACATATTAAATTTTACAGAGGCATTGAACTTAACACCCACAAAACATTGAAGGCTGAAACTTGGGTTTGTGTAACTGGAGGTTCATCTAGGTAGTGAATAGTTTGGAAGCAGAAGTGGGCATAAGAAATTTGTTTCAATGTCTTCACTTACTGATAATCTAGTATATCTAGATCCTTTCATGTACTTTGGCTTAACATTCTCCATTCTTCAGGTAAGGATCAATTCTTTTAAGCTAAAAGACACTTGACAAAGGCCTGTAGCAATCAAGTAGCAGAGCTAGAAATTTTACTCTGGTCTCTGAATACAGTTTTCTTTCTACTGTAGAACAGATATGATAAAGGGATTGTTGACGTAGTTTATTCACCCTTCATGAATAACCTTGTATCCTTGACCCTCCTTGATGGTAACACTAAGACCAATGCTAAAGTAGTCTATCACTGATTTGAAGTATTTCATTATTTCATTTGCTATGGCAGGGCTAGTCCTTCTGTGCCATGCCACCTAACCTGATTGGTTTTATGTGGCTGGAATCTGGTTGGAATAACACTGGGGAAGAGGAAGTTTGGATTTGCAGAGTGGTTGGAATAGGTTTTTATATACCTCCCTTCACTTACGTTTCTTCTAATATTTTTCAGATTTACCTAAAAGTAAAAGAGCCTATATTCCATCAGGTAATTTTTTAAAAAGATATATTCATGTTATTTATATGAGTGTTTTGCTTACATGTTTGTCTGTGTACCATATGTGTGCTTGGTGTCAGTGAAGGTCAGAAGATGTTTTTAGATGATGTGGAACTGAAGTTATGGATGGTTTGGGGCTGACATGTGGATTCTGGGAATCAAACCTGGGTTCTCTATAAGAGCAAGTGCCCTTAACTACTAAGCCATTTCTCCAGTGTGATAGTTTTTTTAAGTTATGAAACATTTAATTGTTTAACAGTACATGCCTGTTGTCTGTTTTTCCCTTCTCTAGGAAGTTATATGCAGATACAACTTTTGAAAATGAAGTGGTAAAATGTCAAAATTTTACAGTTAGCCTAGATCACTGGTTCTCGACCTTCCTAATGCTGCAACCCTTTAATACAGTTCCACATGTTGTAGTGACCCCAAACATGAAATTATTTTGTTGCTACTTAATAGTGGTAATTTTGCTGCTTTTATGAATTATAATGTAAATATCTGCTATGCAGAATATCTTATATGTGACCCTTGTGAAAGGGTTAGTTCACAACCCCCCCCCAAAGGAGTCATGACCCACAGGTTGAGAACCATTGGCCTAGAATGATGGCACATTCCTGTAATTTCAATATCTAAGAGATTTTAGCAGGAGGATCAGCACTTCAAGGTCACCCTCATCTACGAAGTGAGTTCAAAGCCAGTGTGGGCTACATGACTGCTGGCTATACCCAGGCTGGCTTAGAGCTCTATGGCCTTCAACTCAATAGAGATCCACCTGCCTCTGCTTCTTGCCTGACTGCTGTGATTAAAATGTGACATTACCCCCAAAAGATTTTAAACAAAGATCACTTCAAAACAAAGCTGCAAACAGGAGTTAGGTCTAGGTAATAGGAATATACCTGGTACAGCCAATGTCACAGTCCAGCTGGATGTTGATATCCAATAATACAAGTTCAGTATCGCTCCTAGAAGCTGAAGAAACCCTGGATATTCATGCATATGTACATGCATAAAATCTTTTTATGAAGCCTAATGTGGTAACCACACACCTCCAAAGCCAGCACTTTGGAGATGGAAGAAAGAGGCTCAGGAGATGAAGGCCAGCTTAGGCTGTATTAAATCTTCTGTCAAAAAAAGTCTTTATAATATTATGATCTAGAGAAGACTAACTGCAAAGTCCTCAAATATTTTCCCCTTATATATTTAGTGGATTTTTTTTTGAGGTGAAGGTTATAGATGGAGTCTTTTGCCTGATATCATACAAATTTCAAACTTCTCTTCTCACTGACAGCCCTATGAATTAGGGATTACTATGTATTTTAAGAAAAATGAGCTCAGATATGAAATTAGTTGCCTTTACACAACAAATACAGTATTTATGAGGCAGAGCTAGAATTATAACCTAGATTTACATGACTTGCAGTTTGAATGAGAATATTCTCCACAGGCTCAGATGTTTGAATATTTGGTTTCCAGATGAGGATGCTGTTTGCAAGGTTTAGGAGGTATTCTCTTTTGGATGAAGTATGTCACTAGAGGTGGGGTTTGAAAGTTTTAAGACTTAGTGCCATTTTGAATTTGCTCTCTGCCTTCTTCTTGTGGTTAGAGATGTGAGCTTTGTACTCTAGCTACCATTCTTTTAGCCTGCTGCCTTCACTCTGCATAATGGACTCTCTCTGGAACTGTAAGCCCAAATAAACCCTTTCTTCTGTAAGTTCCCTTGGTCATGGTGTTTCCTAAAGCAATAGAAAGTAACTAATATATGACTCCTGAAACCATTCTTTTAACAAATTAGTTACCACACACACAGCCCTCAGGGATGTCAGATGATATATATATATATGCCTGCATATACACCTGAGTGCAGAAGAGGGCACAAAATCTCATTATGGATGGTTATGAGCCACCATGTAGTTGCTGTGAATTGAATTCCAGACCTCTGGAAGAGCAGCCAGTGCTCTTAACCATCGAGCCAGCTCTCCAGCCCCTCTTTGTACTGTTTTGTTTGTTTGTTTTTTCAATAAACTGTCAAGCAGTTGAACAAACTACCTGTATTTCCCACTAATGGAAGAAGTTACAAATATAGAATGAGAAAGTTAGGCTTGGTTGTGCACATCTTTAATCCTAGCACTCTGGGGCCTGGAGCAGGAGAATGGATTAAGAATTTGAGGTCAATAGTAATATGAACTCCTGGTTTGGATGCTTTATTTAGAAAAATCTACAATAAATTTAGTATTACCAGTAATAGGTATCAAATGGATATCATGTTTCTTCTTATGTGATTCACTACCACTGTAAATTTTAGAACTAACATGAATCCAATGGTATTTGGCATAACACTCGAGATGGCTCCTTACCCTTAAACTCTGAACCTCCTTCCAATAATTTGAATAGGATAAAGAGCATCAATCTGTTGTTCCAAATGCCTATCTAAATCCTCTTGTATATTCAACACATTAGTAACATTTTTTTGCTAAACAATTAACAAAAGTAGCTGTCTTTTTTTTTTTTTTTTTTTATTTTAAAGACAGGGTTTCTCTGTGTAGTCCTAACTGTCCTGGAACTCACTCTGTAGACCAGGCTGGCCTTGAACGCAGAAATCTGCTGCCTCTGCCTCCCAAGTGCTGGGATTAAAGGCGTGTGCCACCACTACGCTGCTTCAAAAGTAGCTGTCTTAACTTCTTGTGTCACAGCAATTGCAGAAGTAGTGGTGTTAGCAATTAATGTAATTAAAGCTGTTATACCAGCAATAATCAAGCCCACTACCCTCTTGCTTCTACTTAAAGCTTAACTCGTTTCTTCCAGTACTTGCAAGCTATTTTTAGAACACCAAGGTTCTGTGATACTCAGAGCACTAAAACAAAAGCTGATTGATAGACCTCTGTAACTGACATGCCAGATTTTAAAACACAAACACAATTAGAAGGTGTATAATCAATGCAACTTACATTAAATACTGTAGAAGAAACAAAAGTAATTTTAACTTGACAATTAAAAGAGCCTTAACACATGTACCAACACATGTTTGAAATCCAGATCCTGCCCCAACTTTATCTGTTGCTAAAATAACATCATAAAGAACTGCAGCTAATTTCCATATGTCTCTGAAAATGTCCAGAACCAAACTTCCAAATGAAGACTGTTATTTCCAATATTGAATTGATTTCTAGACCAGTCCATGATTGAGTCTGAATAACTGGTCACATTTAAGAACAATACAAGAGTCATTATAACTTCTCTTTTTGATTCTCTGTTCCACAAGGTCTAAAAACTTGAGGCAAGGCAGCTTGTCCCATCAGGGGTATAGGTAAGCAATGGTGGGTCGGGAACTTATGTCCAATACAGTTTCCAGTCACCATTGTCAGGGCAGTCAGCAAGCTCACAGGTCAGCATCATTCCTTGTCTTGGCATCAGCATGTCTCACCCTTCCCTCTGATGGCCACCATGCTTCTTCAGCATCCTGCAGAAAAAACACAAACATGCCCTCTTCCCCATATTTAATACCTGATCAGGATCATGCCTTATGCCAGTAAGTGGATCCTTTCCTTTCACCTATGCATAAGTATGCCTAGTTGTAGAGGGCCATAGACACTCAGCAGAAAGTTCCTTGGCATTCAAATTTTTTTTAAAAAAAATTAAATAAAAGATAAAAAGAACATGATTTAAATAAATTTATGGTGTAAAGGGATATACCTTCCCCCTTTTTTATTTTATGAAGATACTGTTTTAAAGTTCCATGGGCCCATTCCAGTCTCTTGACCTTGACAATTATAAGGAATCCCTGTCACTTGAGGGTACACATCATTTTAATAAATCATAAAGAGATATAAAAACAAACCCAAACTAAAGGAAATTCCCCAGAGTAACTTGGTTATAACCTTTAAAAATATCAGAGTCATAATCCAGACAGTATATGCCTGTAGTCCTAGAACTCTAAAGGTTTAGGGAAAAGGATTATAAATTCAAGCCAGCCTAAGCCAAGTGTTTGTTACAGTATATTTGAACCTGTTTCTAGTGAGGGTGTGGCTCAACCCTTAGCACATACCTTTACTCTGGCTGGAAGTCAAACACACCCTTAGTACTCCTTTAATACCAAACAAAGTAAGTAAAGTTAGTTTATAGAAGGAAGCACCCATGTTTGAATGTGATGTTTAATAGAGTTGCAGAAAAAAAGTAACAAAATCAGAAAGATTTGACAGAATAGGATATGCCCAACTCTCAAGAGAAAAGAGAGGAAAGGAAAGCTACTTAAGGGAGAGACAGACAGTACAGGAGGAAGAGAGTACAGCACAGGAATACAATAGAGTTCCTGGGAGAGCAGTGCAGTAGAATTGAGAGGGAGAGTAGAGCAGCACAGAGGGAGAAGGAGGCAGGTTTACCGGGAGAGTTTTACAGAGACAGATTGAAGAGAGAACAAGCTTGACATAGGTAAAGACAGAATAAGCAAGAGAATGAGAAGGAGCCAGAAGACTAGAAAAGATTGCTAGAGTAGTTTGAAGTCAAGCAAAGGTATTCAGAGGCCTAGAGAAAAGCCAGATTGAGTAAGTCGGCTGGGAGAGGAATTTGAGGCCAGAACAGTTGAGTTGAACCAGCCAGCTAGAGTTCAGAAAGAACAAGAAAGGCTAAGTTTACTCAGCAGCAAGTCTGAGAGGCTGAAAACATTCTAGGCCTAGATCAGATTATACAGAGGGTGGAAGCTTCCAGGACTAGGCCTAGGTTAGCAGACAGAGACAGTAAGCCTCCCAGATAACAGTTACAACTGGAGAATAAAAGTTACTTTTACAGCCATGTAACAGTATTCTGTGGGCCACAAAGCTAAATTCATCAAACACATGGAAAGAGTGAGGAACTAGTGTGAACTAAGAAGACTTCAGAGAGTATTCTAGCTTGCCTTCTATTGCTGCAATAAACACTTGACCAAAAACAACTTGAAAGGGAAAAAAGTGTATTTCATCATACAGCTTAAGTCCACCATATACAGAAGTCAAGGCAGGATCTCAAGCGGGAACTTGGAAGTAGAGCTCAAGCTGAGACCACAAGATTTACTGGCTACCTCCTCGTGGATTTCTCAACTGGCTTTTTCTTCCTTTTTTAAAGAGATTATAATGTAATTACCCTTCTCTTTCCTCCCTCCAAACCCTGTCATATATTCCTCCCACTCTCCTTCAAATTCATGACCTCTTTAAAAAAAAAAAAAAACTAATTGTAATTGTATGTATATGTGTATATGCATATGTTCTTAAATATAATCTGCTTGTTCCATATACTGCTACCTGTATATATGTTTTCAGGGTGATCATTTATTTGGTACTGGACAACCAGTTGGTGTGTGTGTTCTTCCCTTGGGAATGCCATTTCTCCTATTTCTAACTTTCTTTGGTTGCCTATAGTTCTTTGTGTATGGTTGAGGCCTCATGGGCTTTTCTTTGTCCAGTTTGGCATCCTGATCAGTGTCATTCTTGTTCAGCTCATATTTGGACAGTTGTGTTGGTGGGACTTAATGGGTGTAGCTTCTGATATTACTAGGATAGTCACAGCAAACTCCCCAATTTTCTGCTCTTACAATCTTTTTATCTAAAATATTTTTATCTTTTTATCCAAAATATTCCCTGAGTTTCAGGCGTGGGAACTGTTTTATAGATGTATTTATTGGGACTGGGTTCTACCTCTCTGCATTTTGCTTGTGAGATTGCTTGTGGTTATTGGAGGAAAATCTACAACCACTACTTTACTAAACTAGCATAATCCCTAACAACAGTCTATAAACATTTGTCCTTGTACCCACAGGTAAGTGTAATCTTCTCCCATCATCAACAGATCACCCTCTCTTTGCAACAGATGGAGACTGTTACAAAAAACCTCAGTTTGCTTTTTAATAGTAACACAGGACCACTTTTACCCAAGGCTGACACTAGCCACGATGGGCTGGGGCCTCCCCATATCAATCTTTAATCAAGAAAATGCCCTCCAGATCTACCTATAGACCAATCTTACAGGCATTTTTCTCAGTTAAGGTTTCTCTTCCCACATGACCCCAGCTTGTGTCAAGTTGGAAAACAACAACAACAACAACAACAACAAAAAACCCAACCAACACAATTGAGAGGTGTGATGACTAAATGTAACTTTCATGCCCCATATAGTGGTTTTGCATGTGTTAGACATGGTCATACTATGCAGTCTAGCTGTCCTGGAGCTCACTATGTAGACCAGGCTGGCCTCTACCTCCTTAGTGCTGGAATTAAAGGCACCAACAACCATGCCCCACTAATTTTTCTTTGGGGTTTGCCTATTACAAATATTAAGACAACTATAAGTTTTAAATTAGGCTATTTATTATCATGCCACCAATATTATAGTCTCTGTGTTTATACTTTGGATATGTAATAGAATATCTTTGTTTAAGGAGATACATGCATCTAAATGTTTAGTTATAGATAAGTAGTTAGGTAAAGAGAGACAGAGAAATAATGTGACAAAATATTAAATGTTTGCAGAATCTGGATGACAGCTATACTAAGTAGATACCATTCCACACTATGGCATATGTTTTCACTATTTCTTGGTGTTTGGTCTTTTTAGAGAATGTCTCACTATATAGCTGAGGTTGTCTTCTGTTGAGCTACTTCCGCCTCAGCCTTCCAAGTGTAGGATTACATGTGCTACCACACTCAGCCTGTTTCCATTCTTCTAATGGCAGCTTTTGTGGAATTGGATTGCTTATTTTAAGATAAACGGTTAGTGGGGCTGGAGTGAGACTTCAGTGGTAGAATATCTGCCTAGGAGTCAGAAGGCCTTGGGTTGAATCCCTGTACCATGAAGAAACAAACAAACAAACAAAAAAACAGCAGTAAATGAGTCATCTAGTCTTTGACACAACTATCCATTATTTGAAAAAGAAGGGAAAGCAAACTTATCTAAAGAAACACTGGCTGGAAAGTTTAGAATCTTGATCTTGGGACACTGCATAAGCCATACAGACCTCTTTAAGCTTTTAATTTCTTGATTTATAAAAATAGTTAAAATGGGACAGCAAAATGGCTCAGCAGGTTAAAAACACTTACCATGCAAGCCTGATACTGAATTCGGTCCCTAGGTCCCATGATGGAATGACATTTCTACATACATGAATCCACAGTCACACACATTTCTCAAGTACAAACACACCCAATAACAGTACATTTAAAGCCTTGTAAAATGTTGAAAACAAGAAAATGTATTATTTTGTAAGTATCATATGAAAACAATGTAAGAAGGCAACTTAATAGTTACATTTATTAAACTTAATAGTACAATTTAATATTATCCTATATAGGTCTAGAGAGATAGTTCAGTGCTTAAGAACATTTGATGTGCTTACAGAGAACTAGGGTGCAGTTCTCAGCTCCCACAGGACAGCTCAGAACCGTCTGTGACTCCAGGTCTAGGCAATCTGATGTCTTCTATCTCTGCAGGTACCAGGCATGCACATAATATACATTCATACAGGCAAATCATTCATATTCATAAAATAAATGAACATCTTAAAACTGTATGTTAAGATGTCAAATGACATGTGAATTCCTGCCCATGATAAATGATGACAAGCTTCTAAAGGGTATTTGACTTAGCTCTAGAGATGAGTCATGATATAAAACTAAAAGGAAAGGGCTAATAAACAGCAAAGCTAGCTGGATTCAGTTTCATGAGTGGGAAAGTACTGATAGCAATTCTACTTTACTATAAAGTTCAAGGTGATCCAAAGATCTCCAAATGAGAGCCCAGATTCATTGATTTAATGTGATGGTCTTTCAAATAAGGTAATACCCTAATTACATCACTGCTGCATTAAATAGACACACACCAGTATATCTTAAAGTGAAGAAACAAAAAGAAAATCATTTGTAAGAGTAGATTTAAAAAAAAAAAAAAAGAATACCTAAGGAGCCAGTGAAGCCATTTTAGCAGCAAATTGACAAATCAGTAATTGATATCTCAGAGTGAGCCCATGTGTTGTCTCAAGGAGAGCTGTTATTGAATTTTCCTGGCAGAGTAGATGTCTATTAAAGATTGATGCCCAAATGTGGTACATCAGTATATGGAGACTTGTCTTTTCTCACGCGACCCTCAGATTTTGTTAAAGCATATAGTGTAAATAGTATGAAAAAACAAGAATCTGCATAGTTTGAGTTAACTTTTTCTATTATGTTTCTTTGTACATTTTATTATTAACTGTGTATCTCATATTCTTTATGTGCATGGGAACTTGGCCTGCATGTATGACTGTGTGAGGGAGTTGGATCCATTGGAACTTGAATTAAAGATAGTTGTAAACTACTAAGGAAGTGCTAGGAATTGAACCCAGGTCCTCTGGAAGAACAGCAAATGCTCTGAGCCATCACTCCAGGCCTTTATTATTAATTAGGAATGTAAGAAAACTAATGTGATAAGCATATTTGGAAAAAAAGATAGCTAGCAATTTTGATCTGTTATATGCTACAATGTATATAAATATGTACACATGCATATTATATAGTTTGATTTAACCAGTATCATACTAAAATATCTTTCTGTATAAATAAGTGAGAATTTGAAAGGATATTGATTTGTCTGCTTTTTCTCATCTTATTAATGACAAAGCTAGAAAAAAATCTTTTAAAAAATTTTATAGCCTATATTATTATATGATATTCTGATGCCCAGTTACTTTGAAATCTTATTTATTACGAGAAAGATCAGTGCTATGTGTTGGTTGACTGGCTTTGAGATAGGGTCTAGCAGTATAGGCCAGGCTACCCTCAAACTAATGATCCTCCTGCCTCAACCTCCTGAGTAGTGGAAATACAAGTATGTACTACGACACCTGTCTCTCCTGACTTTTTAAAAACTGACTTTAAACTGGACGTGGTATCATACAGCTATAATCTTAGCACTTTTGAGACTAAGGCAGGAAGATCCAGAGTCCCAGGCCAGTCTAGTCTATGTAGTAAGCCATTGTGTGAAATAAAAGGAAAAAAGGAAAAGAAATGGGAACTATGGATATATTAGCTCAGTGCAGGATACTTCCCTAGTATATATGAAGCTGTGGTTCAATACTTGTCACCACAAGATAGATAGATAGATAGATAGATAGATAGATAGATAGATAGATAGATAGATAGATAGATGGTGGATGGATAGACAATGGATGATGGGTGGAAAAGAAGGAAAGGAAGGAAGGAAGGAAGGAAGGAAGGAAGGAAGGAAGGAAGGAAGGAAGAGCTGTACTGATTACTTTCTTTTTCATTCCTATTCAGGTCATGTATGGAATGTTGGTCTTTACATTAGTACTTCGTTCTATTTATATTGTTACATGGTAAGTAGTTTGGGTTTGCAATCAACATTCTGATAAAATAAAAGGCTTATAACAGTAAGTCTAGATTCTAAGTTGGAATAAAATAAAACCTACCTGTAGCAGGATAGTGATAGAAAACTATAACCCAGCATTTATTTATGATGTATGGAAAACTTGTTCTTTGGGTGACTTATTAATGTGCATCATATAAAAGCAAGAGTTCTAAAATTAAAGAAATCTGAAGAAAATATATATGAGACATCGGCTTTAATATGTATACCATTAACTAGGATGTTAAAGGCTTTGAAAAGTACTAACATTAAAAAAATGTTTTCATTGTGTTGGAGAAAAGACTCAGCAGCAGTTAAGAGCACTGGCTGCTCTTCCAGGGGTCCTGAGGTAAATTCCCAACAGTCACATGGTGGCTAACAACCATGTATATTGGGATTTGATGCCACCTTCTGGCATGTAGGTATGCATGAAGATAGAAGACCCATATACATAAAATATATTCTTTTTAAAATTAAAATTTAAGCAATAAAAACCAATTTTGTTTCTTTCTCAGACTTGCTTGGCTAGATTAAATAGCACCTCTTAAGGAAGGCTGTAGTGTCATCAAATGTTTCACAGGCTGGAAAACGTCTCAGCAACAGCCCGCAGCTAGCAGGCGCATGGCCAGTTTCATCTGCCCTGCCTTCTCCCACTGCACATTTCATAGGATCACTTAAGAACTATACATAGTCTCTAATAAAATTTATGAAAATTACATAATATTCATGAGAGTACTTTAAACAGGTCCTAGCCATCAGTGGTGCTCAGCTCAATAAGTTGTATGGTCTGTGCAGTTTCCCCAGTTTTCTTTGTAAGACAAACCTTTTGTTTTACTTTGAGGCAATGTAGAGATGCACGTGTAGTGTAGTATCACAAGGCAGCTGATGCTGACACAACTGAGACACAAGCAGGTCAGCAGAAGGACCCCGCGTGGCTCCTTTATTTACTCCCTGCCCCCAGCTCCACTCCATCCTTAGTCTGGACAACTGCTCGCCTTCTGTTTTTACAATTTTGGCATGGTAAAGTTTTATAAATAAAATCATATAGAATATAACCTTAGAGATTTTTTTTTGAATTTCAGTAAAATCCTCTGGATACTAGTATAGACATTTTCTCTTGCTGTATAGTATTCTATATTAGTATGCTATAGATGTACCACAGTTGAGCAACTTCCAGATTGAAGCTGTCATAAAGCTACTGTGAACATCTACGTGGAGGGTTTTATGAAAACACATCTTTCCTTTTTTCTGGAATCAAGTCTCAGAGTGGAATTGCTGGGATGTATGGTAATTTTATGTTTACTTTTTCTCATAACTGCAGAAATGTTTTCAGAGTGGCTCTACCATTTTTGCCTGTAATGTATGAGTTATTGTATTTCTCTGCATCCTCACTAGCAACTTTTATTCCAACTATTAAGAAAGTACATACTAATATCTTATACTTTTAATTTGCATCTTCCTAATGGTTAATGATATTGAATGTATCTTCATATGTTCTTTCTTTTGCCATTACTATGGTCTCTTTAGTGAAATATCTATCATGTCTTTGCTCATTTTTTCTTGTATTTACAAGAATTAACAAGGATATTTTCTTACTTTTAAAAATTTTAAGTGGCGCACACCTTTAATCCCAGCCCTTGGGAGGCAGAGGCAGGCGGATTTCTGAGTTCGAGGCCAGCCTGGTCTACAGAGTGAGTTCCAGGACAGCCCAGGCTATACAGAGAAAACCTGTCTCAAAAAAACCAAAAAAAAAAAAAAAAATTTAAGATTTTATCTTTTTGGTTGAATATGTAGTTTACAAATATTTCCCACAATCCAACTTTGTCTTTGATATTCTTTTCAGAATCTTTTTAGCAAACAAAAATTCTTACTTTTCAAGTCATTTTCAGTTTTTATTTCATATATATTTATTTATTTCATATAATGTTTGTTTTGAGATGGGTTTTTACTATGTAGCCTTGGCTGTCCTGGAACTCACTATGTACACCAGCCTAGTCTCAGACTCATGGAGATCTACCTGCCACTGTCTCCTAAGTGCTGGGATTAAAGGCATATGCTATGCACCCAGCCTGGCCCTGCTTTAAGAGTTCCAATCCAGCATATTTGTAGTGCTTGTGCTCTGTATTCTGTTTGCTCTCAGTGTACATTTACAGCCTGCTAATGTCTAGTGTTGGCAGTTTCTAGTGCAGTCCAGAAACCTAACCTTCTTTTTTGCCTGTGTTAGTTTTCTGGAGTTGTCTACCAAAGTTCTGAAAGCTGAGTGACTTGTGTATAGAGGCTGAAGTACAAATGCAGGTGTCTTCCTTCCATTCCACTCTTCCTGTCTTCTGGTGGTTTGTTGCCAGTTCTGGCTTTACTTACTTTGCAGTTTCTGCCTTTGCTGTCATATGGTTTTTTCCCTATGTCTTCAGATGGCCATATTCTTGTAAGGACATTAGCCTTCTTGAAATGTGGACCTGTTCTTGTATAATCTCATTTAAAATATCAGCAGTGATCCTAGTTAGAAGTCACATTCTGAAGTACTAAAGAATTCAATGGATTTTGGGGATGGAGGAGAGAATAATTCAAATAATTCATGTATAGTGTCTTTATCTTGCTCCATTTAAAATATAATTATATGAAACATTTTCTCTATATAAATTTAGAACCACATCAGGTAACATTAAGATTTTTGCCTCAGTTGTAGTACATGTTTTTTTAAAACACACACACACACACACACACACACACACACACACACACACAAGGAAAATGTATTTTCTGGCTTTGTTGTTTGAGACAAGACATGTACCCAAGCTAGCCCTGAACTTGTGATCCTTCTGCCTTTACTTCCTGGATGGAAGTCTGGGATCTCTGTTTGCTAGGCCTGGGGAAGGAACTACATTTCTACGTGTGTGTGTGTGTGTGTGTGATGTCTGACTATAGCAGTTGATTATTATCTTACATTTTCTGTCTTGCTAGGCTGGCCCTTTTCATGATTCATTGGCTGGAGAAAGTGGGTTTTGTTTGCACCTTTTCTGTCTGTGCCCAGACTTCAGTTACTGGCTTGTTCCATTCCAACTCTGAGTCTACTAGCTCAAAAGAATGCATATGGTACCAGCAGTGGTGACACACAGCCATCAGGAGGCAGAGGCAGGTAGATCTCTGAGTTCAAGGCCAGCCTGGTCTACAGAGGGAGTTCCAGGACAGCCAGGGCTACACAGAGAAAGCCTGTCTCCAAAAACCATGAAAAAAAAAAAAAAAAAAAAAACAAAGGATGTATGTGGTAGATAAACCTGAAGAGCCCTGTGCTAAGTGAAATAAGCCAGGTTTACATAGAAATACCACTTGAGCTTGTAAGATGGCTTAGTAGATAAAAGGTGCATGCGACCAAGACTGACATTCTGAGTTCCATCACGGGGCCTACATGGTAGCAGGAGAGAATTTACTCCCATGAGTTCCCCTTCATGTGGGCCTCATTGTACGTGTATGTACACATTACACTAAATAAATAAATGTAATTTTAAAAGACAGTTTTTAAAAAGAAAAAAAGGAATGTTAACTATACCACACAATCTCTCTTACATGTAAAAAGTGAAAATGCTGAACTTTTCTTAGTGTGCATGGTGGTTATCAGAGACTGGTGTAGGGCAGGGAGACAATGAAGAAATGTTGGTAGAAGAGTACCAAGTATCAGACTGGAGGAATAAGTTTTCATGATCTATTGCACAACAGTTTATGATGGTAATGTGCATTTCAAAATAGTTAAGAGAATAAATGTCAAATGTGATACCACAGAAAAATGACAAATGAGATAATAATTAGCTTGATTTAATCATTCCACATTATATACATAGAACATAAGCATGTATCCTATAAGTATATATAATCATAATTTGTGTTTTGTAATTTGTCAATTAAAATAATATTAATTTAAAAAGAAAGCATAGGAAACTTACCACTATCATTTTTCAGGTCTCATGGTCCCTATTTCCTTTGTTCCACCTTTCAAATTCTTCTAATGTCTGTTTAATATTATATATAACACATGGGATTCTGTGGAATTTAGTGGAAAGAATAGGAAAAAATCAGTTTACTCCATCTTTCAGAAGCACAAACTCCCACTTTATTTTGTTTTCAATATGAGCACTTTAGGGAGATGTAAAGAAACGTAAAACACATTTATCAACTTAACTTCAGTCTGATAGGATATAGGTATGCTGGGAAACACAAATATCTTTTAAAATGGGCCAGTGAGTTGGCTCAGTATGCAAAGGCACTTCCCTCCCAGCCCGATGGTCTAAGTTTAATGCCTAGGACCCACATGTCAAATCTTAATTTTAACATTTAAAAGGAAAGAACCAACCCTCAAAAGCAACATGCCAAGGTACCAACAAAACACACACAGATACACAGATACCTGCCCTCTCATATAATAAAAAGATTTTAAAGTATTTACTATTGACAGTTTTTATGAAATAAAATTATCTTTTATCTGTTTAGTGATCATTTAATTTAGTGTTGTACATTTTCTCTTTATCTGACCCTGACTATTGTAAGGTTGTTATTCTTGTTGTTTCAAGACAGGGTTTCTCTGTGTACCCCTGGCTGTCCTGGAACTCAGTCTGTAGATCAGGCTATCCTCAAACTCAGATATCTGCCTGCCTCTGCCTCCCAAGTTCTGGGACTAAAGATGTGCGCCACCACAGCCTGGCTCATTGTGAGCTAACTTGATAATTTCTAGAACTCAGGAACATGCTTCTATGTAAAGGTTCTTCATATCAAATAGAAATTTTTAAATTTTTGTTTTAAATTGTGACTGAGATCTTAAAATTCCTCTGTAACAAAACACCTAGAAATTCTGAATTGAACACAAACTCTAAATACTACTAGCTAGCTTAAAAAGATAAAAGAAGAACTTCAAAAATCTAAAGAAGCTGTAAAGGTGAATGAATGTTTATATGATAGTTAGTGTGAAGGAACTGGAAAATACCAGCACACTAACATCTTTAGTTTCAATCTCCTCAGGATAAACAGAAAATCAAAGTTTTTAATTTAGGGCCTGAAGATTGCTCAGTGAATAAAGGCACTTGCTGCCAAACCTGATGACCTGAATTCAATCCCAGGACCCACATGGTAAACGAGAGAACAAAATCTTGTGAATTGGCTCTGACCTCCACATGTATACCATGGCATTCATGCATATGTACACTTGTGTACATTCACACACAAAATAAATATATGTAGAATAATTTTTAAAAACCTGGATAATTGGGACTGTTTTTCCCATCACCATTTTTACAAGGATTTTGTTCTCTCTAAAGAAAGTTTTCCAACCTAGAATTCTATAGTTAATTATACTATCAACAAAATAAGGAGAAATGTTTTCCTATATTAAAGTTTTCAAAAGAAGTTTAAATTCAATAAACTATTGGTGAGGAATACCCTTCTATTAGAAAATTTGTTTCACCAAAAAGAGAACAATACAAAAAGGAAGAAGGCATAGAATTGAAAACAGAGACTAACCCAGGAGAGAGGTGAAGGCATTCCTTAGGGAAGGAGAAGAGAAAGGATTTCTTAGATAAAAGCTTTCCACCATGAAGGCTAATCACATCAGACACAGATATTTCGAGAACTCTATGTATTTTATTCCCATGTCCTGTGCTGGATAGGTAGTGTATCTCCAGAATCTTGTCTGTACTGAGCATGAATGGACCATGTGTTGATGAAGTTCTTGCTCTCTCCTTCGTGCCCTGCTACCTGGATAACCAAAGACATTCATTTCACCCTACTGAAGAATTTTTCTTTGTACTTCTTCTGAGAACTGAAGATTTGCCATGGTAAGTTTAGAAAATCATCATTAAGCCAAGGATGGTAGCACATACCTGTAAATGCAGCACTTGGTAGGCAGAGACAGGAGGATCTGGAATTCAAGATCCTCATCCACTGAGAGTTCCAGGGCTACCCTTAGCTACATGGCTGCTCCTGCCTCAAAAAACCCAAAATACAGATAAATACATAAAAATAAATTACTATTTACATGCAGATATTTACAGTAAAACAATAAAAATTTTTGAAAATCTGATATTACTCTCTGCCATATTTTAAAAGTAAAAGATTAAAAACTGTATACCTGTAGATTTACATAAAATATCCTATAAAATTCAGCACATGTTTGCAATCTAAAAACAGAAGACCTTACTAATCAATAGTAAGAAGGAACTTTCTTAGGCTATAAATTCTGTGGCATATAAAATACCTAAAATGTGTGTTTTTACAAAGTCTTGTAGTATCTAGAATAAAATAAGATTATTATATTATTGCCATTTTACTCAGTATTATGCTGATGGAAGTCCTGTCCAACATGGTGCTTGAATACAAGTATGCACCAAAAAAACCAACCAAACAAAAACATAACCACAAACATGTACCTAAAAGACTAGTTAAAAACTAGTAGAAGTGAGTGAAAAATTTCAATTATAGGTGTTTAATTAGGATTCCAAATAAAATTTGTTTTTTAAAGATTCACTTTATTTTTATTTATGTGTACACGTGTGTATGTGTATATTAGTGTAGGTACCCTTGAATGCTAGAAAAGGTATTAGATTCCCCTGAAGCTAGAGCTGAAGGTAGTTTTTTAGCCACTGGATATGAGTGGTGGGAATCAAACATGGGTTCTCTGAAAGAACACCAGGCACTCTTAACCACTGGACCATCTTTCTAGCCTGAGTTGGTTGGGAAATCATTTCTCTATCTTAATGGGAATGAATGGAAAGTGAAAATTTTAATATACAATTTACAACATCATGAAATATTTAAGGTAGAAGTGACAAATGTGTGCCTGTTTACTGCTCTAGAGGTGATGTGACTAGGGAGAATGGAGCTACACAAAGAAACCCTGTCTTGAACAAAACAATAAAAGGAAGATATAAAGAGAGTTCTAGACCAACTTGGACTATATTATGAAACTTTGTCTCAAAACAAACAAATAAACCAGGCCAGACACACACCAGGCATGCACAGGCCCTGTGTTCTACACCATAAGAACTCTTGCTGCTCTTCCAGAGGACCCAGGTTTAAGTCCCATCACCCACATATTGGTTCACAATTCCCTGTAACTCCAGTTCCAGGGGATCTGATGTCTTTTTTTCTGGACTCTGCTAGCACCAGGAACATACATGGTCCATAGGCATACATGTAGGCAAAACATCCATAAACATAAAATAAAAGAATTCTTTTAAAAAACAGAGAACTTGATTCTGATGTTTACATAGGACACAAAAGACCAGGAGTAGATGAAATGGTTTTTAAAGAGAAGAACAGCCTAGGGGCCTGGAGCTATGGTGTGGTACAGTATGTGCTTTGCATGCACGACCCTGTGTTCAGCACCAAAAAGAGAGGGTGGGAGAGAACTTAAGAACTTGATATATTCTACTACTCCAGTCAAGGTGGTGGTGTACTATAGCTGGTAAGGGTAGAATATAAACATCTAAAGTAGACTAGCATACCACACTGGCCTGATCTTCAATAAAAATGTGCGAAGGTAACTTAATAGAAAAAATTGTCTTTTCAACTAGTTGTACTAATTCTTTTTGAAGCAGAATTCCTCTTAGTGTGTAGCCCAAACTGACCTCCAATTTATGAACCTTCTGCCTCAGCCTCCCAGGTACGGAGGTTACAGGTGTGGGCCACCATGCCTAATCTTGTGAGTGAAGATAGCCTTCAACCACATACCTGCTATGATATGTGCCTGCTATGGAAGCATAGATGCCTATCTACCCCTGAACTGTGTTATCAGCCCATTATAAAAATATAGCAGAGGTGAGTCATGTCTTTAAATGTAAAAGCTAAAATTATTAAATTCTAGTAGAAGTCTTTGTAAATTTTAATTAGGCAAAGATTTATTAGGACACAATAAAGAAAAACAATAAGTTCAAAGTTTGAAGCTAATTAAAATTAACAAACTTTTGTGAGAGTAGGTGGCATGAATAAGAAACCAAGCAGGAGGATAACTTGAGCCTATAGTTTAAGGCCATCCTAGGCAATTGGAGCAAGAACTTAGCTTGAAAAAAAAAGTACAAACTTGGTTCTTAGAGACTTGTTCAAAAAACAAAAGGCAAGTCACAGACTTGGAGAGAATATCTCCAAAATATATATGCAACAGAAGACTCACACCAGAATTTATAAAGAATTATTACAGCAATAAATATTGAGGAAGATAGCAGATAATTAAACAGAACAATGCCCCTTACTAATTTGGGGGAAAGTACATAAAAACCACAATGAGATACCACTGCACTACTAGAGATATAACTGAAATGAAAGGGGACTGACACACCAGGTGTATATGGATTCAGAACAACTGGAACCACTTGTACATGGCTGTTAGAAATGTAAATTAGTACCACCACCTACCCCCAATGTCTGAGGGATTGTCCAGTAGGCTACTACTTGTCTATCATGTTAAGGTCCCTAGTTTTATTCCAGGACCAAAAAAGAAAGAGAACAGAAGGATAAGAGAAGAGAAAGGGGGATAATGCTTGAATAGTGTCTTGAAAAGCTAAACATTCATCTCATACAACCAAGCCATTCCTTCCCCACCTACTTATCAAAGAGAAATGAGAGTATATTTCAACACATGGTCTCAATTAGGAATGTCCATAGATGCTTTATTTGTAATACTCATTAACTAGAAACAAAACCTCTATCAACATTTAGACATCCAAACAAGGTGTCTTATATCCAAGCTGTGGAGGATTAGTAATAAAAGAATTGATGTATTTATATAAATGACAGAATGGATGAATCAATACCAAATGAAAGAAGTCATAAAATAAGAGGAGCACAGAGTATGATTCCATCCTCAGTCTCAGTATCCAACTCCCTCATTGTCTTCTTCTCCCCTCTCTTCCTCTTACTTTCTGAGATAATGGATATGCTATTTTTAATCACAGTAGTAGTTGCATGCACCTTCTGCTCATCTGCTTTTGTCTTGAAACATGCTCTCTCTCCATAGCCCAGGGTGGCCTCCCACTACAGCATCTTTCTGAGTCAGCCTCCCAAGTCTGAAATTAGAGTTGTAAATCACTAAGCCTGAGTTTATATGTACATTTTTAGAAATTTATTTTATCCTTAATTGTGTTTATGTGGGTGTGTCTGTGTGGTGAGTAGGGACAAGTGACAGTATCTTCAGAGGCCAGAAGAGGGAGTGGAACCCCGATGTTGAAATCACAGGCAGTTGTGAGCTGCCTAGCATGTGTACTGGGAACCAAACTCTATGTGTGCTCTTAACATTGAGCCTTTCTCTAGCCCCTGTATGTACTTTATAAATATGTATGTTCTAAACCAGGTATGTATATGGCTTATAACCCTAGTACATTGGAGGCAGAGTCAGGAGGATAGTTAAAAGTTCAAGGTCAGCTTAATCAGCCTAGTTGCAGGCCAGCCAAGGCTACTTAGCAAGACCCTGTCTCAAAAACCAAATAAATAAGTTGACTTTATTAAAACTATAAAAAGTGATTAAGCTGCTGTTAATATATTTTAAGCAATTCACTACACTTTAACTTCCTTAACAGTGAAGTGAAAAGAATACTTGCATCATAGGTGTATTTACAGAATTGACAGAGAGATTCCCCACCTAAACATCTCTTTATCATTTCCAAATTCCTTTACTTTTCTTCAAAACACTTATAACCAATACTGTTGTCATTTCCTGCCCCAACCATACTAGAAGTTTCCTGAGAGCAGGGCTTTCTTATTGACTACTTCCCACTGAAAGGCTTAGAACAATGCCTGACACATTAAGAACTTAGTATGTTCTGTAGTGTGTGTGTGTGTGTGTGTGTGTGTGTGAGAGAGAGAGAGAGAGAGAGAGAGAGAGAGAGAGAGAGAGAGAGAGTTAGTTCAGTACCTGGCAGGAAATGTGATTCAACCTATGTTAATTCTAAACCCATCTTCCCCCTATCTCTTCCATGCCATTGAAAAATTGTTGGGCAAGTATATTGGATTATCTCCTTCATGTACTTAACAATCTTGATGGACCATTTTCTCTCAGTACCTTTAAATAGTTAAGTGTTCAGCAAATATCCAGCCACAGTGGTAAACTGCTATAGTCCCAGCTCCTTGGGAGGCTGAGGCAAGAGGAGTGTGGGAGTCCTGATATTCGAGACCAGCCTGAGGAATGGCCTAGCAAGACACACTTCAAAAAGTCTTTTTAAAGTATGTAACACATGGTTGTCAAAGGTGTTACATTAATAAATGGGTTTGCTCTTAGTCTCCTGAGGACTTCACTTGCTCATAAATGTGATGACTTCTAGCTCTCATCTCTGATCACGATATGACTTGAAGATTTGTCACGTTGTTTTTCTTTTTCCCACAGGGTTTATCCATGGCTTAGAGGACTAGGTTATACGTCCTTGACTATCTTTTTATTAGGGTTTTTATTGTGGAATGTAGATAACATCTTTTGTGATTCACTGAGGTAAGATATATTTTCATTCCTAGAAAATAAATTTGGAACCATTATATTAAACAGAGACTTTAGTAGGCATGTAGAAACAACAATGTCCCAAAATAAAATTTTACCAATGCTGACACTGTATAACACAGTAAAATTAAACTATGGGAATACCAATTTAAATTGCCTGAAAGTTTAAACCTCAGAATATTTTATAATCTTGAGTTATTTTGTATGTGTGCATCACAAAACTATACGGTTAATCACAGATTTACTATATCTTTGAAAACTACCTAATCAAGCTAGCGTGGTAGCACATACCTTTAATCCCAGCACTTGGGAGGTAGAGGCAGGCAGATCTCTGTGAGTTTGAGGCCAGCTTGGTCTACAAAATGAGTTCCTGGACAGCCAAGGATATTACACAGAGAAACCCTGTCTCTAAAAAACAAAAACAAACAAACAAAACAAAAAAGCAAATTACTTAGTTTGCTTCATCAAGTAAACAAGAATGATTTGTAATTGGCATTTAAAATGCATGTAAAACTTTAGAAGAAATGTGTTAATCAGTAGCATTTAGACTATTTGGAAACTTAGAAGTTGAATGACTTGGTCTCTACAGTAAATAAATTACAGGAAGGAAAAAAGAGAGAGGTATAACCCAAGATTAAAAGACTTAAGAGATATATTATGGGAGCTAAGGATATAGCTCATATGGTGAGTGCTTGTCTGGTATGTATGAGATCCTGGGTTCGATCTCCACCACCAAAAAACAAAACCAAGGAGTGTAGGGAAGCCATTGGTTTACAGTGTTAACCAAGGAGTGTAGGGAAGACACTGGTTTACAGTGTTAACCGAGGAGTGTAGGGAAGCCATTGGATTACAGTGTTATTAGCCTTTTGTGATCTTGATTCACTGTGAAAACATAAACAGAAATGTTGAACTCAATTAATAGTTAACTATTTTATACTAAAGGGTTATTACTAATATTTTACATGTGAAAATAGCATTGTAGCTATGGTTAAAAGAATTTTTCTAGTGACATATACTGAAATATCTAGTGATAAAATATGATACCTAGAATTTTCCTCAGTATAATGTGTGATAGAGACATAGATGAAGGTTCAGATGGCATGGATTTAGCATAATTTATTAATTATTAAAGTTTGGTAATAGATATATTATTATTATGCTTACTTTTGAGGAGAGTGTTTTTGTTGTTTTCTGGGTTTAGTTTTGTATTTTTGAGACAGGGTCCCACATGGACCAGGTTGGCCTTGAGATCACTAAGTAACTAAGAATGATCTTGAATTCCTTATCCTTCTGTCTCCATCTCCCAAGTGTTGAGATTACAAATATATGCCACCACATATAGCTGTTATTTTGCATGCCTTTGCATATGTTTGAAATTTTCTATAATTTCCTGTATTAAAGTTTCATATAAAATGTGAAACTTTAAATGTAGCTAAGTAATTATATACTTTGTTTAGATCTGTGTAGTAAAAAACAGTTGTGTAAGTAAATGTAGACAAGTAAATACATTCCTTGCTTAAACATTAAGATTTTGCTGCATACAGTAGTGCATGCCCATAATCCCAGTACTTTAGGTAGGAGGTTCAGGACTTGACAGTAGCCTGACTACATGAAACCCTAGATGTGGGGTAAAAAGAAGAAAGTACAAGACTAAAATTGGGATTCATGCTTCTGAGTTAGAAATATCCAACATAATGCCTAAGAGAGTGAAGCCTTTATACTGAGAGAATAGTCATCCCCAGGTCTGATCCACTAGCCTACGGTTGGGCCTCTGGTTGGCATTCCACGTTGGTATTCTTCTTTAATAAATTATTAGTATGATATATACTTCTTTAATCAAAAGATTTGAGACCCATTTGAACTACTAGGTATCAACCTGGAAAACTAAATTAATCAAGCTTTTTTTTTTTTAAAGTTTCTACCATATATAGCTTTTCTAATGACTGCTTCCTCAAAGAAACACTTAGATATGAGACCATAGATATTATAGGAATTCATAGACTGTATAGTGGTATACTGAGATGAAAGGAAGTGCATATGTATTCTTTCCTGAGCAGATACTAACTGGACTAGGGTTTCTCAAAGTGTGTTTCAGAAAATTCCAGAGTATGAATAAGTATTACCTAAAAAACAATTTCCATGGATTAGTGGGTACCCAGAGCAAAATGATAGATTCTATGATAAGACTTTTCAAAACCTTTAATTAATTAATATTCATTTAAATTAATAAGATGTCAATAAATTATTTATATTGATTTGAGTCATTTCTTCATAAAATTCCTGGAAATATTGTTTGTTCCACAATATACTTTTAGAAAACAATACAGTAAAATAATTGCCATATTTTAGAATATTTCAAAATGTAATGTTGTCAGCACTAGTATATCTTCATTGTAACATTGTGGTTTCCTCCTCCACACAGGAGCTTTCGAAAGAGAGTGCCCCCTGTCCTAGGTGTTGCAACACAGTTTCATGCATGGTGGCATATTCTAACTGGCCTGGGTTCTTATCTTCACATTCTTTTCAGGTAGGAAATAAAAACTTTTTAACCTAATATTGGAAGAATTTTGCTTTTTTGACTTTACACTTCAAGTAGGAAGGTATAAGTATAAAATGTTGGGGACAGAATCAGGATTTATAGCCCATCATTGCCTTTGCCACTAGGTGACCATAAGAAATCCTTTCTCACATTTATGTCATGTGTAAGGATTCGTGGAGCAGCTGATAATCGGGTATTCTATTATGTATATTCTGAAAGTGGGTGGCTCACAGCTAACAGGTATCCAAGAGACCCAGCTATACCCAAGTCTTGATGAGTGGCAAGAGGGTGTTATGGTGTATGATCTTAGAGTTTTCAATCTGGACTTTCTTAAGTAGGGGTACCCTTCTTCAGAAATAAGTTGGTTATTACCTTATCCCTTTTGTTCCCTTTAAAGAGACTATTTAGGATGAGACACGTACAGCAAAAATGGATATAAGTTCTCACTGGTCACCCACCCAGTCATACCTCCATATCATTCTTTCCCATTTATCAGGACTTATCTTCTTCAAATCATCTACTCATTTATTTGTTTGTTTGATTTAAAAAATATTTTTATTTTCTATGTTTTAGCTGCACATATTTCTGTGTGCCATGTGTGTGCCTAGGCATCAGATCCCTTGGAACTGGAGCTACAGATGATTATAAGCCTCCAGTACTCTTAACTGCTGAGCTATCTTTCCAGAGTCTTCAAAGTGTTTATGACTAGTTATGTTTACTTGTTTTCCTCCCTAGCTCTGGTGTAAGTTCATACAGAACAGGGACTTACCTATTTATTGCCACTTTTCAAATGTGCAGAATGTTGCCCAGCACATAGTCAGTGCCCAGTATATAATTTTGTTTAATGAATGAATGTGTACACGCTGATATCTTCACCAGTGGCACATTTAGCCTGTTGCTATGTCTTATGCCTGGGTAAGAACCTAGCGCAGAAAGAAAAGGAAGTCCTTGGGACAGTTAAAATGGAAATAGGGTATAGCTTGAATGTGTATTAATTACCTGCTTAGAAAGGTTGTATTATGATAACTTAGGAGGGTGTCTTAGTTTTGTGGAGTACTCTGGATGTACACTGGAAATCTCTGGTATGATTGAGCATCTTTGTAAAGACACTATAGACTATATTCTGTAGAGCTATACCAGAAAGTATCACAGGACCTAATGGCTTCAGTTCTATCTTTGAGGTACTAAAGAGCTTCTGGTTTTAATTGGGGAGGAACAAAAGTAGGAACAGGATCAAGAAATATGCATAGGTAAGCAGTCTTTGCCTTATTGATTATTAACTTCTGATGGCTATATAGATCTGAGGGTGGGGGTCTAGTTGTGAATCATTACAAGTTGTTGTTTATAGATAAGACCTATTGATTGGAAATGTTCCTGGGATCTAGGAGAGAATGACTGAGGGAAAAGAAAATCAGAAAAGACTGTGCTGACAAAAAATTTTTGTAACCTACTTTAATAAGCATTCAACCTCTCCTCTTGCCACTACCTACCAGAGGTAGTGGAAGGGAAACGTTATTAGGATAAGGGGAAGTGGACCTGTTTACCAATAGTTCTTTGGTGGCAAGCTTGATCTTCTTTGTCAGCAGTTCAGTCCAGTAGCAAACACTAATACAAATTAGCAGCTTCAGTCCAGTCCTCGAGGCAGGCAGACACCACACACAAACCAGCAGCTGCTGTCCAGTCCTGAAGAAACTGGAAGGATCACCGACTTGCCTGAGGCGAAGCCACAGAAGCTGCCAGAACCTCACAAGCAGTTCTTGGGCTAGTTTCTTTCAATGATGGCATTACCACAAGCTAAGCTCAACAGCTCTATGTAAGGCGAACCAATACATGCATGCTGTTAGCAAAGAGTAGTGAGGTGCTCAGTGCTCACTGTTCCTCTCCCACTGTCTGTGAGGTCATATTTATACTCCTTCATCATGCATCCTTTCATGTGGCTGCTATAGCAAAACATCCTTTCACCTGTGTCTGCTTCAGAAAAACATTCTTTCACGTGTCCGCTTCAGCAAGACATCCTTTCACCCGTGTGCCCCAGCAAAACATCATTTGACATAACGGACTTTCCAAACAAACCAGAAGTTTCCACTTCAGGACAGATGGACTTAGTTAAGCATTTAGGTTTAAGGCAAGTGACTGAAGGCTTCTAGGTACCTGACTGTCTAGAACTGGATGCTATAAAAAGATGGCCATTGGTAATGTAAAATCTTGACAATAACTTAGTTTCTCTTACCTTAATTTTTTCAGCCTTGTGTGGTATGGCATTAGCAACATTAAATGAATACTCCTTAAATACTTGGCATGTCTACATGAATTATCTGAGAAAACCTCTGATCCAAAAATTTAAAGTAGCAAAGGATACAGGTTTTACAAAATGAAGGCAGAAGTGCCAGGTTTTTGTTTGGTTTTAGAGTATCCCTGGATCTGTGTAAGCAGAATGAAGAGTCAATGCTTTCACCACTAAAGTCCCTACTGCAGCTCCATCACTCTCATACTATGTAACGATTTTAAGGCAAATTATCCAGAGTTTTACTGGTTTCTGTAAGTTTAGTGGGTAGGAAATTGT
This sequence comes from Arvicanthis niloticus, assembly GCF_011762505.2. Classification (NCBI taxonomy): domain Eukaryota; kingdom Metazoa; phylum Chordata; class Mammalia; order Rodentia; family Muridae; genus Arvicanthis; species Arvicanthis niloticus. The sequence goes on along the minus strand of NC_047658.1, from coordinate 67,619,528 downwards.
GTTTTGGAGGAATCACATTGTCTTGCTTTTTCATGTTTCTTGTGTTTGTGTGTTGTGATTTGACAAGCTGTTACTTTGGATATCTTTCCAGTTTGTTTTTTCCTTGATTTCTGTTTCATTTGGCATTTTTTGTGGAGGTGTTGTTGTTGAGACAGCCTCTTACTGTGGAACACTCGCTGGCCTGGATCTCACCATGAGGCTGGCTGGCCTCAAATTCAGAGATCTGTGTGCTGGAATTAAAGATGTGTGACACCATGACAAGCTGTCTTCTAGTTTTATTCTGGGATTGGATGCTCTTGAGGGCTCAGTTCACTAGTAGCACTGACAGCAGAGAGAACAGACTACTGTAATTACAACAGGATTAAAGTATCTATAAATACAGTTAGCATAGATTAAAACCCAATTCTATATCACTGACCATAGAACAGAAAATGGCAAAAGTAATATAATGTGCTACAAAGTTAAAAAATTGCAAAGGATGAGGTGGAGATGTTCAAAATACATTGTATAAAATTCTCAGAAAATTAATAAAAATTAAAAATTGCTTAAGATTGATGTGAAAATAATGCTGAATGAAATAAAGGAAGGAAACAAAAAAGAAGAAATAAAAGAGAACCAAGGTTAAATAAAAGAACAGAAAAAAAGAAGAGTGAAGAAGACTATTGTGAGGGGAAAGAAAAAACAGTCAAGACAGACTAGAAAGATGGCTCCTATCTCTAAAAGACCTGAAACTCTCTTCTGACTTCTGCACACACATGACACATACAGAGAAACACACATAATACCTCCCAGTTAATTTGTTTTAATTTTTTTTAAAAAATGGGAAAGATTAAGAGATCAGAAAAGAAAAAACAAGCTGAGCACACACTGGCACATATCTGTAGTTTCGGGCCTTGGGAAGTAGGGGCAGGATGATCAGGAGTTTGAGAGTTCAGAGGTCATTGACAGCTGTACATAGTGAGTTTGAGAGCGGCCTTGTTCATATGGTAACCTGTCTCAAAACAACAGCAGCAAGAGGGTTCCTATTTTTCAAATTTAAAAGCAAAATTAGATAAATGTAAGAAAGGAAATTTTGAAATAAAAATATAAAAGCTCTAAAACAAATAAGACAAAGCAAAAGTATATATTATAGTAGAAAAGAAGGAAAAGGGAAATCAGGCAAAAAAGAAAAGGCTACAGGAATGTCGCTCAGTTGATGGACGCTTGCTTAGCATGCACAGAGCCTTGGGTTCCATCCCCAGCACTCAAAAGATAGAAGCAGGATGACCAGAAGTTCAAAGCCATTCTCGTTTATATAGTGAATTGCAGGCTAGCCTGAACTGCATATGACCCTTCCGCAAAATAACAAGAAAAGGGGGGATAGGGAATCTGCTTTTTAAAAATGTATATAGTAAAGTGAAAATATTGCTAAAAATGAAGCAAAAAAAAAAAAAAAAAAAAAAAAAAAGAAGGTGCAGAGGCAGAAAAAACAGGAAAGAAAAACAGAACAAGCTTTGGAAATGTGCTTCTTTCTATATTGTCAAAACTTGGAGAGTCTATGATAGATACAAGGTGCCTACCTTCGCTTGTAGACACTCATCTTTGCTATGGTTTATGCTGGTGAGGAGCTTACATTAGACAAGTGTCTAAGGTTCAGTAGAACTGTCTCCACTTTAGTGGCTTCTTGGTGTACCAAGAGTCTCAGCTAGCCACACTTAGCTTTGTTGTCAGTCCATGGGCTGAGCAGGTTCTCTGGAGACTCCCAGTATTATATCCATGAAGTGGATAGTGTTCCCACTTTGTAGATTATGATAACCTGAAATTCACCAAGTGTCCCAGATTGGCCTTATACTCAAGGCCCCCTGCTTTTCTCTACTAAGTACTGAAATTATAGGCAAAGGCCATCATGCCCAGTGAATGTCAGTCTGGATTGTGCTAAAAAAAACTTTCTGCTAAAAGCAATTGTTTATGTTTTTTGTTGAATAAATACCTAAAAGTACCAGAAATTAACAAGTCCAAAGTGTTACAGCTAGCAGATGTCCAGGTAACATCTAAACTGCCATTTGCTGCAGTTCCAGATTTAGTACGGGAAAGTGTAGTACAGCCATATTCAATGTTATAAACGTAACTAGTAGGTTCTTTTGACCTTTGCATTCTTATTTGAAATACTAGGATAGTAGGCTTTGTATATGTTGTCACAATATTTTGTTACTGTTTAAATATATTTAAGTAGTGCAGTATACATAAAACTACATATGCCATATGTTACAGACAACCTAGTGACTTTCCAGGACTAATTGAGCAATGTTTGCTGTATGCACTACTTTACAGATCTAACTAATCTCACCTCCAGCAGTCACTTTAATGACAGACACTAAAAAATTGTTACCTCTCTGGGTTTCTCACACCTTTATTTAATGAATGCTTACAGCTGCGGTTTTCAAAGATGGAATTGTGATACCAACCACATGAAGCATTATAATGCCATGCTTGGTTTTAAACTATCCTGAAATACAGTCTATGAGTTGATTTGTCTGAGAAGTTTTTCTACTTGTCTTTCAGTTTATATACAAGAACACTTTACCTGAGGTACAGGCCAAAAGTGAAGGTAAGTGTGTTGTAAAGGGAAGGGTGGTGGAGTCTTGAGAAGGTCAGACGGATGCAAGAGACAGCAGAAGGGTGGGGCAGTCGGGGGCAGCACAGACAGCAAATTGGAAATGTCTGTTATCCATTTGCCATCCTGTGATCCTACTATCCTAGTATTTCAAATAAGAATGCGAAGGTCAAAAGAACCTACTAGTTAAACTTGTAATATTGAATATGGCTGTACTACATTTTCCCATACTAAATCTGGAACTGCAGCAAATAGCAGTTTAGATGTTACCTGGACATCTGCTAGCTGTAATGCCTTAGACAAGTCTCTTCTTTAAGCCTGAATTACCTCAACAGAATGGAGCTGTTAAGTACAACATTACAGCATTAATTTTAGAATTGAAGATTAACGGGGTGGAGATATGACTCAGCAGTATAAAGCGTACCCTGCTCCATCAGAGGACCAAGATCCATTCCCAGCACTATGCCCGGTGCCTCACAACCACCTCTAACTCCAGCTCTAGGGGACTCAGTGCCCTCTTCTGACCTCCACAGGCAGGTCATTTACACACACACACACACACACACACCCTCTCTTCTGACCTCCACAGGTACTCCATTTTCTCTCTCTCTCTCTCTCTCTCTCTCTCTCTCTCTTCTGACCTCCACAGGCACTTCATTTACACAAACATATATATACACTCTCACCCTCTCTTCTGACCTCCACAGGTACTCAATTTACACACACACACACCCTCTCTTCTGACCTCCACAGGCACTTCATTTACACACACATACACACACTCTCTCACCCTCTCTTCTGACCTCCACAGGTACTCAATTTACACACACACACACACACACACACACACATACACACATACACACCCTCTCTTCTGACCTCCACAGGCACTTCATTTACACACACATACACACACTCTCTCACCCTCTCTTCTGACCTCCACAAGCACTCCATTTACACACACACACCCTCTCTTCTGACCTCCACAAGCACTCCATTTACATACACACCCATGTGCACACACACTCACACAACAAAAATTTCTTTAAGGTTACAGATGAATGCCACTTCCATGCTTGACAAAGTAGATGCCTAATGTATTTAAATAAATTAAGTGGAAGTAGCTTTTGAGATCTGATGCATGTCAGAAAGGCAGTTGCTATGTTCAGGCTACTAATGCTAACAAGCTTAACATTTGTTACAGCCCAGACCCTTAGGGATTGCTCTCCCTCGATTTTTTTTAAGGTATATAATAATCTCGTTCTATCTCATTTTGTCCTCACTTGTTTCCACAGTTTCTCTTTGGAATCTGGCCAGTGGTCATGTTTGAACCTCAGAGGAAGCACTGATGAATTATTCTACCAAGAAAACAAAAAACGCCTACTGTATGTAGTTCTGCCAAGATGGTCAAGAAATCCCCAAAGACTTGTACAAAGACACCATGCCCATCACAAGAGATGATCAACTCAGACACAGAGAATGGGCAATTGGTCTGTTGGGTGTTTAGCTCCTGGCTTTATCTCGTTTGTCCTGGACCTAAGATGCTTAGAGAGAAACAGAAAGTGTATATTTATATTGTAGAATGGTGGAGAAGTTGGGCTTTTCTTAACAGGTTAACAGTTTGTGCTGATCATTCATGAAAAATTAATAATTTTTCTTTTTTCTATTTTTATAAGAGTTGCATGTTAATTGTACCTTTATTAATTTTTAATTAAATATTGAACAAAGTCATTAAGTACTGGCAAAATCCCATATCCAGATGGTCGACTGTGAGCCAGCACTTAGCCGTGTCAGCTTTGATTAACTTCACAGATGGCTTCCCAGTAGTAAAAAAGAAAAGGTGTGGAATTCTAGGCAGCTCCTTACTATCTGCCTTGGTGCTAGATGGAGTCTTGGAAGCAAACTCCGACCTGCCAGTGAGTGGGCTCTGTTCTCATCACATCCAAGATTTTGTCTTGGGCTCTGTGGCCCGCAGCCAATCAGAGGGGTGGGCCATCCAACACCCCTTCAGAAGCTTTCCCATGGCACCTGTGGAATGTAGCCCTCTCACCAGTTAAAGGCTGTTGTTTTACTTTCTTTGATCTTCAAATTATTATTATTATTGTGTCTAGCAAATTTAACTGGTAATCTGTATGACAACACAGTTTAATTGACTTTATCAGGGGAAGTTGTAAGTTTTTTACTTTTCACATTATGCAGTATGCATAGTGAAGCAGATAGTTCTAATTCGGATTTGAATGTATACAAAATTGAATTGTTTATCACAAACAGTAAATGAAAGATCATATGTTATATCTGTTGATTGTATCCTGAGCTATGGCCTCAAAAGAAAAGTAGGGTTTTTTCTCATGTTAAAATGTTCTCATCTTTTCAGTATTCATTAACTAGCTTTAGCCTGGCTGGGTGGTGCATACCTTTAACCACAGCACTTGAAAAGTATAGATAAGCAGATCTCTGTGAATGTAGGGCCAGCCTAGCCTACGTAGTTCTAGGACAGGCAGGGATACATCGTGAAACTGTCTCAAAACAGAAAAATAGTGTTTGGTTCATTAGGTAGCCTTGGAATATTTATAAAACCAAAAACGTTTCCTTCACCCTCTGGCCTTAGTTTTTTAAAGCCCAAGTACCAGTTTTCTTCCTTTACATCTCAGATGGCCATTAGACAACATACCTTTTATAAAAGCAAGACATGCCAAAACATAAATCTAAGAGAACCTTAGTTGTACTTTGATTATAGGCATGGACCAGAGTCTAGAGCACATCTACTGAGTTTCCCAGTTTCTTGTGTTCAGAAACAAGAACTGGATCAGGGACGCATGGATGGTGATGAAAATAGAGACCTTTTGTTAGGAAGAAAGGAAAATATTCCCCAGAATGAGAGTATGTCTAAGGACTAGGAAAGGTCTAAGGCTGAAAAGCCTTGAACCAAAAGAGTCTCTGCTCTTTATGGAATCTTTGCATAGCCTTCATCTTTTCTGGCAATTAGAGAAGGCAGGGTTTGTTTGTTTTTTAAAGCATGTTGTTTTGTTATGACTAGATCTGTTGGAGAGGTTTCCAGTCTTCCTCTGGGATTGTTTTTTGTTTGTTTGCCTCTAGAATTTTCTATTCTTCTACCTCACTTTACCCTGTCCTCAGAGCTGTGGTTCCAAAAATCTTTTTGAGGAGCTAAAGGATAATAATATATTTTGTATAATTTCCATGTTAATGAGGGATGTAGTCTTTGTCAGAGAGATTGAAGCTCTCTTCCTATGTTATCTGTTAGTTGGAGAGGAGGCTTCAGAGTTTTTGTTTTAGGAGTTGGCTGGAATCTTTGTATCATAATGATAAATTGTACATGATTTTTTAAAAAAAAAAAAAAAGTAAGAATTTGGGCTGGGGGATGGTTTAGCATTTAGGAGCACTAATTGCTCTTGCAGAAGCCTTGAGTCTGATTCTCAGCACCCTCATTGTAGCTCACAATTATCCATAACTGTAGTTTCTAAAGATTTAACAACTTTTCTGACATCTGCTGGCACCAGACATGCACATAGTGCACATATATACATAAGAAAAACATCCATATGCCTAAAATAAATAAATTTTCAAAAAATCATTAATGAAAAATAATATGATTATGTTAACCATTGGCCCCAGAAAGGATCAGAGTCAGGAAAAGCATAGCTATGCTTATGTAAATTATTCTGAATATGGTCCTGTTAAAACAACCATTAAAACTGTTAAAACAACAACAACCAAAACACAACAAAATTCACAAACAAAAAACCCAAACTGATAGTTATGCATTAAGATTATGGCAAAATACAAAAAGGAACAATGTGTAGGGAAAAAAAATCCAGTAGCAAAATAGGTTAAAGAGAAGAAAGTATGGGATTATAACAATTGAGTACTAATAGTGCCAAAAGAAAAAAATGAAAAACCAAAACATAAAGTTATAATTATTGATAGTTACTTTGCCTTTAATAAGTTAAAGCATCCTGTTTGTTGTCTGAAGAGATCCTTTAATTTCTTCAGCCTTTTAATAGCTTGTATTCTAGGTATCCTGTCTTTAAGGTGTTTTTGAGGCTATGGACTTGGGTCTTATGGACACTGGTGCCACTTCCTTAGAATGACCTCTAACAGGTTATATCCTGTCTCCAGACATCTCTTGCCCTTCCTTAGCCAACTGTAATACCCTGTCAGATACAGTATATTGTCTCTGCCCAGGATCTCCAGAGAAATAAGATTTTAGCAATGTGCTAAGTTGTAACCAAAATAAGGAAGACTTTTCCTTTTTGGTAAGACTTAATAGTATGTCCTTTTTATTACAGACAGAGTAAGTATACCCAGTCTATGTTACTGCTTGATGGTATTGTAATTCCTATAATTTTCATTATGGAAAGGAAGTTCAACTTAAAAATCTTTGACAATTATAACCACCATTCTAGATGTACCTCTGCCTTATCAGAAATCTTGCCTCCAGCACTTGTACACTAAAAACACTCCTATAAAAGGAATTAGTTCAACAGAAGAATTCTTAACACGGCATTCAGAGCATTGGATCAATATAAAGCATTTTGATGCTGTTTTATTTTTGTTACCCCGGCTTTAAAAAAAAATGAAATAAAATTTTAATCTTTCACAGATCTGGTTTTGGAAGAATATCTTTACCAAAATTTATATATTCCTTGTAAGATTTAGTAAGTTGATGAAGCTTTTATGTTGTGACACCAAAGAATGCTGTTTGTCTTATTTACCTAAGTAGCATTTTAAGGTCTCATAAGACATAGGAGAGGCAAAAAATATTTTAATAAATTTCAGGCAGTTAAGAGTACCTACATTTATTATAAGGCAGTGTGTACTTGTCAGGCCTTTTATTATATCTGTCAGACATGCATGCTCACTTACGTGGTTTAAAACAGGCATGGCAATGGGGGCCAGTAATAGCTCAGCAAATAGGAACATTCATTGTATTTGCAGAGAACCTGGGTTAAATTCCCAGCACCCAAAGGTGGCTCATGACCATTGTAACTCCAGTTCCAGGGGACCCAGTGCCTTCTTCTGACCTCTGAAGAAACCAGGCATATATATAGTACACACATGTACATGTAGACAAAACATTTAAACAATAAACGTTTTAAAAAATTAAGCATGCTAAGAAAAACACAATAAAGTGGGTTTTTAAAAAAAAATGTATGATGAAATGGCCACAGACTTTTGTCATTTAGTTCTTTCTGAATACAAAATTACAATGTGCTGTCATGAAACAGTTATCATGAGCAGACAGGACACAGTCAGAATAGGCTATACCCAACAAAAGGTACTATACAGTAGAATTAAAACTCTACCTCAGTGAGACAGAAGAAAGGGCTAGTGAGAGGAGAAAGACTCAAGACTGTTAGGTGGACTGGGAAGTTTAGAATGGGATCTCTTTTCTCTTTAGGGTTTATCCTTATATTAGACTGCAGTAGTTCTTTGATAGAGAACAGTCAGGGCAGAAAGCACAGCCTGAGAATGCTTAAGTTTTTATTTTTTTAGAATTCATTTTTAGTTTTTTACATAATCTTTATCCTTGATATAGTTTTAAAACTCAATTAATTATAAAATTATAAATTAAAACTTCAGCTTCTCTTTAGATATTTTAAAATATCAGTTAAAGTAGGCTGTCCATTTGTGATCTTTAATTCTTGTTGCCCAGGTCTTCTAATTTAGTTGGGGGAGGGAAGAGGAATCAAGTATTCCCTATTATGGGAAGCATAAAATCAAATTATCTATAGTTACATTTATTTAATTTTTAAGGATTTGTAAGTTAAAAATTTATACAGTTACCAAACAAAATCATCTGGGGTGCCAAATGACAACTTTTTAAATATTCTTCTGTAAATTAGACACTAGAGGAGTGTCAAAGAGATAAAAGGCTGAATGCTAGCAAGTTAATAACCAAATATTCTGAAAACAAAATTAAACCAAACATTCTGAAACCATAGGCACCAAAATCAAAAGTGGACACCATACTGCCAGCTACTCACCAACTCAGAATAAACCAAAGGACTGTGGCCCAAACAAGTCCAAGTCCCTGAAAAAGCTTACCAATATCTATATGAGGAGATAACACTAAGTGGTTGGGCATAGTTCTAGTATCTAACACCAATCCAGGCTACTCTTCTGGTGAAAGGCGATCATCCTTGGAGCACCATGGTTAGGTGTCAAAACATCTGTACATGGGGCTGGGAAGATAGGTCAGTGTATAGAGCGCTTACCCATCATGCATGTATAGGTCAGTGTATAGAGTGCTTACCCATCATGCATGTATAGGTCAGTGTATAGAGCGCTTACCCATCATACATGTATAGGTCAGTGTATAGAGCACTTACCCATCATGCATGTATAAAGCCCTAAGTTCAATTCCCAGAAACATACACACAACACAGATCTGACTTCAAAGGGAACTAAGAGTTTATTCTGGAACCAAATATGAGCGATCATGACCTAGAAACAGATTCAGATTGACCAAATACTATATTCCCATGCAGTAACAGCTTCATAATGTTTTTATAGTTAACAGAACATGGGGCTAAAGAAATGGCTTGAGAGTTAAGAACATTTTTGTTCTTGTAGAAAACCCAGGATTACTTCCCAGCACTCACATCAGGCAGCGCCAACTGCTTGTAATTCCACTTCCAAGGGATCTTCTTTACTCCTGCTGAAGGTTTGCAAATGTGTTACAGACATAGATTCATCTCTTCAAGCAATAGGAACTTCTTGAACCATCTTGTAGAACTAGAATTGAGAAAACAACCAGTGAGAGAATATGCTACCTCTTTTAATTTTTATTTGTTTGAAGCTCATGCCAGTATACAAAAGATGCTTTGTAGACCATCACATTCCTCTATTCATTTCTCCCAGCATGGGCTTGTGAGATGACCTAGTATGTTAAGGTACATGTGCTAAGCCTGATGACCTGAGTTTGATCCTTGGGATCCATGTGGTAGAAAGAGAGAACCAACTCCTGCAAGCTGTTCTCTGACCCCCACTGATGTGGCATGGTACACACACACACACTAAATAAGTTTAATTAAAAAACAAAAATGCTGTCTCTTGCTATTACTGTCTTTAACTGGCATTTTGGGAAAGTTGTTTGAGTTTAAACTTGAACACTTAGATCTCCCATAAATTCCATCCTGATCAAACATACCACAGTAGATTTTAAATTAGCTGCTTCCTTTTCCCACCCCCACTTCCATGATTTGAGCCCAGCAGCTCTGTATGCCCAGGCACAGTGGCAACAGTTCATTCTGCCTCCAATCCATCCCATGAGCAGTGAATAAAGTGTGGGCATTTGAGAATGGCTCTGCCATTGGAGAGGTGGCTTGGCCTGCTCCCAGGGAATGTCATTGTGAAACCACAGCAGGGTGATCCCCAAGAGGGAAGTGCAGGTTACTAAAAGCACAGGAGCAGGCCTCTGTCCTGGCCCAGGATTTGGCAGGCAAATTCATCTGTGTGAATGAGGGGCATGGGGGTAGTTAATGTTGGGTAGATGAGGGTCCTGTACTGTCAGGGCCCAAGGCGGAGTGACCCACCCCAGCTCCTTTTCCCATGTGTTGAGAACCACTCTACGCCACGTTTGGGGGCCAAAATGTTGGGGACTTCTCTATCAATGTTGGAATCCACACTGCCAAAAGCTGCTCAGGTCCATGGGTCAGGGTTCAGCAAGAGAGAGAGTGAGGACGGAAAGAGTGGAGACCAGAGTGTGATCCAATCCCATTTATTCTTCAGTCTCTCTTCTTCTCTCCAAGTCCCTAGTTCCAAGTCCCTAGTTCCTAATTCTAAGTTGCTAGTCTCTTTCCCAGTTCCAAGTTACCTGCCTCAAGTCTCAAGTCTCAAGTACTCTTCCAAGTACAAGTGTCTAATTCCTAGTGCCTCCAAGTTTCCAGCTCTGTCTCCATTCTCAAGTCTCAATTGCCAAATGTCTAATAATTCCTTCTGTCTGCCTCTTGCCTTTTATATGTCTCACTTCTAAGCCACACCTTTAAGTCACACCTTTAAGTCTTGTCTCTAAGTTACACCTTTAAGTCTCACACACCCAAGGGAAGATCCTGGGTATCTAAAACAAGATGTTATCAGAGTGTGCTCAGCTATTCTAGGCTATTGTAAACAAGTCTCTTGTCAGGGTATATGGCTCAAGATGGCTGCAAGGATGATAGCTGCCGTCTGTTGGCTCCCCACACCCATGGGCCTGGAACCAGTTATGGCTCAGTGCACTTAAAATAGCTAAGTGCTGCTGAGGAATGGCCTTCCATCTGCCCCAGGCCCTGTTCACTTGGAGCCCATCCAAGTGTCAGCTTGAGGAGGATGCATGCTACTCCGTCAAGTCTTTTGGGGGCACTGAGTGAACCTTACCCTTTTTTGTAATGGTTGTATGTGGCCAGTGCTATAATGGTTAGTCCACATTGCCAGCTCCATAATGGCCTGCTCTTCACAGCTACACTCTACTTGTGCACAAAAGTCAGCTCCTCATCTTCCCAGTCTTAAGTACAGGATTTCCTTGGCAGCCTCTAGCTTTTTGGTCTATGGCTTTAGGACATTGTCCCAGTCAGCACTCTGTTGCTGTGAAGAGGCACCATGACCATGGCAACTGTTATAAAAAGAAACCGTTTAATTGGGGCTTGCTTACAATTTCAGAGGTTTAGTCCATTATCCTCATAGAGTCAAGCATGGCAGCAAGCTGGCAGACATGGAAGCTGAGAGCTCTACATCTGCATTCACAGGCAGCAGGAAGAGAAGGCCACTGGGCCTGGCTTGGGCTTGGGAAACCTCAAAGCCCACCTCCAGTGACACACCTCCTCCAAGGCCACGCCTCCTAATCTTTTTAAATAGTGCCATTCCTTGATGACTAAGCATTCATTATATAATCCTGTGGGAGCCATTTTTATTCAAATCACCACAAACACTACAAACCAACAACAACAGGAAAGAAGGGGTAAGGGCTAGCTTGGAGCTGGTGCTTTCTGGTTGAGAGCTTGCCCATCATTCCCAAGTGCTCCAGGGAAAGTGAAAGTAGGAGGGGATAGAAAACAGGAATATTCCATGGTAAGGTAATCTTGGTAAGGAAATCTTGGTAAGGAAAAAAGTTTGAAGGCATTGTGTGTCTTTAACTTAAAGTTTTGTCTGTTTAGTTTTTGTGTGGGAATATATATATGTAAGAGCCAAAGTTAACCTGTAAGCCCCACTTGCCCAAGGATAGATAAGTTCCTGGAATGTTAGGGACTATGCTTCTTGAGAAATAACAAGCCACATATTTTTACTCCCCTAAACAAGTTTATTTATACCAGATGTGCTTGCTTGTGGGCGAGAGGTACATGGGCAGCATATATGTTAGGATACATGCTTGCCCCTAATTAAGCTGATGGGAAATGCAGTGTGGGCTTTGACTTTTAAAGCCTCTGCAAAATGTTACTTGTATCCGTTTCTTGGGAAGCCAGGAGTGGCCCTGGCCTGAGTTCATCTTCCAGGCCAGCATTTAATTTAATTAATTTGGCTCAAAATTGTGGAACTGATTTTCTCTAGTGAATTTCAGGTTTAACATATTCCACGTGTATAGGAGAGGGCCCCTCAAAAGCCAGAAGAGGACACTGCTGTTGGGAATAGCCCTAAGTTGGTGCCAGGAAACTGCTAAGTCCTCTGGAAGAACAGCAAGCACTCTTAACTGTTAGGCCATTTCTACAGCCCCTGAATTAAAGTTCTTAAGATAATACATATGGGTGTACGTGTGTATCTGTATTCCTGGCTGGTGCTTACCAAATGTGTTATAACCATAAATCAGAGTCTAGAGGGACCTCTCTGGGATTTCCAGATTCTCTATTTGAACAAAGAATTGCACCTGGGATACATGGTTAGTGATTAAAAATAGAGGCCTTTTACTAAAACAATGATGCTTCTCAGAATAGAAGTGCTTCCCAACCTAAAGGACTGGGAACAGTCCAAGGTTCAGTCCTTTGTAGATTTATCTTCTCTGGCAGAAAAAGCACAGGGCTTTTTCTGCACATGCTCTTTTTGTTGTGTGTAGCCTATAGCTGGAAGGATTTCTAGTCTTCCTTTGCTATTGGTTTTATCATACATCTATCTATGCCTTATTCTCCTTTCTCTTCTATAAGGGAATACAGCCAAAGAGTCCCAAAGCAGTTTGTGAAACTGTATTTTGCTTTACAATTCTGATTTCTGAGTGTGCTTTACTTGCAGCTGACATGAGGGATAACTTCTAAAGAATGCATTTCTTTCACACTACTTATTTATGTACTGGTGAGCCAAGTGTTATTCTGCATAAAATATGTATAATAAGAGGCATATCCTTTGTGACAAAACTCTTAAATTTTTAAGACTCAGGTTCTGTAGCATCAAAGTCAGATTAAGAATAGAGCAGCATACCCTAAGGCTGTGGGCTTTTAAAACAGGTTTTTGAAAGTTCATCTCAGCATCACCACTAGGGATGACTGGAATAAACTTTCCAGCACCTCATTGGAGATACCCCTAGGGGACAAGATTGCAACCACTTATTCAAAGACTTTATTGTTAAAAGTCAGACCATATGAAAGCCAAAGCCAGGCTCTTGGCTGTTGCTAATTCACTTTGACTCCAATGTCTCTTAGTTTTTCCTTTGTGGGTTCCACATGGACATTACAAGGTTTCGACATTATTACCCTCCCTTCCCTTCCTTTGACTTCCTCATAACCAGAGTGTTAAATACCTAGTAAACAAACCATGCTTTGTCTGTGTCCCATCAAGGTAAACATGGATACTATGTGACTATAAAAGGGGCATCTCTTTGCACATGGGAATATCCTGTGTTGCCATTTTCACTCTAGAAAACAGAAATCAATTCCACTTTAAATGTTTTGTGAAAGAAAAAAACTAAGTGAAAGGTATGGGTGAGCATCATTAGTAACTATACATGCAGACCCTCTTCTTGGTGCTGTCATGAAACATCCCCACCAGAGGATGGAATCCTTTCCCCCTGTGATATACTGGAGATCATAGGTAAGCATGTGTTTAACAATCTACAGATGAAAGACTGGTATCAAGTCTAACAGAAGTAGATCAGATGTTATAGTTTAGCCTTAGCCAAAATTCCAAGGCAGTCTGTGTAAGGAAAAGTATCTGCTCAGGACCCCCAGTCCAGGTTCTCAGCACAGAGATTTCTTTCCCCTAAAGGGACAGAGGACAGGGAATAGGAGACAAAGAGAGGAGATAGAGAATGAGGGAGCCAGGGAATGAAACAAGGGAAAGGGGGCAAGTATATTTGTCCCAGAATGGGACAAAGGACTGCCTCTGGATAGAGAGGAGAAAGATGTGGCGAATAGGAAAATTAGGATGTGTTTCATTTTAATTGAGCATGTTAATTAGGAGAACCAAAGGGGCTTTTGATTGCTGGGTTTCAGTACTTTAATACCTGGACCTTGGTGGTCAGCCTCAGGAGGATGAAGTGGCCAAATAAGGGAATAGATGTTGGAGGCTAGCTTTAGAAAAATAATGTAATGGCTTTTAGCAAGGCAAAGAGAATTGGAAAGAAGAACAAAGCCTGCCAGAGCCATGCTCGCCATGGCCACACTAGAACTGGCCAGAGTCCCTTCATCCTGGGTTTTCCTTATTCAGGGAACTTTTTTTTTTTTTTTTTTTTTTTTTTTTTTTTATAAGAGGTCAAAGAAAAGGGGAGACAAAACCTTCAATGCACAGTACATAAAAATTTCTAGATAACTACAAATGTCTATAATACCAACATCTGAAATTGTCGAGCATCCCCAAAACTGTCTTAATCATTTGTCTTGGGTTTTGTTTTGAATTCTTTCACTCCATATTATTCAGCTCTTGAAAGCAATTATTTGTTAAATCTGCCAGTTTTAACTCTCAACTCCACTCCACGTTTTCATGACAGGATTTTTTGTTCCACTTGCCGCTCAGTTGGGAGAGTGCTTGCCTATCGTACAGGAAGCCCTGAATCCCCATAAAACCTGAAATGGTGATGCATTGTCTAGTCCTAGTACTCAGGAAGTAGAAACAGAAGTGTCAGAAGCTCAAGAACATCTTTGGCTACATAGTAAGTTCAAAGCCAGCCCAGGCTATGTGAGATCCTGTCTGAAAAACCAGAGAGAGGAAGAAGAAAGTACCAGTTGATATTATAGTTGGCAGTGATAGTTCTCTGTTTATTTACCTCTGTCAATGTGTTCTGCATTGTATCAGTGATGTAATGGGTTTCATAATTTCATCTTCTAAAATTAGTTTAGTCATCATTTGCAAGTAACTAAAATTTTATAACTTTTTGAAGCAGATGTACTTCCAGATGTTTACGAAGGGGCCATTTTCATCTCATTGTCGCAGTTGTTTGAGTCAGGGTCTCAAGTGGCTCCAGTTTGCTGTGCAGCCACAGTTAATCTTAAAGTCCGTCCACCTCCCTCTCCTACTACTGAAAGTTACCCTACCCTTGCTTTATGTAAGCAACTGCAAAGTCAAAATTTGCCATTATTCATTTTTCTGGGAAGTTTCAGTGATATTTAAATCAGCACACTTCCTTTAAGAAAGGAAAGGATATCTTTTTTAAATTATTATTTTATTCACTTGTTTATTTTGCTTTTTTGTACATGTCTACTTCACCCAAACTGGCCTCAAACACATGATCCTCCTCACTTCAGCTTCCTGAGGAACTGGATTTCAGGTGCTCACCACTGCCCAGCTCTCTTCTTTCCTTTTTGAGCTCTGACTGTAGCTCCACATGGGTGAGCTGTTGGTGTTGCAGACGTCTGAGCATGCTTCTAGACATTCCCAGTTCCAAACAGTCAGCACGTGGTAAGGACACTGTTTATCATGAAGTTCAAATTAAAGGTGCCATTCTCGAAGTGGATCCTAAGCACTGGCTTTGAAATCTTGAGGCTGTTAAAGAAAATGTGGGAACTGTAAGAGACAGCACCTTTCACCAAGGTGGACTCCAAGAATAAACAGATCCCCGCTATCCAGAGTAAAAGCTAAGCAGACCCTGACTGCCATCCAGTGCCGTATGGTGAAGTTTTTGCTCTCTTACTTACACTTCTAGAACTGTAAGCCCTATTTAACGCTTTATTTTGTAAGTTGCCTTGGCCACAGTGTTTTATCACAGCAACAGAAAAGTAACCAATATGGAATAGTTATGTTTGTGTGTCAAGTTGACAAAAGTTCAGTTGTACTGGTTGTTTTTTGTCAACTTGACACAAACCTACACGTATTTGACAAGAGGGATTCTTGAGTGAGAAAATGCTCCATCTGATTGGCGTATAGATAAATCTGTGGAGTATTGTCTTGCTTAATGATTGGCGTGGGAGAGCCCACACACTGTGGGTAGTATCACCCCTGGTAGACGACTCTGAGCAAGCAATGGAAAGCAAGCCAGTCGGCAGTACTCTCCTATGCCTTCTGCTTCAGATCCTGCCTCCAGATTCCTGCCTTAAGCTCCTGCCCTGTTTCTTTCATCAGTAGAGTGTCACCTGAAAGTTGCAAGCTGAAATAAAGCCTCCCCCACTACCACCAAGTTGCCTTTGGTCATGATGTTTTATCGTGAATTTTCCTACCAGTATCCCAGAATGACCTCAATTTCTAGACTGTTCTGCCTTACTCCCAAATAATCCCAGACATGGGCCACCGTGCCCAGCAGGGTGAGCATGCTGATGGGAAGTATAATATTGATAAATAAGTCTGAAATTCAGCTGAAATCTGAGGTCAAGTTATAAACTTGAGGAACATAGATAATAGTGGAAATAAGGGAGCCCACAGAAGAGATTTTTGGCTAAGACCCAGAAACTGAGTCACCCCAAGATGTGGGGGGAGGAATGGTGACAATGGTGATAGAAAAGTGACCTTGTCAGAACAAGGTCAAAACAATGATACATGGTGAACAATGCCTTGAGGAACTGTGAGAGAGGCTCCAGGAAAAAGGCTAAGGGCCTTTTACTTCAAGTGCATTTTGTTCCCTGGATTGTTCTTGGATGTAATTTCATATCTCCTGTGACAAATATTTGCATTCAATTTATAATATGTTTATTCTCGTTGAATGTCAGATTGTTGCTATAGAACCCAGTCTGTTGAAAGGATATGCTGAGTGCCATGTCTGACTGCTCTCTATCCAGAGACAGTCCTTTGTCCCACTCCAGGACAAATACCCCTTCCCCTTGTACCTTGCCCCTTTTCTCTCCTCTCCTTTGTTCCCTGCCCTGTCTCTCTCTTCCTCTATCTTCTGTCTTTGTCCCTATCCCTCTGTCTCTCTGAGGCAAATAAGTTTCCTTAGTGCTGAGAACTTGGTCTTGGGGGTTCTAAGCCAATACTTTTCCTTTCAGTGTTCTTACTGTACTCTGAATCTGGGTATGACCTTCTGTTTGCTTTCCCAGATACAATCTATAGTATGTGCCAGCCAATTGTGTTTAAATTGGTCTGCCTTGAGAAAGTTCTGTGAAAGGGCTGCTCTGCATACTGGTGTTTATTTACATATTTTTTCTGATCATGTTTTTCTGAACTCAACCAGTATTCCTTGGATCACTGCTTTCTTTGTTACATTCATGTGTAAACAAACACCGAACCTGAAGTAAGGTTGTCTACAGCATTAGACTGTAGTCAGTCCCATTCTTTCAGATTCTCAGATCTCAGGTCATAGAGACACAAATCTCTACATAGGCCAACAAAAGTCAACAGACCCTCAAACACTTCAAAGAAATCCTGAAGAGACCCACTGGCTGAGCAGGGTATGGCTGACAGCAGAGCTAGACAGGGTTGGCATAAGCAGCTTAGCACACAGCTGGAGCCCAGGGGTGTTAATCCTGTCAGGCCATCCTTGGCCAGATACATCATTTCCCTGCTGTGTATGTGAAAACCTGGGATAGGAGCCTGGTCCTTCATTGAAGAGCTGTGAAATTGTGGTCAAGTCACTTAACTAATATTTAGATTCTATGTCTGTTAAATGTAGGATTGGCATTCTGCAACATAAATCCTGGAGTAGCTTCTGAACAACATCCTTGTCATAACATTACCTAGCCTGGGACTGTTGAGTACCTCATAACTTCTGGGCAGACACAAAGAGCCAGCCTTTGTCCTAGTGCCCTCACTAATCTGTACAGGCCCAGAACAAACATCAGGGGCTGGCTGTGCCCACAAAAATCTGTTTCCACTGGAAGAAGTAATAAGTAAGGCTCTTATGATACTTCGGCCTTTCACACTAAGGTGTGGCAGAATAGACACTGGACCTTTTACACCACCTGCTATAAAGGAAAGACTAAGAAAGAATTGATTTGCTTTAATAATCCCTCTGAATAGCACATCCATTTTCAAAGCTACTCTTCCCCACACCTTTGTCTGCATCAGTTCTGATCAGAAACTTTAGAGAGGTCATAACTGTTTGCCTTAGTCTTCATTGTATTCTAGTAACCTTACCCCTAGGAATCCTTCTCCCTTCCTCAACTTACTCTCAAATTTCACAGAAGATATTTCTGCTAAGAGTTTTCAGGGAGCTTACAGAAAATGGGCTCAAATCCAGTCAACTACCCAGCCTCAAAAATGGGGGCCCCAGTCCAGGGGAGGAATGTGGTGAAATCCCTTCTGGAGACTGGTCCTGCCCAGCCCCTTCAGAACATCACCCTTTCATGAAGTTCCTAGTAAGTCTTCAGACTCCCCTGACCTTCTAGACACAGCCCATTAGAAACCTTTGCACTGCCCCTCCCTTCTCAGTCTGTCTCCCAGATCCTATCAGCAAAAGCCAGGTAGAGGGGTTAAAGAATAATCTTCCAGAGGAGGCAACATCCAAGCTTGATCTGAAAATGCAAGCAATTAGTTGCACGGACTAAGAAAGCTTATGGCTACCTTCACCCTAACCCTGAGGAGGAGGAGTGATGGCCTGGATTGGTCAAATGCAAGAATACTAAACTAAGCCACTGTCACAGGGGTGGAACCCAGTGTGGGGCAAGGGTTGTTCTGCTCTGGGGTGGCACAGGCCTGATTCTGTCTCAAACACACAAGGTAAGATGGAGTGGGTGGGGTCTTCTTAATGAGAAAAAATAAGTACGTATTCTGTTACTGTGTGTGAGAAAGAGACAGGGGTCAAGGAAAGACGGAGGGAAAGAGTGAGAGAGGGAGGGAGGAGAGAGGAAGAGAGAGAGAAAGAGAAAAAGAGAAAGAGAATGAGAGAAGGAGAGAGAGAACATGGAGGTCAGAGGACAACTTGCAAAGTTCTACCATGTAAGTCCTGGGGACAGCAGGGCCATCTACTGAACCATTTTGCCAAACCTCAGGGTTATTCTTTGGGGGATTAATTTACCCTCCTCTTACCCCACTCCCTTCTTAGAGAAGAAAACTGCACAGTTCATGAAGCCCCAAGGGGTTCGTGGAGTGCTGGGGAGTGGCCAGACACCAAGAGACAGAAAAGTTACTTTGCCTATTATGTCTTCTATTCAAATACTACCCCCACCACAACACTCTGGCATGCTGCTGCAGGACTGGGGCAGCCCTGCCATCTGGGCTGCAAACCAAAGGAGGAAATAGCCTAAGTAGTTTTTAGGAAGGAAGAAGGTAAATCCAGAGCAGAGAGAACCTTATTACAAGTATAGAGCAATAAGCATGGGCTGCAGCCCAAGGACCACAATTCGCCAGTGGGAGGATGGAGTCCTTCAGAGGATGGCTAGCCTGGCTCCAGGAGGGTGCACTTATTAGCACTAAAGTTACTGTGGCTCTTAACCCCTGGCAGACATGTTTCTAAGTACTTAGCATGGGCTATAGAGACAACCTGCCCAATCCCACAGATAAGGCTCAAGAGACAGATTGCCCTCTTTCATCCAAGTTCAGTAGCCACAGCACCAAGGAGACAGATCTGTTGACCTGAACTTACCAGGAGGTGACCTGAAGGAGCTGGTACTGGAGCTGAGTTCAAGCTGAGGAAAGGGAGCAGGGCCCATGGAGACCAGCAGAGCTTTAGGTTAGGGGCTCCAGGCACCTGGAAGAGTAGTTTGAGAAAAGGGGGAGGGGTGCAGCAGAAAGGACCAAAGAGAAGACAGTTGGTTTCAAATTAGAGCCAAGTCAGAGGTTGTACATCTTAAGCACAAAGCAAGCTAGCTCCGCCCTCAGAATAGGCTATGCCTGTCCGTCTCCTCATCGTTTCCCTCTTTATACACTGAAAGTTGGCTATGCTCCAGGTTCTTCAGACAGACAGACAAAAAAAAAAATCTCTTCTATGAAACCAAATCTACTGATGCATTAAGATTGAGAAAATTTTTCTTTCTAGAAATGACTACTCAAAGAATTGAAAACATGCATTAAAACAAACAACAACAAAATTACCTACAAAAACATTTTTTGTTATATATAGTCCAGCACGTCTCAGTCTCCTTCCTGAATGCTGGATTACAGGCTGATTTACACAGATGATTTAGAGAAATGCCTTTAAATTATGTTTTAAGATGAGAAGAATAGGTAAAGGCAGGGAGATTAGAAGTTCAAAACTAGCCAAAGCCATATAAAACCCTGTCTTTAAAAAGCTAAAATAACCAGGGCTTGGTGGTGCAAGCCTTAAATCCCAGCTCTTTGTGAGTTTCAGGCCAGCTTTGTTTACATAGTAAGTTTCAGAATAGCCAGTCTCAAACAGTAAAATTAAAATAAACGTAAAATATAACAGTTTAACCACCATTTATAAGGCATTTATCATTTGTATGATCACTGAGAGATGTTATGTTTTTCTGGGGGAAGGGGACTCAAACCCAGGGGGTTAACTAACCCATAGAAAAGAGCTGAGACTCAAGCCCAGTTATTCAGACTCCAAATCCTATATTCATTCATATTTTATACTTTTTATTCACTGAAAAAGTCTTTATAGGCTGCCAGTGTAGCTCAGTTGGTAGAGTGCTTTCCCAGCATGTATGAAGCAGTGGGTTCTATCAGCAGTACCACATACTCTGGGCATGGTGTTGTACACCTGTAATTCCAGCACCTGGGAGGTAGAGGCAGAGGGATCAGAAGTTCAAAGGTATCCTTGGATATGAGAGTTTGAAGGCCAGGCTGGAGTACTTAAGACCTTGTCAGAAGAAATGGGGGAGGAGGAGATAGGAAGGAAGGAAGGAAGGAAGGAAGGAAGGAAGGAAGGAAGGAAGGAAGGAAGGAAGGAAGGAAGGAGAAGGGAGGGAGGGAGGGAGGGAAGGTAGAAAGATTGGGAAGGGGAGAAAGGGAGAAAGAAAGAAAATTGAGATAAAATTACTGTCCCAAATTTGCTAGGCACAGGCATATGCACTGAGTAGCTATGACAGTGACATGGGCACCATGTGTCACTATCCTCTAATGCTCCAGCACCGAGGCAGGACTGAGAAACAGTGGAAATCTGCAGCTGGTTTTTCTAACATGCCCAGCCGTGCCACCTATAAGTGTATGCACAGCCCTCTGCTTGTCATGGCAACTAACTGGTGCCCTGAACACCTGCTTGGTGCTCGTTCTGAGCTGGACACTGTATGGATTGTAATATACAAGTGCGAGAACACAGTCCATTCCAGTAATACCTAACATATCAAGCTATTATCTAAAAATATATAATAAGCACATGTTCTAGAACATTCTTTAGCACTTGACAGTCCTACTAGTTAACATTTACTAACTTAACATTACTAACGTGCCAAACACTATATTGTTATTATTTTCATTTTGGTTTTAAAAACTTTTTTACTGTTGTCATTATTGTTCAATGTTATTTGTGATATATATATATATATATGCCATAGCATAGGTGTAGAGGTCAGAGGGCAATCTGGGAGTTTATGTGGATCCCAAGGAGCTAACTCAGGTCATTGGGATTTATGGCAAGCACCTTACTCCACTAATTTGTTTCACTGGCCCTCTTTGAGTTTCACTCAATAGCCTAGGCTCGCTCTAAACTCTTATCCTGCTCAGACTCCTTGAGTCTGGAATTATAGATATGAACTTCCACCCCTGGCTTCTGTACTGAATTCTTTGTACATATTACTATTTACTTGCCACTAAAAGTCCTAAGAGGACCAGGAAAGTAACTCAGTGGCACTGCACTTGCTTAGTGTGTGCAAGAACTTCAGTTTGATTCCCGGATACTAGACATGCTGAAAAAAAGGAAAGAAAAAAGAATGAAAAGTAAGAAAGAAAGGAAAAAGAAAGAGGGGGAGAGGGGGAAGGAAGGGAGAGAGAGACAGAAGGACAGAGAGAAACAGAGGGAGGGAGGGAGGGAGGGAGGGAGGGAGAGAGAGAGAGAGAGAGAGAGAGAGAGAGAGAGAGAGAGAGAGAGAGATCTTCAGGTGGGGTAGCATATATCCAGTTTTAACACTTGCTTGGCTGAGACAGAGAAAAAAAATCCAGAATCTGAAACTTGACTACAGAGTGAGGCCATGTCTCAAAAATTAAAAAACAAAAACAAAAAACCAAGCAAACAAAAAGCCTTTTGAGGGCTAGGTATGAAACAAGCCTATGTCTGCTTGTTTAACCATGCAGCTGGAAAGTAGAAGCAGGATTTGAACCTGGGTAAACAGCTTCCACCACACTGTTCCCTCAGCCTACAATGGTGAAGAATAGATTTCATCGTTGCCTCAGATGTGCTGGTGGGCAAGAAGGGGAGGCAAACTGACAAATTTGCCTGCCCTCCTTCAACCACCACTGAAGCTTTCTCGGGGTTTACCTCTTCCAAGTGTACTACAAAAGAGTAGTTAAGGCAGGAGAGATCAGTGCAGGCACAGGACAGTCCAGGTACAGGACAAAATTCCAGGGCAGGAGGAGGCATTTCAGATGGCCAGGTGAGAGAGCAGGATGGTAAATTCCCTCAATGCTCAAAGTTTACTGCCATTGCCTCAAACAGGGAGTGACAGCTGCCCATTCCTGCAATCCTAGCACTCGAAAGTGAAGGAAAGTGTCTTAACCAATGTTATTATTGCTGTGATGAAACACCATGACCAAAAGCAACTTGGTTTACATATCCTGAATAGTCTGCTGAGGGAAGTCAAGGCAGGTACTCTAAGAGCTGCTGTAGAGGCCTTGGAAAGGCCTTATTGGCGTGCTCCACATGGCTTGCTCAGCCTGCTCTCTTATAGAATCCAGGACTACCAGGTTAGGGGTGACACCATCCCCCATGGGCTGGACCCTCCCCCATCAGTCACTGATTAAGAAAATGCTCTCCAGGCTGCCCTACAGCTTGAGTGTATGGGGGGGGGGGGTCATTTCCTCAATTGAGGTTCTCTCCTTTCAGATGACTCTAGCTTATGTCAAGTTGACAGAAAAACTAGCCAGAACAGAAGAGAATCGGAAGTTAAAGGTCATCATCCTTGACTAGCATGGGCTAAGTATGATCCTTGGTCACACGATAAATACACATACAAAAAAGAGTAACTACTGTATGACAGTGCCAACGTGTACAATTGAGTAGAGAAAGGGTTAATTGAGTAGAGATTGGGATTTTTAGGTCAGAGGACATATGAGCAGGCTACTTGCAAGAAAGGGCCAGACCTTGAAGGATTGGAAAATAACCAATACCAACAGGCAGACACAGAAGCATATAGAGTGGAGGCTGCCAAAGAGTCATGATCCAGTATCATCCAGTGGCCACAGGATACACAATTCTCACCACATTCCCGGAGAGCTGTAATGTAATCCTTCATTATAGATGAGAACATCAAGACCAAAGATCTGATTGGCTTCCTTGTGGTACAGTTCCAAGCAATGACCAAGAAATGTAGTTCATGCCCTGGCCTCATGCCCCATTATTTGGCTGCATAGAGTTTATCAGAATCTGAATCTAAACCCAAGCAAGCAGTATTTGTCCCACTATATTGTCCTCCCAGCCAGTACTGGATCCAGCTGGACAGAAATGAAGAGGAAGGAATAAACCTGAGAGAAATATAGAATGCAGAATCAGCAGATTGTGGGGTGGAGATACTTCTGGTTGAGCAAACGGGGAATGGTGGTACCAATGACAGAGAAAGGGCTGGATGGAAACTCACAGCAAAATGGAGACTGACTCTGGATATGTGTCTGTCATCCTGGGTGACACCTAAGCAGGTATGCATCAGCCATGATAAACTCAGCTATGAAGGTGAGGTCACTCTCAGCTGTGGGAGACCTAAGATGCTCACTGTCGTCAGGAATTTGGACCCCACCTCACCCCCATTCCTTGTTCTGTTTTAGTTTGGTTATTCTCCTGACACAGCCTCTCGAAATGCTGGGATTATAGATTTGAACCACCACATCCAGTTTATATAGTGCGGGGTACACAAACCAGGACCTCCTTCATGCTAGATATAGTATTATACCAACAGAAGCAGGCCTTTTTGGTTTTTGGCTTTTGTTGGGCTTTTTGGTTGGTTAGTTGGTTGGGTGGTTGGTTGGTTGGTTGGTTGGTGGTTGTTTAGTTGGTTTTTAAAGCAAGATCTCATGTAACCCAGTATGTATGGAAGGATGACCTGAAATCTGAATCCTCCTGCCTCTTCCTTCTTATGTGCTGAGAGACTACTGGCCTAATTCAGATTCTGGGAGAGACCTGATAGGAATAAAGGATTCCGCTGGTATAAAAGACTCCTGGCTTATCTGTGACTCTCCCCCCCACCCCCCGCCAGATGGCTTTGCCCAGCAGCCGCAGGTTCAAGAGTCCCAAGACATTGGCTTTCTTTCTAATGGGTGTGATTTTCTTGGTGCTGAACCAGTGGCTCCTCCAGGAGCACACGCAGGAAAAAGCCAAGGGTCCCATGACCACTCCCGGGTCTTCCGCAGCTGCGGTGCAGCGTTCGCCTCTCCTTCAGGTGCCCCCCTGCGTGGCCAACGCCTCCGTGAACCTCTTGGCTGGCTTCCAGCTGCTGCCCACTAGGATCCAAGACTTTCTGCGCTACCGCCACTGCCGCCGCTTCCCGCAACTGTGGGACGTGCCGCATAAGTGCGCGGGGCCCCGCGGCGTCTTTCTGCTGCTGGCCGTGAAGTCCTCGCCTGCGCACTACGAGCGGCGCGAGCTGATCCGGCGCACGTGGGGCCAGGAGCGCAGCTACAGCGGCCGGCAGGTGCGTCGCCTCTTTCTGGTGGGGACCTCCCCTCCGGAGGAGGCGGCTCGTGAGCCTCAGCTGGCCGATCTGCTAAGCCTGGAGGCGCGCGAGCACGGCGACATGCTGCAGTGGGACTTCAGTGACACCTTCCTCAACCTCTCACTCAAGCACCTGCACCTGCTCGACTGGACAGCGGAGCACTGCCCGGGTTTGAGCTTCCTGCTCAGCTGCGACGACGACGTCTTCGTGCACACGGCCAACGTGCTGAGCTTCCTGGAGGTGCAGTCGCCCGAGCGCCACCTCTTCACCGGGCAGCTCATGGTGGGTTCTGTGCCCATCCGCGAAAGCTGGAGCAAGTACTTCGTGCCCGAACAGCTCTTCTCGGGCGTAGCTTACCCTGCGTACTGTAGCGGCGGCGGCTTCCTTCTGTCCCGCCGCACAGCCCGCGACCTGCGCAGCGCGGCACACCACGTCCCGCTCTTCCCCATCGACGACGCCTACATGGGCATGTGTCTGCAGCAGGCCGGCCTGGCGCCCAGCAGCCACGAGGGCATCCGCCCCTTCGGCGTGCAGCTGCCTGGTGCGCAGCGCGCATCCTTCGACCCCTGCGTGTACCGCGAGCTGCTGCTGGTGCACCGCTTCGCGCCGTATGAGATGCTGCTCATGTGGAAGGCGCTGCACAACCCGACACTGCACTGTAGCCACAAACACGGTGCAGGGTCTTCCAACGCCAAAGGAGAGCTGAACCCCGATTCACACTGATGTCACCTTGAGGATGGATCTGGAGAACACTATATCCTAGTGCATGTTCCTGCCCTTAAGTTCAGGGGTTCTGATCCTCTTGGTCAGAATATCTATCTGTTCACCCTCACACACCAGCCTTCCAGGGCATCTGTCTTCTATCCTCAATTCTTTGTGGGCAGCGAGAGAAAGGCATGGTGACCAAAGTCAGTGCCAGCTGCCAAATGCAGCGCAATTATGAATAGCCATTTCCACTCTTTGCTCCACCAATGAGTAGAGTTACTCTTAGAACTAAAGAGGTGTCTGGCAGCCGGGCTTCTACTATGCTCCAGGACTCTTGTGAGGTCAGTAAAAGGCGAAGGCCCTTAAGGGCAGCAGTGGGAGGCAGCTTTCTGTGAACTCCCATACAGCCTTGCCTCCCCAATGCTTTAGGAAGTGTATGTTTGAGTGAACAGTGGCCACCTGTCCCAGTGGTGTGGAGTATGTCTGTGAGAACATTATATTAGTTTCCTGTTGCTGCTATAACAAATTCTCGTTAACTTTCGAAGTCTAGGCACAAGCGCACTTATCCTATAGTTCTCTGACAACACGGGTCTCACTAGGCTAATGTCAAGATGTTGGTAAAACTGCTTTCTTCCCTAACATTCTATAGGGGAGAACTTCCCCCATCCCCCATTCCCCATCCCTAGCTTCTATGGGGAGAGGTTCTTCTCCTTCAAAACCAGCAATGCTACGTTTCTTTACAGCCAAATTTCTCTGACTCTTCTTTCTTCTCCTTGGTGTCGCTGAGCCGGCAAGCTGGGCTGAGGTTTCCTGGGAGCACCAGAACAGTTAGAATAGAATAGCGGCTGGACCATACCTCCTGTCACCTGCCCTCACTCTGCACGGTCACTCTCAGGGAGCGACCACCCCTGGGTGCCCCGACTGCTTTGAAAAGCCTAGCATAGCATCCTCTGACTTCCCAAAGACCTCAGGAGTTGGAAAAGATATGCCTGACTCACGACAATAGATCCAAAAATCCTATGTAAATACAATAGCCTCTAGAAGGCCGATGATACATGTCAACCCCCCCAGCCCTCCTGAGGCTGAGGCGCAGGGCCCTAAGTTCTAAGCCTGGGCTAAAACTACTATAACATGACCCTGTCTCAAAAGGAGAGGAAAAAGAAAAGCTTAGGCTTGCCTGAAATCATGTTGAATTGAGAAAGGCTTTGAAATACTGATTTTTTTTTCTGCCACTGGTTCCCAATTCCTGGAATTATAAGCCAGCTCCACCATAACCAGCCTCCAAAATTATTTTTTAAAATCTCAGAAGTTAGGCCTGGAAAGATGGCTCAGCAGTTAAAGACACTTACTGCCAGACAGCAGATACACAAAAATAAAGGTGTGAGGATTGGGGGGGGGGGGGGTGTTGTTTTGTTGTGTCTTAGAAGGGACAGGAGTGGTGGCTCCGTGCTTAAGAGGTCTTAATACTAGAAGACCAGGGTTCAGTTCCCAGAAGCCACGTGGTGACTCAGAAACATCTAGAATCCCTGTTCTTGGGGTCCAGTGCCGTCTTCTGGCTTTGGGGGATCACTCATGGATTCACGTAATGTTCATGAACTCACCCAGGTACATACACAGTTTCAATTTTTTTAAGCCTCAGAAGTTTACAGCTAAATCAAATTAACTTCTTTTTAAAATATGTATGTATGTATGTATGTATGAATGTATGTGTGTGTATGTGTGTGTATGTATGTATGTATGTATGTATGTATGTATGTATGTATGTAAGAAAGACATGATCTCACAAGGCCCAGGGAAAGCACAATTGGTTGCATAGCTGAGAATGGCCCTGAATTCCTGATCTGCTCTGGAATTCCAAGTGCTGCTTTTCTAAGTCGTTTTATAAGGATATCACCCCGGCCTCCATCCTGGAATAAAGTTCTTACATGACATAATCACACTTTAAAAAAATAATGTAGTGCTTAATTTTATATAAAGTTTAAACAAAAAAACATGTTAAAATAAGTACAACTTTGGCATATCAAAAATTGTCTCTACATATTTCAAAACATTCCTCTAGGGGGCAGACTACCTTCTTGAGGACAGGCTGCACAGAGACCCTTCACAGACAGATAACTGATTAAATTAGTAAGGAAATACGCCCTTTTCCAGATGCAAAATCAGTGTATAAAATAAATGTAGTATCTATATCAAGACATCAAGAAAAGCTTGCTATTGCTTTGTGGATGTCGATTTATTTTGGTTTCATTTGTTTATTTCAGTGTTTTGAGACAGGGTCTTGCCCTGTTGCCTGTTGTTCCACGCCTATGGAAGGGACATGGAAGTCTCTGACACCCACATGCCCAGGCTGGTCCTGAACTCATGCTTTGTAATCCCAGTGCTCAAGCTGAGGCAAGAGGATTGCCTAAGGTCTAGGGTAGCCTGGGTTACAGAGCAAGTCTCCAAAAACCAAAACAAAACAATGTAAAATGTCAGTATAATAGAAATCAATATACTTGAGACTGAGTATGAGAAGACACGTATAAAAAACAGTAATATGTTTTAAGATGTCTTTAAATATGTAAATTAATGTCTAGAGACAGCATGTCATCAAGCTATAGCTAAACCTCTGATTCATTGGATTCTCGTCGCCAGAAACAGTAACTATCAGACTGTTACGGTCTCCTGTGGTTAAGATGAACACTGATGTCCAGGTAGACAGGAGCGTTCTTCAAGATCACAAGGATCTACAGAGCATCAGGGACTAAGTACCCTGCCTCCTGCCTCTTCCTGAGCTCTGACCAGCCCCCACACCTGCTGGTCACTCATCCCCTGAGCAGAGAGCTGCAGAGGCCAGGAGCTTCCAGGAGGAGACAGACAGCAATTTGGTTGTCTGTTATCTTTATAGTGTCTGAACACTGCTGGACTGGCCCTGCTTTTGCCCTATAGTGCTTGAGGAACTGCCAGTCTTTCATCATTAAATCAACATCCTAGCAATGTCTTCCCGAGACAGGCCCTCTCCACCCTGGGACAGTCATTTCAGACTAATCCTGGCTGCTGTAGGCTGCCCCTCCCCCCCAGCTGTGCTTGCCTCAATACAAGAGGGGTCTTTCCAGATTTACCTCAGCGGTCCCACAAATGCAGCTGTGCTTCCACAGATGAAGATGACGTCGGCTTTGAGAAAGCCATCCTTGCTCTTTATTCTGCGCTCAAGACTTGTAAGCAGAGCGAAGACCAAGTGGAGATGTACCCACTTCCCTGGCTGCTGGGGCAGAGGGCTACGCTGAAGCAGAAGGAAGGACAGGGGAGAGGGGGGAGATGGTGACCAGGGAGCCCCACCTATAGGAGGAAGAAGAGGAGGGTTGTAAGACAACAGGATTGGGAGGGACTTGGGGCCTTGTCAGGATGAGCGGGAGGAAGTGTCCTTGGGTTTCAGGTAAGGTGAAATTAATTCCTAAAAGGTGGTTATAATGTGAGAGGAGACTCTGGAAGCTCCTGAGGGACATGGAAGTCCCTGACACCCACATCTGCTCCCCCCCTTCCCCCCCCACAAACACTCAGAGATGAGTACAGATGCCAGGATGCTGGAACTTCAGTGAGCAGGACCCCTGACACCAGCTCACTTTTACATCCCAGGGGCCCAGTGTTGTGAACTAGAACTTCATCCAATATCTTTGGCTTTCCAGGTGCAAAGGCATGGAACCTTTGGGGGACTCAAAGGCTTCCTCTTCGAGTAAGCCTTATCATCCCCAACCCTCAAGGGACACCAGATCCACCTCTCCCTGACAGCCATTAAGGCCCACATGGGTGGGCATCCTCGGCATTCCTTAAACCACTTACTAGCTAGTACTGAAGCACTCACATCTAACAGGGTCAAGAGTCCAGGCTAGAGAGACACTATGGACGCTTTTACCTGCCAAAGACAGGGACATGGGTAGGTGTCCCTACTCCAGGGTGGACTATCTCGGTGTTTTGAAAAGCTGTATGGGAGTTCCTCAAGAGTTAAACATCATTGCCAGGGTGTGGTGGTACATACCTGTACACTCCTACTGTCCTAGCATGCGAGAGGCTGAGGCAGGAGACAGAGTTCAAGGTCAGACAGTTCTACACAGGGAGACTCCTTTAAAATAACAAATAAGGGGGCTTATGAGATGGCTTAGAGGTTAAGAGCTCTGACTACTCTTCTAGAGGTCCTGGGTTCAATTCTCAGCAACCACATGATGGCTCAGGACCATCTATAAAGCGATCAGATGCCCCTTCTGGCATGTAGGTGTACATCCAGACAGAACATTTATATATCAAAAAATAAATAAACCAAATGAAATACAAGCAGGTGTGGCAGTGCATAGCTGAAGTAAAGCAGAAGGGTCAGAGTTCATTGCCTCTCTTAGCTACATAGAAAATTTAATATACATGAAACCCTGACTCAGCATATAAAGGACTTGCTACCAAACCCGATGACGTGAGTTCAGTCCCCCAGTCCCACATGGCAGGAGACAACCAACTTTTACAAGTTGGCCCTTGGCCTCCAGACTTGTCCCCCACCATACATAATTTTTAAAAATATTTTATTTATGTTGAAGTTTTATACGTACAAGTGTTTCATCTGCACGTATGTTTGTGCACTACAATCCTAAACAATTGTTTTTAAGTTAAATGTGTTGATGGTTAGAGAGACAGCTCAGCAGTTAAGCGCACTGACTGCTCTTTGCAGAGGACCTGGGTTGAATTTCCAGCACCTAACTCAGAACCATCTATAACTCCAGTTTCAGGGGATCCAACACTGTCTTTTGGCCTCCAAAGGCACAAGGCATACATGTGTTTCACAGACATACATGTAGGCAAAACACCCATAAACATAAAATAGTAAAAACAGATAAATAAAAAATAAAATTAAAATCAAGTGTGTGACATTGGGGCTGTGGTCCATTGTCACATGAGAACATGTGCTTGCCATGCTTGAGATCCCAGTCCTGCTCTCAGCACCAAAACCACAGACAGAAGAAACCTCTCGGCTTACCCTGGGATCACAATTCTACCCTTAGGCATTCCTGTGAGAGCAGAGAAATTGAATCCTCCCAAAAACTCTTATGCAAATGTGCATGTAACAAGGCCCCACACTTAGCAGGCCTGAGACCTTAGTACAACTGAGTCCATGATGGAAGAGCCACTCAGGCTGTAAAACTCAGCACACAGTCAGCATCACCTGCCAAAACTAAGTTCATTAAATCCATAGTTCTGGGAAAGTCTCTGAGTGTACCAAGCTTGCTTTTTGGCTTCTGTAGGTCTGCTTTTGGGTAACTCTTCTTGTTAACTCAAGTATGCCAGTCCAGAACATGGTTTTTGTACTTAAAAGCTCACCCTGAGAAAGGCTTGGTACTAGGTTGAGATCCCAAACATCAGTGTAGTCGCTGTCCGGCTAATAAAGATGCTCTGTTGGCTTAAACCCATGTCCAAACAGTCTTCTCTGGTGAGTACCCCGCAACAGTGCACAGTGCCATTATTCACAGTAGCCAAAAAGTGTGAGGGGGCCAGGCACCCAGCAACAAATGAACAGATAAGCAAAATCTGCATAGCTGCACAATGGGCTATTATCCAACCATAAACAGGGATAAAGTCCTGATTCATGCTCTAACATGACAACAGAAGGCTAAGTGAAAGACTGCAGAAACAGAAGGCCACATGTTGTATGACTCCATTATATGAAACTCCCACAGCAGGCAAATCCAAAAGGACGGAGTGGATTTTCTGTAGCCCGGGGCGGCCCAGGGCGAGGGGGCATGATTGAGGGCGAGGGGGCGTGACTGGGGGCGAGGGGGCGTGACTGAG
Source organism: Arvicanthis niloticus (assembly GCF_011762505.2). Taxonomy (NCBI): domain Eukaryota; kingdom Metazoa; phylum Chordata; class Mammalia; order Rodentia; family Muridae; genus Arvicanthis; species Arvicanthis niloticus. The sequence continues at coordinate 67,588,382 of NC_047658.1, read as the reverse complement.
GGCGAGGGGGCGTGACTGGGGGCGAGGGGGCGTGACTGAGGGCGAGGGGGCGTGACTGAGGGTGGGCACTAACATTCGTTTGGAGTGGAGAACCTGAAGTTCACTTTCGGTGATGGCTGTATGGTGTAAAGATACTATACTTCAGAGAATTGTCATTTAGGGTTGGGCCTTGCACACACTAAGCTAATGTTCTCTAACACTGATCTACACCTCCCTGCCCCAGTCTCTAAAGGGTGAATTTTATGATAGGTAAGTTGTATCTCAGTAATACAGTTTTTAAAGATTTAGCTAGAGAAATGGCACCCCCTTCTCTTCCCTGCTCCACCACTCAGTCCTCCACTTCTTCCCACACCCCACCACCTGCCTGGTGGGGAACCAAGCAACCTCATTACTCCTCAGCTTCCTGTCAGACTTCCTCTGCACATGCGAGCCACTCTATTCTTGGACTGCTTCCTGGCATCTGTGAAGGGCAGTGCTTTTAATATCTATCTATCTATCTATCTATCTATCTATCTATCTATCTATTTATCTATCTATCTATCGCCAGAGTTTCACTTTATAGCTCAGGCTGGCCTTAAACTTGAGGTGGTTCTCCTTCCTCAGCTGAGATGATAGAGAAGGTGCCAGCATACTTATGTGGTGGTTTAAATGAGAATAGACCTCATAGACTCACATGTTTGAAAAATTGGTCCTCATTGGTGCAGCTGTTTGGAAGGATTAAAATTTGAAGGAGAAGGTTTGGTGCAGGAGTGTGCCACTGGGCATGAACTCCAAGCTTCCAAAAGTCTATACATTCTCAGATAGTTCTCTCTCTCTCTCTCTCTCTCTCTCTCTCTCTCTCTCTCTCTCTCTGTGTGTGTGTGTGTGTGTCTGTCTGTCTGTCTGTCTGTCTGTCTGTCTGACTCCTACTTGTGGATAAATGTGTAAGTTCTCAGCTACTATTCCAGTACCATGCTACCCACCATGATGGTCATAGATTCTAACTGTCTGGGACTGTAAACCTCCAATAAACTCTGTAAGTTGGTTTTGGTCTTGGCCATGATGCCTCTTCACATCCGTAGAAAAGTAACTAAGACCCCATCTTAGACATTTTTTAACCTTTCTTTTTTGCCTTGTCTAGAAGCCAAGGCCTGCACATGCTAAGCAAGTGCTGTCCCACTGAGCCCCATCTCCAGCCTCAGCTGGCTTGGCTTCTAATATCCAGTGAAAAAATATGGACAGTGTTTCAGAAAAGGACAGAATTAAGGACACTTTGTCCCCGTGCTGGCTTTGCTTGGCATCTGATTCTGTGAAGTATAACCTGGCTTCTCATTTTTGTGGAGTGCACTGGAAACTACTGCAAACCAGAAGCTGGTTGTTTATTGTTGAGACGGTCTTACTGTGTAATCCAATGTGGCTGTGAACTGTGTGTGTGCGTGTGTGTGTGTGTGTGGAAGGGAGAGGTCAAAGTTCTTATATTCCTCAGTTGCTCCCCACCCTGTTTACTGAGGCGGGGCTCCTCACTGAGCTTGGTGCTCTCCTCTGCAGCTCTGTTGGCCACAGGACTCCAGGAATTTGCTAGTCTCTGCTTCCCCAGTGGTGGGACTTTAGGTACAGGCTGTCACACATGGCTTGTTTTCTGTCTTGATGGGAATCAGATAGGAAGTTCTCACTACTGCACAGCAAACACTTTGGTGACAGAGCCATGTCTCCATCCCCTGACCCATCTTTCAATCTTCCTGCCTCAGTCTCTCAAGCACTGAAGTCACAGATGTGACTTCTCACCCAGCCTAACTGTAAATCCTGGCTTTCTAACTGGACTCCTTGCATTTTTTAAATTTATATTTTTAATTAGTTTATTTTGTTGTTGATATTTTGTTTTTAACATTTTGGTCTTTTTATATAATTTATTTTTATTTCCTGTGCATTGGTGTTTTTGCCTGCACATGCATCTGTGGAAGGGCATCAGATTCTCTGAAACACTCCACGTGTCGAGGAGCTCTCCGCAGGCTTTATTTAAGTGTATGTAAATGTATGTCGTATGATGGGGGGCATGTCGATGCTGTGGCGTGTGTGGAGATCACAGAATAACCTGGATGTCTGTCTTCATCTCCTACCTTGTTCGAGACACTGTCCCTTACTGTCTGTCACTTATACAGCAGGTTGACAGACTTGCATTTGGGGATTCTCCCATCTCTGCTCCTCGTCTCAGTGGAAGAGTGCTGTGATTACAGGTGCATACTGTTGTATCCGGCTTCACACAGGTTTAGTTCACATTCGAACTAAAGTCCTCATGCTTGCCCAGCAAGTTCTTTATCCACTGAGTCATCTCCTTAGCCCTCTTCAATAATAGCTTGGCAAATTGGTTGCTGGGACTAAAAAAAAAAAAAAAAAAAAAAAAAAAAAAACCAAACCATACTGGACCAAAGCTGTAGTGACTTCTGAATGTCTTGGTGGCTGAATATAAAAGAAAAATACATTCTTAAATTGTTGCTTGTTTGTCTGTTTGTTTTTTAGCAGAGAGCCCCTTTATGATGGCTAACCTTCGTTGTCCCCTTGGCATGCCTGGGAGGAGGGAACATCCATTGAAGAAGCAATGCCATCAGATCGCTTTTGGGGCATTTCTTGACTGCTAAATTGATGGAGAAGAGCCTACCTCACTGTGGGTGGTAGCACTGCTGGGCAAGTGGTCATGTGTTGTACAAGAAAGTCAGCTGAGCAGAAGCAGGGAACATGCCAGCAAGCAATAGTCACCTATGGTCTTCAGTTCCTACCACTGGGGTCCTGCCCTGACTTCCATCAGCGATGAATTATGGCCTAGAAGTGTAGATGAAGGCAACCCTTTCCACTCCAAGCTGCCTTTGCTTGTGGTGTTTATCAGAGCAACAATGAAGCAAACTAACTTCCCTGGCCCCACCCTCCTCCAATGTTCTCAGTTCAGGTCCTCTCCTTGGAAAGGAATTTGCATTTCCATGCAATGAATGGCTCTCCTGGTGGGCAAGGTCTTGCCTTCAGAGACTCTGCTTTTTAAATCATACCAAGGCACAGAACTAGATTCTCTCTCTCTCTGATGGGGATAATGACTGCTCTTGCATTGGTCTTGCCTGCAACTTTAAGCTCCCTCCTTCCCACCACCAAACTACACATGTTTTTGTCTCTCTACTCCACTGTTCCTCCTCTCACTGTAGACCTGACAAGAGCAGCGAGCAGCAGCCATGACAGAGCCTGGCTACTACTATATCCTGTCTTGGAAGTTGCCCTAGTCAACAAATTAGTCCACTGGATTTTTTTTTGTTTTCTTGTTGTTCCTGTTGTTTGTCTTGTTTTTGTTTTTTGTTTTGTTTTGTTTTTAAGTTTGGCTTAATTTGATGTCTAGAACACAGGCAGGATGTACCCATATTCTTAACTAGAATGTAATACAAATGGTTTCTAGCCCAATTCCTGATAAAAGTCTTAATCCCCTTCTGAAATCTCATGAACCTCCATTGTACACATTACCCTTGGTGTTCTCGTCCTCTAAACTCCCATCACAATGTCCCTTTGAGCTCTTCTTAGGCTTTTCTAAAAGGTTGTCTAGTCCATAGTCCCAAGTTCTCCCACATTCCTCTTGCAAAACAATTCCAAATGACTCGCTCAGGTTTATTATAACAAAAACCCCACTCATGATACCAATTGTCTGTATTCGTGACATTTATCATTGCTATGACAGCTGCTACGTAGAAAAGAGATTTTTTTGACTTACAGTTTGAGAAAGGACACACAAGGTGGCTAGTCCACAGTTAAACACAGAGTGGACAGGGGTGGGGTTGTAAAATCTGAAGGCCTTCCTTAAATGACCTGCTTCCTCCTTTGAGGCTTCACCTCCTGGAAGTTCTACAACCTTCCAAAACATCACCATCTGCTGGACACCAAGTGTTTAAAGACATGAGCCTATGTGGGGACATTTCACATCCAGACTGGGCAACACCTATAGTCTGAGCATTTAGTAGGCTGAGGTGGAAGAAACATTTGAACTTGGAAGTCCACGGCCAGCCAAAATAATTTTTAAAAAGAGGAGGAAGGAAAGAGGGAAAGGAGGGAAAGAGGGATAAAGGGAGGGAGGAAGGGAGGGAGGGAGGAAGGGAGGAAAGAAGGAAGGAAGAGAGAAAGAAAACAAAAGGAAAGAAAGGAAGGAAGGAAGGAAGGAAGGAAGGAAGGAAGGAAGGAAGGATGGATGGGAACATTATGAGTTTCACCCGGAAGCACTATAACACTGTTACTCAGAAACAGTTAATGGTGTTACTGAGCTGTGCAGAGACAATCCTGTCCCCAGGCGTTGGTGAGGGGCATAGAGCTCTGCAAAGCTAGGCAGGAAGGGTTGGGATGCAAAAGATTCTGACAAGGGACTGGGCTATCCTTGGAAGGAATGAGTTCCCAGTTACAAGGGAATTTAAGTAGAGGTTGGACAGCAGGTCACGGGGCCTACTGTGATGTCCTTTCCCTGGAAGCCAGGAGAGGAGAAGGAGAAGCGACCCAACACAAGAACAGATAGAAGCTGCATAGTTCGGAGGTCTGGATCCCAGTTCTGCTGTTTACTAATTTTGTGACCTGGGGGCATCTCCCTGAGGTTCAGGTCTGTCACTGGCTAAGTGGGGCTAATAACTGTGAGAATTTAATGGGAAAAGACCTACCCATCAGGCTCTTTAATGGCACCATTAGATGACTAAGCTCATAAAAACCAATTGGCAGGGTCCTGAGGCCAACACATTGGCAAAGATGCATCATCGGCTCCTCAGAAAGCCTTGTTAGGCAGCCCAGCTCTTCCTGGCATCTCTTGATCTTCTGCTCCTCAGTGATTAGAGTCACCGCTCCCTCCATCAAGTCCAGATGCCCTCGACAGGTCGATGTCTCTCTAGGTTTCTTGCCTCATCTGTCAGGAAGGTGGAAACTGCCAGAGATGAGCCCTGAGACAGGGCCCCAAGCCTAAGTCACCTGGGACTAATCGCCATTTTACAGAGTATGTGTCTCCGCTTCTGGAAACACTGTATCTTTACAGAATGAGCAGGCTGGGCTAGATGACAGTAACAGTAGAGACCCCATAAGGACTTCCCAGGAATCAGGCCAGTCAATGCCACAACTGCAGTTTGGATGCTGCTGGGGGTTCTGCAGTGCAGGTCTCATGTTCAAGGCCACACAGCTAAGGAGTCAAGGCAGAGCCCATGAATGAAACCAACACATGGTACCCCTCCCCTGGCTCCATACTCTGAGCTACAGAAGAGAGTCAGAGCCTTCTCCACATACAATGGTTCTGTAGGCTGAAGAACACACTTTCCCAGACGTGACCCCGGCTCTATCTCAGAAGATATGAGAGGTGCCCTGCCAGAGGCAATGCTGCCTACTTCCTTGCTTGAGGACTTTGACTGAACCTTTTGACTTTTCTGTCCCCACCATCACCACGTGCTTCTCCTAGAAAGCCTATTTTACAGACAAGGAAATTGAGGCCATGAAAGGATATAGAACTTGCCTGGTAACTGGTGGAGTGAGCCCTGGATCCAAATCTGCTTTGTAGACCAAGGACTTCTGGGCAGAGACATGGCTGAGACTGTGTGGAGTCGATGGAAGAGCTTTTCTTCAGGGATGGAAAGAATATAAAAAAAACCCTGGGTCAGTCATAGCCTTGGAAATGGTGAGCAGAACTTAGTACAGTCTTGGGACATTGTGCTTGGATGATGGGGGACAGCAACATACTTGAAAACTCTGTTCAGTCAGTCAGATAACCAGATGGAGCTACACTTAGGTGGCCAGGGACAGGGGTGAGGTAGAAGTCGGGGTGACTGACATTGAGGTAATCATTAACAGAGACCAGGAAACTGAAGGGATGAGTGGGTCCAAGTTTCTGACCTGTGAGGTGGGCCAGCAGCAACCAAGATGACCAGGTCAGACAAGTGTTTTCTCTGTGACCTTAGAGTGACCCAGCCTACTGTTGCCCAGCCTTGGTCATCCATAAATCTCGATGGTATTACCCCAAACAGCCTGGCCTGAGGAGATTGCAGTTCCTACTTTATAAAGAAAGAAACCAAGGCTTGGTGTATTCCAGGGCATTCTGAAGGCAGTCAGAGAAGGTCAAAAATCTGGGCCCTGCTGCTTCAGTCTATACTCAAAGAACATAAATGCCCAGCACAGGGCTGCACAAGACCGGGCCAGCTTTCTTTAACTGACTGGGGCCCTCCGGGCACCTCACCAGGGCCTACATTCCTCTTCTCCTGCTAAAATCTTGAGAATGGATGTAAAGATACAAACAGAAAGGGAGGGGTTCTCATCTTATTGGGTCCTCCCATTCTCAGCTGCCCTGCCTTGGCCCTGTCTGGGCCCATCTGAGATGCAATCCCCAAGTCAGCCAACATTCTCTGCCAGCACTTGGTGGTGCACACAGGTCCGCTAAGGCCAATGGCGAGCTAGGCAGCCAACGTCCCGGGATGCTCTCCTATCGCGGACAGCACTGGAGTGGGGAGGAAGGAGCGCTGGGTCAGGGACACCCTCCCAATTCCGAGCCAGCATTATCTGGAGGCCTCGGGGAGACACGGCCTCTCCACTTCGCATGCGCAACAACCCCCTTCCCAGCCCCGCCCCGAGAGACCACGCCTCTGGCCTCCAATGGGAGGAGACTGAGAGGCGGGGCGGGACAGACCGAAGCCCCGGGGTCCAAGTTCCAACCCCAGGCCTGCGGGCTGCCGGGGCAGCGTCTCCCGGGAGAGTCCCAGGCTGTGGCACGGGCTGGTCCAGCCTCTGCTCCAGTGGCCGCACTGTGCCCTGCATCTCGGGAGTCCGGCCCCAGCTGCGGCGACGCGGCAGGTAGGAGGCGCTGCGCGGAGGGAGGCGTGTGCGAGCGCAGATTAGTGTGCATTTGGGTGTGTGTGCAGGTGCAGCGCGGGCCAGTGCGTGCCTCGGGAGCACGAATCTGAGCAGGGGTTGCACATCCTGCGGATTTAGGGCTGGGAGTTGAGCCCTGGCCTGCAGGCCTAGGAGGCTGAGCTCCACCCCCACCCCTCCAAAGATCTGCCCGGGCCCCTGAGCTCATCCCCACCTCCACCCGTAGCCCTGGGTGAGGGACCAACCTCATCTCCACCTGGGTGTTCTGAGGCCATGTTCCTAGTGCGGATGCGCTGGGGTGTGCTTATCACTGGGCTTGACTCTTTCTAATCTTCCTTACAAGTCCCCTTTCCTGTCCTCACCCCTGTACCCCTCAACCCATTAAACCTCCTTAACCTTTCTAGATGTCTACATCCCATGGCTTGGAGTAGGCATGAGGCCAAAGATCCCAGATATATGACCCTTCACCCCTTCTTGGCCATAATCCCCTAGTTGACTGGGGGCCTCTCACCTTGCCTTCAGGGCTGGGTATGTGGTACTGGGGGCAAGACGGGTCTGGTAGAAACTGGTTTTTCTCAGACTGTTTAGGGTCCTACCTCCAGCCTTCAGGATTGGGGTGTGTAGGAAAAGTCCTCCTGGGGGGCCCAGGGGTGGAATAGGACAGAAGAGCATTAACAAGTGCTCAGTTTTCCCCTGGCAGTCTTTCCTGTGGTGAGAGTCAGCCCCAGACTCCACACAGATGAGCCCCAGCCGCAGAAGGGAAGGCAGCCTAGCCTCCCTCTAAGGTGACCCAGCTACAATTGGCACCCAGGATCCCAAGACACAAGCTATGATCTCCTCTGTGCCAGAGTGAAACACGCAGCCAATGCCCGGGGCAACTAGGCGTTCAGGGAGCCAGGGAGATCTTCCTGGGAAGCCCTGTCTTGCAAGAGAGGGTTGAGGCCTCCCTGGATCCTTGCTGGCCCTTGCTACAGGCTTAGTGTTTTGGGTGGAGGTGAAAAAGACCAGAGAGGTCGGTTGTGGTGGGCCCAGCTGCTGGGTCAGAGCTGAAGCCTGGGTGGAGCCTACCCTGAGAGGCTTCCTCCCACTGAGAGGATGGTGGGCCAACAGATGAGCTCCTGACTTGTGTGGTGAGAATAAGGCAGAGACAAGCACCAGGCAGGGGCCATCCTTGCTTGGGAGCTGATAGTTAATCTGAACAAGGATTAGGAAAAGCCCAACAAGGTGAAGAAAGGAGCTTAGAGTCCAAACTATGAAACAGTCAAGCCAAGAAAAAACCTGGACAAAGATGGAGGAGGTGTGAAGTTGAACACTGATTTGGAAAGTAGGTGTGTCTGACAAGGGCCATCTTTGGCTACCCTAGGGGAAAGGTTGTTATAGAGGTTACAGCAGGGAGACACCCCCCCACACACACCTTTCTGTCTGTTTTTCTCAGCACCTAATACAGGCCAGGTGTGACAAGACAGGAGGGGATCTTGGGGCTCCCAGAACAGGAGTGGGAGGTCTAGGGGAAGCTAACAGGCTTCTGAAACGGTACCAGACAGGTGGCAGTTGGGCACTGGTGGCAGGAAGCCTGTGGCTTTCGGTGGGACATCTGTGGGCTTCTCAGAAGCCTGTGCTGTCTCTGTCTTAGTCTACTCTAATTTCCCTGTACACTCTTAGGATGGCTCTGAGATCTGGCCCCACAAAAGGAGGCCTTCCTTGTCCCCTCAGAGGGCACTGGGGACCACTCTCTGCCACCCGCTTCCCTGTAGGCCCTGTCTTCTTTCTCCTGAAGGCTGGCTCCGTCTTCCTGCCTGCCCATGGCCTTGAAGCAGAGAGCTCTGCCTGTGGCTCAGTTTCCCCTGGTGTGTGGAGTGAGGATAAATAACACCTTTTCTCCAAGACTTAGGGATGATGATGGTGACATTCGATCTGGTCACTTAGCACTTTACTACAGGGTGTTTGCTAGCCAGCTGACATCCATTGTCACTGGTCCCTTCATTGAGTAAAGGGAGGGTCATTTTTCAGGAAAGAGGACTTGTCAGCAATGGGTTTTGTTGTTGTTTGGTTTTTGTTTTTTGGTCCTTGTTTGTTTGTTTTGTTTTCCTGTTGAAGCAGGAGGCCCTCTTGGCTTTAATGAATGAGAGAACCTGCTCACTGTTCTCTGTCAGATTGGCCAAGTCTTTTGCCCTCCCTCCCCCTTATTCCCTGGGAGAAGCAGGGTAGAGCAGCTGAGGGGTACCCTAGGTATGTTTTGCAAAGGGCTCATAGGTGTGAGCTCTGGCTGTCCTCGGTTACAGACAGCAGACTGTCACACCTTCTCCAGATATCTCTGTGGGCTGGGTAGCTGCTGTTTGGCTTTGTAGCTGGTCTTGCTGATCAAGCCCTCCTCTCCCCTATCTCTCAGTGCCTGAGGGGCCCCTCCCAGCTACCCAAGTCCTCCAGACATCTCCCTACCCTTTCAATTCTTGTTTTCCTGTAGTTCCCCCAAGGTCCCCAGGCTTGGCCTTCAAGGCCCCCACCTTGGTAGCCTCTTCTCTGGGTAGTGGTGCCACCTTGCCTCAGATCAGGTGGAGCCACCAGCCTCCTTTAGACCTCAGGCTCCGTCTTTCCTTGCTCACTAAAGGCAAAATGAACCACGTGTTTTGGGGGTACCAATCTGGACCTCCTGAAGCCTATTCTTGAGCTTGGATAGAAGGTTGTAGAATGTGTTTTTTGTTGCCCAGGGATGGCTGAGTTGCCACATCCCGTTGTCATTGCTGGGATCCTGGTCCATGGGACTCCAGGTTTCTTGGGGTTGGCTGTGAGAGTAGGATGGCTTATGGGTGCATCCTGTGACCTTATATCTCAGTGGGGCACTTGGTCAGGTATAGAAGGTGCCAGTGGCCTCTATCCCACACTGGGGTAGCATCTGCCAGTCAGGCTGAGGTAGGACTCCATGACTTCTCACTAGTAACTGTAACAGGGGACTTCATGTTACTCTGGTGGCAGCCCCCTGTTCCTCAGAGATGTTTTTCATTATAATTGCTGAACTTAAGAGGCCAGAAAGTTGGAGGCTTAAGACAATGTGGATTCATTCTTCCCTGATCCGGGATGTCAGAAGTCTGAGATGAGCCCTGCGGGACTAAAGTGCAGACTAGACCCTGTTCCTTGTCTCCTCCAGCTCTTGCGGGCTGCAGACATTCCTTGTGCCTGAGTCACCTCAGTTCCTAGTCAATCTGCATATTTCTTTCCCCCTTCTGTGCACAAGCCTCTCTGCCTCACTGTCATTCTGTTTTTATTTATGTTAAGTTTTATTTATTACTGTGTGTGCACGGGGCTTGTGTCTGGCTGGGCACGTGCCCGAGTCTGGTGAGTGGAAGTCAAGGGACAGGGTTCTGCCATTGTGTTTTTAATTGGGTGGTGGGGATGGAACCCAAGTCCTTAGATTTGGGCAGCAAGTGCTGTTACCCGATGACCAGTCCTGTAGGTTCCCTGTTCCCCTCCCCTTTTTTGAGTCAAGGTCTCCTGTAGCTCAGAATAGCCTCAGACCTTGCACTCCTCATGTTCATGCCTCTGCCTCCAACGTGTTAGGGACACCAGTGTGTGCTGCCACACATGGCTTCATTCATTCATTCATTCATTCATTCATTCAGGGCAGCGGTGAAGAAAGACCCCAGAACCTTGTCTATGCTAAACAGGCACTCCGCCATGGAGCCATGTGCCCAGCCCTGCTTCTCTCTTATAAGGACATTTGCAGTTACTATTAGAACCCATCCTGGAACCTCTCCCTATCCATCTTCAAGCCTTTAGTGGTACATGAGGCCGCAGGCCTAAGGATTCCCATATGGATGCTTTTGTGAGCCATTATCAGCCCAGGGAAGAACTGACTGTGGTGTTTTGGCAGAATCTACACTGCCCCCCTCCCCTGAACATACCACCAACTCCCTGGTGCCTACAGTGGCTGGTTTTCCTAGTCAAGGTCCTGCTATCTCATGAGGTCACTCTCAGTGACCGAATGGGTCCTCTGCCTGCTTCCTTTCAGACAGGCCTGGGACTGTTTTGTCTCTGGCCCTGGTGCCCAGCCTGAGTCTATGGGAGCCAGAACTTAGTGATTTCGGGAGAGGGGACTCTCTCGCCATGTCCCTGCGGTCACCCCAGTGACTTGAACTCATCCTGCTAGGACTGTGCTATGGTTTTAGGGCAGATGGTGGCTCATGTGAGATGAGCATTCAGGACAGCCAGCGCATGGCTGGTCCTTGGACCTTCACCAACACCTTTTAAGAGGCAGGTAAGGCAGGCGTGGTGGCACATGACCTTAACTCTAGAACTCGGAGTGGGGGATGGGGGCAGAGGCAGGCAGATTTCTGAGGTCTATATAGCCAATTCCATCCTAGGCCAGCTAAGGCCAGCTAAGGCTATATAGTGAGACTCTGTTAAAACAAACAAACAAAACAAAACAACACAGGCCTGAGAGAATACTCCAGTCTGCTGGGTGGGAATCCGTGTAAGGTGAGGAGGCAGGCTGGGCCTTACTTATATGGAGCTGAACTGCTTGGCCCTTCCTGGTCTTTACTCCTTGTGTTAGGAGTGTGGTATTAGGCAGGCTCAGGCTTGGTATCCTGAACTTCAGTTTGTCTCTACCTGGACACAGCGCGGGAACTCAGCATCCAAGGCTGCTAGGAGCAAGAACAGCACTCAGCTCCCAGCGGGGCACAGAGCCTGGAAGGGTCACCCTACGCCGCTCACCTTGATACCTGCTCTGTCAAGCTAGGAGGAAGGAGCCCAGCTGACCCCAGGGCACCCTGGCTTGCAGGCCATGCCCTGCTTTTCATTCCCACAACCAACACCACGTCAGATGCTTCTCTCAAGTGCAGCAGGTGTCCTGGTGCGAGTGTTGCCCGTGCTCAGGGCCTCCTTTTCCCTTCAGCTTCCTTGTAAGTTACTCTCAGTCCTAAGCCTGGCTTTCTGGGCTCGCTTGCTTCTACTTCTGTCTTCCCTCTCCTCCACACCCTGGCCTTCAACCTGGCCTAACTGGTTTCTTCCCCCAGCATGCTCCTTCCCCCTCCTTCTTGCCTTCACACCTTTCTGAAGTCCACACACTGAGCTCCTCACACATACAAGGGCAGACTTCTGGGGTCTCTGTCTGTCCACCAGCTGACCTCTGGGGCACAGTTTTGTCTGACTCCTGCTGTCCCCTTGGCCAATCACAGAGTAGGTGCAGGGGCAGGACCCTGGGAACAGGGTGGTGACCCAGGCAGAACTGGGCTGTGACATAGGACAAGTTCCTGCTTCTGCCTTGAATGTTCTTTCCTGTTCCCTCTGCACAGTGGAATCAGCCTTGTCTGTTTCTTTTCTTTTTTTCTTCTTCTTCTTTTTTTTGTTTTGTTTTGTTTTGTTTTGTTTTTGTTTTTTCGAGACAGGGTTTCTCTGTGTAGCCTTGGCTGTCCTGGAACTCACTCTGTAGACCAGGCTGGCCTCGAACTCAGAAATCCGCCTGCCTCTGCCTCCCAAGTGCTGGGATTAAAGGCGTGCGCCACCACTGCCCGGCTCCTTGTCTGTTTCTAAAGCAGGAACTTAAGTTGAAAAAAGGCACCTTAGTTTTTTCATCTGAGAATTGGGTACCATTACTCATTTGGATTTCAAACCCTCACTTTTGGAAGGAGGTGGCGTTAGGGCCACAGCAAATGGGGGGAGCCTGGGGGACATTGCTGTCCTGGTGACAGATCCACCAGATTAGAAATCATGTACCAAGGCATCTCTACCCCACCATCTGTGGTAAGAACCTACAAGCCAGAGAGGGCAGGAGAGCTGGAGTCACATGACCAGGTCAGGCTTTTTCATCAGATTGTCCATCTTGTGTGTGTGGGGGGGGGAAGGGGGTGAGTGAGTGGCACCTGTATCCTGAGCTGCCAGAATCTTGTCCCCACCCCACCCTGGTAGGACACACTCCTTTGCTGGGAACACACACTACATCTGCCCCACCCCAACCCTACTCCTGTGTCAATGTATTCTCCACAGCATATGGTGCTAAGCTATGAGGTCTGGCCTGTGTTGTCCAGGCTGAGGGCTTTCCTGCAAAGTGAGTCTTTGAGAACTCAAAAGAGTGGCAACTTAGTCACCAAGGCAGAGCCTGTGCCGGAAGACTCTCCTCAGGTTTTTGGCCACATTTTCAGCTTCTTCCTGTTACAGCCCACAGCCCACAGGAGCCCAAGAACTGAAGTACCTTCCCCCTACTCCAACCCACCCCAGCATCCTCCTGCTTACAGAGGCCTCCCAAACTCTTTCCTACTTAAAACACCCTCAGCAGGAGCTAAGTCCCAAATGAGGAACAGCTGTGGGGTCAGGCCTGTGACTCAGGGCCACACAGAGCCAAGAAAACTTTTCCTTTCTTGTGTGTATGTGTGGAGGCATCCAAGCCTCCTGGACCTCCATCCATCCCTTAGGGCTAGCTCAGACTCTCTGTTCCATGTGCCTGTCCCCGCCCTCCAGCTCTGAGGGACAAAGGGGGCACTGCCTGGCTGGGGGTGTGTCAGGAGCTCACTGTCGCTGGGTGGAGAGGGGATTGGACACCAACAGAAGCGATAAGGGGAAAGGAAGGAGAACAGGATTTCCCAGTGTGGGTGCCAGCCTGCCTGGTGTTGGTTAGGTGACTCATTTGGCCCTGGCTGCCTCAGCTCTACAGCCAGAAGCCCAGAAGCCTGGAGCCTGGGTGGCCTGAGCCCTGGTTTTCCTTCACACTTGCTTTCCTCAGTATAGAGAGGGCTGGAGGGCTGGGGGTGGGGTGCAGACTACAGCTTTGGCAAGACAGGGAGACAGATACACTAAGAATATAATTAAAGTGGGGTTGCCCCACCCTGGCTCACAGGTCTGGGGATAGAACCCAGGACCTTATACATGCTGGCCTCTCGATCTAACATGGAGACACATCCCACACCTCATGCTTCATCTCAAAGAGTAACCAGCATTCTGTCTCCTGTAACCTGTCTCTTTCCTGGAAGCGCTGACCACAGTGTGCCCCCTAAAGATTACTGACTACAGTATATCTGCCACCCTGGGCCCCTCTTTACCTGGATTGTCCCAGGGTGTTAGCAGTTCTTCGTTCACTTGACTGGAAAGCAAAGATAGTACCATGGTTTGTGTCCGGAATGTTCCCCAAAGGCCCATGCACTGAGAATTTAGGTGGCGGAACCCTTTGGCAGTGGGGTGTCCTTAGGTTATGAAGAGGGCTGCAGAATACAAACTGCTCTCACTTTGAAATCATTCTGGATTTTGAGGTCCTGCCTCAGCTCCAGGTCCCCAACACTGCTTTCCAGCCCCACACTAGAGCCTCAATCTAAGGGTTTCCCGTCATGGGTTGGAGCCACTCAGACTGAATCACCGCATCCTTTCTCTCTAGAAGTTGGTTATCTCAGGTGTCTATCACAGTAACAGAAGACTGACTGGCACAGTAGCCATTATGGGTGAGGTACAGTGGCATTTTAAAAATACATTAATATTTGTTTTATGGTTATAATGGTGTGGGAGTGGAGACATGACACAGCAGGTGTGTGGAAGTCAGAGGGCAACTCTGTGAAGTCAGTTCTTATTCTTTCTCCCTCCCTCCCTCCTTCCCTTCCTTCTCTCCTTCTCTCCCTTTATGTGAGTTCTGGGAGTTGAACTCAGGCCAAAGTTCTTTACCCTGAGCTATCTCACTGACCCTTGTTTTGTTTTGTTTTGTTTTGTTTTGTTTTGTTTTGTTTCAGACAAGACCATGTAGCCCAGGCTGGTCTTAAATTGCCTGCATAGTGGAGTTTGGCCTTGAACTCTGAATCCTCCTGCCTGTAAGTCCCTAATGTTGGGACTGCAGGCATACATACCACCATGCCCACTTTGCATACCTCTGAGAGTCTCACTAAGTGAGCGCTCTACCTACTGAGTGACACCCCACCCCAGCCCACCGGTCCCTATGCGTTCAGCTGTTGATGGGCACTCACTCATGTTTTTCCCGTCTGCTAGTCCAGGCTAGTCCTATTTTAGATTGTTTTATGGGTGTGACAGGGCTTTAGTATATAGCCAAGGCTGACCTGGAACTCGTGATCCTTCTGTCTTGACCTCAATAAAGCTAGGATTAGAGGTGTGTACACATTGCTGCTGTCTACGGTGGCTGCACAGGTCCCTTTTCTTCACATCCTCATTCAGTCTTTTGAGGATTCTGCCAGGTGTGAAAGAGCATGTCTTCTTGGTTTTAATTTGTTTTTCCTGCTGGTTACTGATGTCAAACTGTTGTTCACATGCCCGTTCATATTTCTTTTCTGAGAAACATCTGTTTAGGTCTTTTGCCTATTTTTAGCTGCGTGTCTGCTATGCGGCTACTAAGTTGAGTGAGTTTCTCGTTATGTTAGCAGTGAGTCTCTTATCAGAAGTGGGCTCTACTTTCTGTGGGCTGTGTTTATTCCATGGGTCACTTTGTGTATATATAAGCTTTGGTGTTTGATGTCAGCCTGTTTGTCTACTTTGCCTATGTTTCCTGTACTTTTGAGATCATATCCAAAGAAAAAAAAGGAATGAAGGAAGGAAGGAAGGAATGGAGGTAGGGAAAGAAATAAAGAAAGAAAGTAATTAAGAAAGAAAGAAATAAAGGGACAGGAAAGGAAAGGAAAGGAAAGGAAAGGAAAGGAAAGGAAAGGAAAGGAAAGGAAAGGAAAGGAAAGAGCCATTCAGACCAGTGTCATGCAGTTTCCCCATTTTCCTCTGGTAGTTTTACACTGTACAGTTTCTGGTCTTTAATCCACTTGAGCTGGATTTTGCATAAGTGAAATTAGGGTATAACTATACTCTGTTGCATGTGTGTTTCCCTGTTCCTCCCCTCTTGATGGGAGTCTAGTCCCTTTTCCCACTGGGTGATGTTGAGAACTTTGATGAAAACCAATTAACTTTAAACATGTATCTAATCTTCTGAACTCTCTGTTCCTGGTCTCATGCCCCAGTGCCATGCTGTTTTGATGATCATAGTTCTGCTGTGTGTGTGTGTGTGTGTGTGTGTGTGTGTGTGTGTGTGTGCATGTGTATGTTGGCTAGTTTGTGTCAACCTGACACAAGCTAGCGTCATCTGATTGATAAAGTCATCAATTGACAAAATGCCTCCATAAGATCAGGCTGAAAGGCATTTCTTAGTGATGGATGTGGGAGGGCCCAGCCTATGGCGGTTGGTGCTATCCCTGAGCTGGTGGTCCTGGGTTGTATAAGAAGCAGGCTGAGAAAGCCACAGGGAGCAAGCCAGTGAGCAGCAATCCTCCATGGCCTCAGCATCAGCCATGATACAGACTAAGTTCCAACCCTGACTTCCTTCAGTGATAGACAGTGATGTGGAAGTGTGAGCCAAATAAATCCTTTCCCCTCCCCAGCTTGCTTTTCGTTGTGGTGTTTTGTCACAGCAAACTTAGACAAAGTTCGCGCATGCGCGCACGCGCGCGCGCGCACACACACACACACACACACACACACACACACACACACACACACAGGATCTCATGTAGCTAAGGCTGGCCCTAAACTCCTAATCCTGCTGCCTCTGTCTCTTTCATGCTGGAATTACAAGGATGCACCTCAAACCCTGGAGTGGGGGATCTGTCTGTCTGTCTGTCTGTCTGACTGACTGTCCATCTGTATATCTATTTATTGAGACACAATCTTATGTAGCACAGGCATGCCTCAAATTTCCCATGTTGACAAGTATGACTTTTAACTCCTGATTCTCTTGCCTCTATCCCGAGAGCTGGTATTACAGGCATGGGCTGCTACGTTTGGTTTGTGTGGTGCTGGGGATAGGGCCCTGGGTGTTGTGCGTGTTAGGCAAGCACTCCATCAACTAAGCTACACTCCTGGCCCCTGGATTGTGTGTGTGTTTGTTTTTAACCAACAAGTGAGTGATGTGATATCTCTAGCTTTTTGCTCAAAATTGTTTAAGCTATTCAAGGATCTTCTGTGGGTTCCTAAGGGCTTTAGGGTTCTGTTTTTCTTCTGTGAGGAAGTCTTTGGAATTATGCTGAATGGAATCACAGGATAGTGTTGCCTCAACATTATTTCTTCCAGGGCATAAGCGTGGAAGATGTAGCATTTATTTGTGTCTCTCCCCCCGCCCCATTACAGTTTTACTGTGAAGGGTTCTGCTTCCCTGTTTACATTTATTCTGAAACATTTTTCTCTGTTTTTCTTTCTGTAGCCACCATGAGTGGGATTTGCTGTTTCATTTTCCGGTAGTTTGTTGTTCGCCTAGAAGCACAACTGGGCTTTGAGTGTTACCCTCCTCTTCCGTGTTCTTTATGTTATTATTTAATTATGAGCATTACTTCTCTGATTTGATGCCAAGTGTTCTCAAATGTTTTCCTTTTACCTGACAAGAGGATTGTACAGTTTTCATCTGTCTTTGGAGATAGCGTTTGACTGTATAGTTTAAACTGGCCTCCGACTCTTATCTATCCACCTGCATTGGCATCTCAGGGGCTGGGATTACAAGTGAGAGCCGTCACACTCAGCTCCACTGTTACTGCTGAGTCAATCTTCTTTCCAGCCCCTGGGTCACAGTGAGTGTCCTTTTTCAGGTGCCGGGGACTTCTGTTTGTAGTCCTTTGCTAAGGCTTTTTTGTAACATATAAACCCACATAGTAATTGACTATGCTGCTGGAACGCCAGATTTTATGTTGGTGTTCCTCAGAAACCTCTGACCTATAACTTCCTTGCTTTTTTCTTTTTATGTATTTGTGTGGGTATGTGCACCTAAGTGCAGTGTTTGAGAAGGCCAGAAGAACGCCTTAGATCTCTGGGAGCTGAAGTTATAGGTGGTTGTGAACCCCCATGTGGGTGCTGGGAACAGACAGAACTCAGGTCCCCTGAGAGAGCAGACTGTGCCCTTCACCTCTGAGCCTCCTCTCGCTTGCCTGTGACTTTCCTTTCTGGCTTTAGTATCAGAGCAATTTGGTCCTGAGTTTCAATGTGATCTAATGAGATCATGTAGTAATGGCCCTGCTGTTGAATGCCATGCCTGTGAGCTCCATCTGTGGGGCTGCGTATGACTGTGGGTTTGTTGTTTTCTATTACTGGAAGATAACAACAAACCCTCTCACCCAGTCCTTTATTGATAGTCCTTGAATAGTTTCTGATTTCAACATACCAGATTCTGTTGTGCTAGTTCAGGATTTGATGTCTGGGATTCTCGAACATGGGCAGTGGCGGAGAAGGATCAGGAGTCCATGGCTTTTTAAAAAAGCATTTAAAAAGAAACCTGTGCTAAACATTCTTGTGTCTCTCTGAATGTATGGGATATAGTCGATACGGTCTCAGAGAGAGATATGGTCTCAGAGAGAGATATGGTCTCAGAGAGAGATATGGTCTCAGAGAGAGATATGGTCTCATATATAATAGACTACCTAGACAATGGACTGTGTGTTTCTTGTCTGCAGCAGGGACTCAGACAACTTTGCAGAGTCACTGCAGATGTCCACCCCTGCCAGGTGTCACCCGTGCCTGCCAGGTGTTGCCCCTGCCTGCCAGGTGTCAGAGCTCCACCTGAAGTGTCATTGTTTTTTTTTTTTGTTTGTTTGTTTGTTTGTTTTTTGAGCATGGAATCTAGGGCTTCACACACGCTAACACATCACTGTGCTACTTAGCCTAGAACCCAGCCTGTGCACTGGACATGTGTGAGCTAGCGTGTCATGGTGCTTGTCGCTCTAACCCTCCTAGTAGGTTGTGCTGGTGTCTGTCTTGCTATGATTTTTAACTTGTACTTTCTTGCTGGTCCATGAAGCCCAGCACTTTTTCTTCTATTTGCTGGACGTTTGGAGCCACTCTTTCTTTTACATTCTGCTGTTTTCGTTGTTGTTGTTTATTGATTTTATTGTGGTTTTATTTTATGTGTATGAGTACTTTGTCTGCATGCATGTCTGTGTACCAAACATGTGCCTAGTGCCTGCGGATGTTGGAAGAAGGAGTTGGATCACCTAGAATTGGAGTTACAGATGGTTGTGAGCCACCATGTGGGTGTTGGCAACTAAACTTGGGTCCTCTGCAAGAGTTCCAAGTGCTCTTAACAGCTGAGCCAGTTCTCCAGCTGTGCTATGCTGTTCACAGGCAGCCCCAGGGGTGGAGTTGCACTGCTGTTTCTTGGGGTTGGTTCTGTGTGTGGTGTGAGGTAGGGTCAAGATTGCTCTTCTTTGTGGAGAGCGAGTGACCATTCATCGAAACAGTGGTTCTTCCCTCAGTGCACCAAGCCATGGCTCAGGTAGCTTTATGCCTGAACCATGTAGATTCTGTTCTGATCCATTCCACTGATCTGTTTGTCTGTCCTGTCAGTGCCTCAGTGACCAGAACTTTAGGACTGGCTGCTTGACTGGGGTGTGGCTCCTCTGGCTGGGCCCTCAGCTGTTCTTGGCCTCTTTCTCTGCCCCTACTATTGGACTCAGGCTCCGCCTGTTCTCCGGTTCTTTGTCCTGGCTCCACTCTTCATCTAGAGGCTTCTCTTTCTGACAAAGACCCTGTAGGCTGTGTGGCCTGTGCAGGCCTCCAGCTAGTCCAGCCCTGGGGCCCTGTGACCCAGGCTCAGTCACAGAGCCTGAAGGGCAGGGCTGTAGCCAGCTCAGCCTGGGCAGTGGGGTGTGGGCCCCAGCTGGCACACAGCCATCAGGAAGGTCAGGAGGCAAACGGATGCCTGGCCCAGTGGGCAGAGGTGGGTGGCTCCAGATGGCTTGAATGTGGACTGAAAGCAACTTCCTGTAGAGCCCCATCCTCTTCTTCTGTCTTGGTTTATTTTTATGTGTATGAGTGGTTTTGGTTGTTGTTGTTTTTCCCCTGCATGTATGTTTGGGTACCATGTGCATACCTCGTGCCTGTGGAAGCCAGAAAGAGGGCTTTGAATGCCCTATTAGACTTGTGAACAGCCGTGTGGGTGCTGGGATCTGAACCTGATTTCTGAATCCCAGCGCCTCACTGTTGATAGTGGGGGTGCAGAGACACTTGATATAGGCCCTGTCCTCAGAGGGTAGGCTGGGAGAATGGACAAGGAGTGTCCAAATGGGCCTAACGTAACCGGTGCTGAGCTCCTGGGGGCTCCAGATGCCAAGGCAACACTGTGAAGGGGAGGCTTAGGCAAATGCCCTGAGCTCACAGCTTGAGGGACCTACAGGAATATAGAGCATCAGGGTAAAGGATGAAATCTGCAGGGAAATCGAAGCAGGTGGACATCAGACAGCTGGAGGCCCAGCTTGTCCTTACATCTTGTCTCTGCAACCCCACTATCAACAGGGTCTTGTCCAGCTCTAACCCAGGTAAGACGGTCAGAAGTGATCATACCCGGAGCATGGGCCTTGGGAGAGAGGCTGTTGTGTGAATCTGGGTTTCCTGCCTTCCCGTTTATACCCTACCTCCTGAGAGAGTTACCTGAAGTATGGGGAGAAGCTGTAGTCTGTGACACCTTGGGTCCACTCTTGAATGCACCACATGGGGTCAGAGTAGGGGGCTGAGTAGATAAAGGCCAGGTCCCAGGTCCCAGAAGAACTCCAGAAGGAGGCCGGGGTTGGCCTGCCTGTTAAGGATGAGGGGGGATGACAGGTGTGCTGGGCCTCTGTGGGTGACCCACTCCTCTGTATCCATGCCCTCCTTGCCTGCCCACCTCTGCTCCTCTTCACCCAGTATCTCCTGGTTGCCCCATCTGTTCTTCCTGGGAGCGCAGGTCCTCCCTGTTGTTGACCTCTCTGTGGCCTGGAGAGCAGCCAGAAGCCTCGTTTGTTATCTTGGCTGTGTGATCTCAGCTGGCTGTTCCCCCTCTCTGGGCTCTCTGGGATCTGAAATACTGGAATCACAGTGGCTGGTTTCTGGCTCCCTGATTTAATTCTTGAGGCTTAAATTGCTTCCTGAGCTCAGGCTGCCGAAGCCTGCAGGGCCAATGAACCTGTTTGGTGTCTAACGGCTCTGAGGCTTTCCAGCCTCCCCTTTCTCTTTTCCCAGGGCTCCAAGGCTGAGGGAGGCCTAAGGCCAAAGGAGACTGACCTCCTTGGGCAGAGGAGAGACCAGGGAAGTTAAATGGTTGGCTTGAGTCACACAGCAACTCTGAATGGCTACAGTGGCTGCAGATACAGTAGGAGGCATTGTCCACTCTCAGCCAGTGGGACAGTGACCCTCCTTGCTGTTTTTCTGGGTCCATACGAACTAATGTCACCACTTCCTTCCTGTTTTTTCCCTTCCCTGGAGAATCCTGTCTTCCTTCCTTTTGGGCTGCAGTTCAGTTAAGGGTTGTGTGGGGAGCTCGCCTGACATTCATTGCCTAGTCCTTGCTCCCGGGACCAAGGTGGGCCACCTCAACCTGAGGCCTGGGTTCTGGTTCACTGCCTCCTCCATGAGAACATGGGTAAAGTGCCTCACCTCACAGAGCCTCAGCCCTCATTCTGAAAATGGCGACAGCATGCCCACCTGGTGTTGCTCTCAGCAGTGGACACAAACCTCTTACTCAATGGCTTGCACATGGTGGGTGCCAGAGAGCTGGAGTCTCTGTGGAATGAGAGGAGACTTGAGCCCTCTGCTCTACTTCCTCTGCCCCCCGCCCCTGGCTAATCATAATGGCATCTTTCTCTCATTGGGGCAACCTTGTTCTCATCTTGGAGATGAATGAAAGAGGTTCAAAGAGGCCGAGCAGCTTTTCCATGGCCACCTAGCAGAGTAGTTCCGCCAGAATCAGTGTCTGCATCAGTCTTGCTATTAAACTTTGCCCAGAAACCATTCTAAGAATTCTGCCTCAATTTCCCTCATGGGCAGCCTGAACCTCAATAAAGCAACAAATGTTGTCCCCAGTAAGCCCCAGGATGAGTAGATTTCAAGAGGTTAAAGATGGAATGTGAGAGACTAGACCCTTGTCAACACTCCTGATGGGTGGCTGTGTCCCCACCCCCACCCCTGTCTTCTCCCCCACCACTGCCACACTGGTGCAGTGTGTCCCTTGAACTTAGTGTACAAAGTACAGAGTGTGGGGTGGTCTCCTGACCCTGTTGAGGAGTGAACAGAGCTAGGAGCCTGCTCCCTGCCTAAGAGTAAGGTGCACATAGTAGGCAGAGTGCCGGGGTGGGCACTGGGTGACAGCTGGGTGACAGCCTGTGACAGGGTTTTCCCCTGTTGGACAGGAATGAAACAGGAAGACACCTCTGAGATGCCCACAGCTGAGTCCTATGGGTGTGGCACTGGCCACAAGCTCCTGCGGGGTGGCCGCTTGTATGACTCAGTCCTAGGGCAGTAGGAAGGGTTGGCTAAACACAACAGGGAGAGTGAGGTGGGAGTGGCCTGGGCCAGCCCTGGACATCAGTCACTGGTGGCCTGAGGGCCTGGTATTGCCTTTCAGACTCTAGAAAGGAGAGAACATCCATTGCTGAGGCATGTGCTTTGCTCTGTGTTTTTTGTAACCCATAGCAGGTGCTAGCTGTGTGACCTACGGCAGGCCTTCATCCCTCTCTGTGCTGCCTTCCCTTCCCTGTGTTATTGGGAGGCAGCTGGGAGGGGAATATATCTGGTGGTCAGAGCTCAGCAGGAACTTATGGTGCCTGTGGTTAATGGTCTTGTTCTCCTCTCTTCTAGGTGCCTTCCCTTCTTGGGGACGTGGTCACCATGTTCTCCTGCGCAAAGGCCTATGAGGACCAGAACTACTCAGCACTGAAGCGGGCCTGTCTGCGCAAGAAGGTGCTGTTCGAGGACCCCCACTTCCCTGCCACCGACGATTCCCTCTACTATAAGGGTACTCCAGGGCCCACAGTCAGGTGGAAGCGTCCTAAGGTTAGTGTCTGGCCCTCCTGCCCGGGGAGAATGGGCCCGGATCCCACAGACAACCATCCATCTGCCTAGGCAGACTGCTCGGGCATGGAATACTCACGGACCGTGGGCACTGCAGGCCTCTGCTTTCCTTCCCCTGGTCTTTTGTGTGCCATGCTGTGAACGAACCTTGCGCGCGCTTGTGTGATGTCCGAGGGCAGGTTTACTTTGCTGATTTTCAAAGTCACTTCCTGTACTAGGGGAAGCACGTACTGTCATCCAAGTGAGAATGGAGCAGCAGAGGACCAGTGTCCAGCCTGCACCCTCAGTATTGGTGGCCTTTCCAATCCCAACCTTCTCTAGAGCCCAAGAGCTGCATGCTAAACAGACATAGTTATCTGGTGGCATGGCTTGGTTCTCAGTCCTATGTGTGAGATGGGAAGAGGGGTTCTGCAGTGTGGGGTTCCTGGGGCCCGGGTGAACACAAGGGCACTAGAGGACACTGGCCCAGACCCATTCCAGGTGTCACCACTATGCTGGTGACAAGGGGACAGTCACTGACAGGGGACTTTAGTGTGGGAAACTAGGCTCTTCCAGATCACTAGGGCAAGTGTCACAGCCTCCCCCCCTGCCCTGTTCTAGAGAAGGCACCTCTGGCTGCAGGGTGGAGGCTTGGGTATCAGGCTCTCTCTAGCAATGACAAAGCAGGTGGGACCTGGGGCACACGAGGGAAGCACACCCCACTTCTGAACCTGGCTTGTTAGTTCTGAGGGCTCATGAGCCATGCAAACCTTTGCTTTGAGCAGCAAACAGTGGTTGGATTTGTACTGCCCCGTCTCTCTCTGGCCCCTGGACATTTGGAGAAAAATGAAATTCCACTTTCATGCTTCTTCTCAACAGCCAACCCTGGGCGTTACTTGTCAGGGAAGGAAACTGAGGCTGAGAGAAGGGACCACACATCCAGGAGTCCTGCTCCTGGCCCCTCCCTGATACTAGGTAGAAGGCCCTGGCTTTTTTGGCCTCCGTTCTTGGGG
This sequence comes from Arvicanthis niloticus, assembly GCF_011762505.2. Classification (NCBI taxonomy): domain Eukaryota; kingdom Metazoa; phylum Chordata; class Mammalia; order Rodentia; family Muridae; genus Arvicanthis; species Arvicanthis niloticus. The sequence continues at coordinate 67,564,794 of NC_047658.1, read as the reverse complement.
CTTTGAGGAGCTTCTGACCCTGATGTCCATCTGACCTAGTAACAGGACTTTGGCTCTACTCTCCTATGCCCACTGCCATCTGCTTCATCAAGGTGTGGGGAATGAGCCGGCTCTAAAGGGCCTTTGTGAGATCCTGGTTCCCAGGAGGGAGGGTGGACACCTGAGCCTCCTCCTGCTGCCTTCCCCATCACGCACTGACCTTGTCCTGACCTCTTCCTAAGACTGTGGGCTGCAGTGTGGCATGGACTTCATGAGGCCCCAGGCTGAGTGGGGAAGGCTGGGGACTTGGAACGCCCCTGCGGTGTGACCCAATGGAGTCCCTGCCCTCTCAGAGCCCTTGCCCCTGCGCTCAGGAATCTTATCTCCTCCTTTGTCCTCCCTCCTTGGCACCTGTCCAGCTGCCTTTCTAGCTGCAGCTGAAGAGGAAGGGTGACCTGCCCACCTTGGCTAGGTCACAGCACCTGTGGCTGGCATAGATGGGGACATCAGAGTGGGGTCCACAGGACAGTGGTCAGCCTTCAGTCTTGGTCAGGAGACAGGCTAGACCTGAGCCCACTGGGCAGTGTGTTGGGCAGAAAGGATCCCATGGGAGTGATGTGATGAAGAGATTAAGTGTGGGTGAGGGGCGAAGTCTACAGGGGAGGAAGTGGGGCAGCCTGGGGCAAGAGTAGGTTGTCCAGCCCCTGACCATTGGATCCCAGCTTCTTGGTCTCTGGCCAGAGGTAAGATAGGCCTGAGGCAGCTGTGCTTCTGAATGGTCCTGTTTCCTGGGTCCTAAAGCCTGACAGACTGTAAGCAGAGCAAAGAGCCGTTTTCTCTACAGCTCATTCTGGTTCCACTTAGAAACTTCTCTCTTGGTCATTATGATGACGTCTCTGCTCTTTCTCCTTAGGTGGCCTCTGAGACTCAAGCCACTCAGTGTCCCTGTCTCTTACCCCTGCTACCTGCAGCTTCCCAGGCCCCAGGCCCTCAGCCTTCCTGTTTCCAGTTTCTCAGTCCCTCCGAGCTTCCTGCCTCCCAGGATCCCTGCCTTCCAACCTCACCCTTTCCCTTGCTCCCAAACCCCTTAGCTTCTGAGCAACCCGAGGAGGCTTCAGGTTCTCAGCCTTCACGCTTCTTAACCTCCGAGTGCCAGTCTTCCTATCTCGCAGCCTCTGGCTTCCCCACTTGTCAGTCAGCCTCCCTTCCTCACTGACCCCAGATATTATGAAGAGTGTTCTTTTTTAAGCCAGTCAGACTTGGCTCCAGCCTGAGGGGCCTTCTTGAAGTGACGTGTGATCTTGAGCAAAGTGTCCCCTTCTCTGGGCCACAGTTGCTCATCTTTAAGTGGGGAGAATAATTCTTATAGAGAATGGTTTCTGGAAGTTGAGGTACTGGTGGAGTCAGACATGGAAGCAGCAACAAGCCACCCTCATCCTTCTTGTCAGCCCCATGATGGGGAGTTGGCCTGGTATCCATCCAGTCATTCACTCTGCAGGTCTTACTATCTTTAGTGTCCACCGTACTACCTTCTTTCCTGTACAGGGACTATCTGCCACCTCCCTCACTGTTGGCTGGAGGGGAGGGACTCTGGGGAGCTGGGGATGTGGGCAGAAGCCACTTCTGGTTCTCAGGCTGGAGGCTATAGCTCTTTAGCGCCCCCCTCCCCCGTCTCCCCAGCTCTCCGCCTTCTCTATGTCTAGACATCATCTTGAGGTTTCTGGACAGAATGCATGGGGTAGGTAGGACCCTATGAACACTGGTTAGTTGTGCAGCGTCTAGCTTTCCTTGAGGCAGCCTGGTGCCCCCTCCCCGCCCATCCAAGGGATTCATGCTCATTTGGGGAAATACTGCATGCTGGCCACTTGTCCTGCTGAAGGAAGGCTTCTGCTCTGCCTAAAACTGACCCTCTTGGGTGCCTCCGGTCTGCTTAGAGCACCGGGGAAGGTCCTGGCAACAGCTGGATTGCTGAAGTCGGGGGAGGGGGAGGAGGGGCAATTGCAGAGGAGGTACCACACTCTTGGCTTTTCTGTTATGTCCCAGGCAAAGGACCCTCCCGCAGTGGCCTTTCCTTTCATGGTCTTAGGTTCAGTGGGCCAAGGGAAAGAAGGACAAGGCGGTGCACCCCACGGCAGCACAGATCTTATGCTCCCCACCTTCCTGGTTGTATTCTTGGCTCTGTACCAGCTGAAAACCTGAATTTCTTGTTGAACCAGGAGGGGCATGGCTCAGGCCTGGTCAGATCTGGGCCAGCTGGTTTAACCAGCTGAGGTGACTGCAGGTTCAGAAGAAGCCTGTGACCTGGAGATAATGTTGGTCAGAGGAGCAGCACCTCAGCCTTGTGTGTGTGTGTATATGTGTGTGTGTGTGTGTGTGTGTGTGTGTGTGTGTGTGTGTGTGTTTCAGTCCAGGACTCACAGTAGGCCCTCTGCAATCCAGTCTTGGGCACTTCATCATTCCTCCATGTCCTATTGGTAGCTTCTGTCTCCAACTTGCTTCCCTGTGCCAAACCCCTCCCTCCCTGGGGAGCTCACTGGCACGTAGAGGATTATCTTAGTTGGGGTTTTACTGCTGTTAACAGACACCATGACCAAGACAGCTCTTCTAAGAACAACATTTAATTGGGGCTGGCTTACAGGTTCAGAGGTTCAGTCCATTGTCATCAAGACATGGCAGCATCCAGGCAGGCATGGTGCAAGAGGAGCTGAGAGTTCTACATCTTCATCTGAAGGCAGCTAGTGGAAGACTGGCTTCCAGGCAGCTAGGAGGAGGGTCTTAAAGCCCAGGGCCACAGTGACAAACCATCACAAGGACAGGCAAAGTGGTGCCCAGTGTCTCAATTCTAGGTCACATTTACTAAATAATCAGAACCAGGAGGAAGGAACTGACCGAAGGAAATAGATTAATTTACAGATTCTGCCTTGCTTGCTGCAGTATCACGCTTCATAGGAAGAAGAAACAAAAGCCAGGAAATCTGAATATGCAGACAAGTGAGTTGTCTGACTGGTGAGATGAGCTTTCCTGGGAGCTGCCTTATCTCTAGGGACTTTCTCTTCTGTAGCCAGAGGGATTTCCTGGAATAAACAGCTTCAGAGCCACCATTAGAAAGCTGATGTGGGCAGGCTGGATGGTGCTTGGGTAGCCTGGCACCAAGGTAGGGTGTGTGTGTGTTTGTGTGTGTGTGTGTGTGTGTGTGTGTGTGTGTTGTATATAACTGTAGGGTGAGTGTATGTGTGTATGTATATATATATATAAATGTAGGGTGTGTGTGTGTGTTGTTTATAACTGTAGGGTGAGTGTATGTGTGTATGTATATATATATAAATGTAGGGTGTGTGTGTATAAGTGTAGTGTGTATGTGTATATATATAAGTGTAGGGTGTGTATGTGTGTGGTTTGTAATAAGTATTATATATACATATAATGGTATTATATGTATATAGGAGTGTGCATATGTGTATAGAATATGTGTATATATTTGTGTGTGTAGAATGTGTGTATAAGTGAATGTGTGTAGGGTGTGTGTATAAGTGTGTGTGTGTAGGGTGTGTGTGTATGAGTGTGTGGTGGGGGCTGGGCAGTTTTCCTCCTGGCTGTGACTAGAGCCTGATTTCATCTTCAGGGCATTTGGGGTCCTTGTTCTCTCAAGCTCCTGCCCACATCAGCTCTGAAGATGCCACTTTTTTTTTTTTTTTTTTTTTGAGACAGGGTTTCTCTGTGTAGTCCTGGCTGTCCTGGAACTCACTCTGTAGACCAGGTTGGCCTCGAACTCAGAAATCCGCCTGCCTCTGCCTCCCAAGTGCTGGGATTAAAGGCGTGAGCCACCACCGCCCGGCAAGATGCCACCTTCTTGACAGCTTCTCTGGTCTCATGGGTCTCATGCTATCACAACTCCATTCTCCTGGAGGCTCAGGCCTTGCTTGCTCTTTCCAGCAGCCTGCCTATCTCTAGCTCACTGTGGTCAGCCAGTGACTCAGGAGAAGCAAACTCTGGTCCTGAGAATTCTTGGCTTACAGTGGTGGACAGGGCTTAGACATCTTGTCCTCCTTGGTCCTGTGGACACACAGAGAAGGGTGAGCTCCTCATTCCTAGGACCCAGCACACCTAGACAGAGGCCGAGTTTGAATCTTAGTTCATCCTACTCTGTGGCCCTGCACAAGTGGCCTTGCTCCTCTGTCCTCGTTGTCCTTGTCTGTGACAGAGCTGCCTGTAGAACCCTGTCCTCAGGCAGGGTCCTCCTACCTCAGAAGGGATAAGCCCTCAGAGCTGTTTTTGTGATCTTTTCTCAGAGGTAATGTAAGGTAGTGGCTAAATCCCAAGTGCCGTCAAGCTCCGGATGTGTCCTAGGTCAGAGTTGACAGCCTGAGGCTTCAGATGCAGGCAGAATGCTCAGGGTGGGATGGAAGCTGGGTTCTGGAACTCCGTCTCTCCCAGTCTTCTTTCCAAGGCTGGGTGGGCATGGCAGGAGAGTGTTCTGGGGCCTGGAGCCAGGCTGGTACAGCTGTATAGTGGAGAGCCCAGGCTGGGAGCCCAGCCAACCTCCTCTGTCCTGTCTGCTCATTCAGTTGTGCTTGACCTTGGGCATCTCTGCCTCATCTGGAGCTGGTGTCCTGTCAGTCACAGGACACTGACTGGGAGGTCCTGAGGTAGATGAGCCCCTTCATGTCATCTCCCTCTGCAGCCCTAGAGACAGCAGGTGCTGTTGCTGTGAAGCCCCTCCCCCATCCTTCTTTTTTTTGGGGGGGGGGGAACACCACTCACTCTCTCAGACTGAGAAGCCAGGCGGGTGCAGTTGGCTGAAAGATAAGATATGGAGGAAGCAGGCCTGGTGGAGTTCAGCTTCCGGCCTGAGCTTCCTGAGAGTGGCCATGGGGACAAGAAGCAGGCTCCCTAACTGGGTTTCCTCTGATCAGAGATAGCAGGACACAGACCAGTGCCTTGGAGGAGCCACCATGCAGCTTGCCCTGGCTCTCCTATGGCCCCAGCCAGAAGTCCTCTCAGCTACTGTTCTCGGGAGAATTACTCATCCTGGCCCTTTAATTCTGGTTTTTGTTTTCTGGGCAGATGTGTCCCAAACACTGTATCGAGATTCCAGTATCCCATTTTTCCCTGCAGAATATTCCACCACCCTCTGTGGAGGCCACACATAGCCCTGTAGGGCCAGGGTTTAAGGACTTGGAGGTACAGAGAGGATGAATGTTGGCCTGCGTTTGCATCTTCAGCAAGGGCATGCAGGAACTGAGGTCTGCCTTCCAGGCTCTCCTGCCCTCTGCTGGCTGCCTGTGGAAGGACCCCAGCTGCTGTGTATGACAGCAGAGCCCAGAAACAAGCCTAGCCAAACAGGCAGAGGCGCCTAGCCAAACAGGCAGAGGCTTCTAGCCCCCATTGTGTGCTGGAGACATTGGGGTGTGACTTTTTCTGAGGAGAGAGAGGGGGCACTGACAGATCAAACAAAGGGCCCTGCCTTAGGCCACCCTGGGGGAACCGGTGAGTTGATGGGCTACTTACAGGACCATGCGTGTCTATGCCACCAAGAAGACCCATCCCAGTAAACTGTTTTGTAGCAGTGATGAGGGTCTCAGGGTGGGAGGAGAGAGGGGCTCCCGGTGCTTCACAGCTGTGCCTGGTCCTTGCATTGTGTGCAGCTGGTTTCCCATCCTCCGCCCTGCAAATGCCCAGGCACAGCAGTGTTCAGACGTGTGTCCAAATCTCTGAGACACTTAGAGGCAAGTGTAATATAATGAAATCTTTTTGCAGAGGTTGGCAGGTTTTCTGAAGGTCTGCCGCATCCATTTCCAGAAAACACAAACTGATCTGGGGCTCATCAGTTTGATATTAAACTGATATTAAGGGGATATTAAAAAACCAAAGCAAAACAAACACCAAAACCCTCCTGGGCCATACGATGTGAAGAGGCACCACCGCTTGTCTGATTGTCTGAAGAGCAAGGATGGGGGCCACCGAGGTGGATCGGCTGATAACGCGAAGGATAGTTGAGTTTGATCCCTGGGACCCATGTGAAGATGGAAGGACCAGTGCACACATGTGCTCCAGCACACATGCACATCACACATGCTCACATGGGAACGATACTAAGTTAATTAAGGGCTCTACCGTGTTTTGGCTTTCTGTAACCCAGACTCATTTCCCATGAGCCATTTGGCATTTACTTGTTTATTTATTTAGCCCCTCATCCAGGCTGCTGAAAGGGCTTTAGACAAAGTGATAGAGTTGAGATTTCCCAACTCTGTAGTCTCTGGTTTTCCCCAGCCACACATGACTTTACAAGTCAGGTCCTCAGGGCCGGGTGAGTCCCCGCAGTATACCCACCCCTGCCCTCTTACAGGGAGAACTGTATAGGCCTATTCTGGAGCAGGCGTCAATTACAACCTACTCAGAACAAGTTTAATGTCAACTTCATGATTCCATTTCCTGATTCATTCATTACTCCCCCCACCCCCATATTTTCAGAGGGTGCCATGAATCAAGGTATATGTGACTCCACTGTCCGTCAAAGCTCAAGACTTCTGTGTATCAGTACAGGAGCAATAGAGCCACAGCTCTTTGTGGGGCCTCTGTTGCCCTGCCTAGCCCTTACCTTCAGGGAATTCCCATGCCAAGTGACCCTTTCACCTACAGAAGTGAGTGCCCCTGGCTCACCTGCACCTCCCATTCAGTCACCCCTTTGCTGAGCAATTGTTCGGACTTGAAGCCTTCCAGGAATTTCCAAGCACAAATTTGACTTTGGCTCATTCTCGTCCTTTAGGCAGAGAACTCAGCCTTGGCTGCCTGTCTTGTCACTCTCCACACAGCCGTCCCCACAGCTTTCTAACCATCCCATCCCGTATGGGCTGCTTCCAGAGACTGCAGTGTTAGCCTCTAACCAGTCTGTCAGCTGTTTTGGAGGAACCCGGGTACCCGTGTGGTGGGTCCCATACAACAAGGATCTCATTCATACCTTACCATATAACACGGGCATACAAAGGAATGATGCTAAGTTCATTAATTTAATATTGTCTAACTTAAAACTTTCAATGCTTAATTTAAAATAATAAATTTTTAAATACAACTGAGAATTAAAAATTAATCTAAAAGTTAAACTGTTTTAACTTTTTAATTTCTTATCACATAGAGACCTGTTACCCTGGGATTTTCCCTGGGCGTAGAAAGCTCAGCTTCAGCTATGTCTGAGGGCCTTGGCAACTGTCACCCCAGTTAGGGGGCATGTCACTCCAGGATTTTTTCCCCATAGATGCTCTACCCTGATCTGTCTGTGGTTCTATCTGCTCTCTGTTTTGGTGCCACTGATTGTGTGATTTTTTTTTTCTGGGAGATATGAAGAAACTTCTATTCATCCCCTCATAGAGAAGGCATGGGCAGATCAAAGAAAAGGTTTTGTCTAAGCCAAACTCAGGACCAGTGCGTTTAATGGAGTTACAGGGGCAGGGACCATTCATAGGCAGCTACACCACCCGGGAATCTCATCCCCAGTCAACTGTTACCTTAGGGAGCAGCAATTACAGCAGGACTCAGGGTAGGGAGCCTCAGGAAGATCCTGGGGTGACATCTGACGCTCATGAGACTTGTGAGCCTCTCCCCTGGCCCCCTGCCCAAGGGGATGCAAAGAGTTGCAAGCTCGTGGGTTAGCACAGCTGCTTAGCTTCTCTATGGAGATGGTTTTGTCAAGCCCAGAGGGAACAGCTATATCACAGGTGTCCACTCGGCCTCTCATCTGAAATGGGCACAGTGCTCAGTTCTCAGGGCCCTCCCCCACCTTCTCACCTCCTCAACTCAGCTCTCAGCCATGGGGAGCTAGGCACTGATGGAGAGGAGAGCTGGGTGGGCCTGCTGAAGGCAGGTACACTCACAGCTCTGGGAAGACAATCTGGGAAGGGAATCCTCAACATCTAGCCTGCAGCAGCCTGGCCCACATGAAAGTATCAGACTCTGAGGGGTCTGTGACTGTGTGCCTAGCTGCTCTCCTAGGCTGGCCCATGCTGCTAATTGCTCTCTCAGAGATCCAGCCAGCATCCAGTTCCAGGCTGGGCAGGGTGTCATGGCTTCTGGGAGGCAGGGAGCTGTGCTTTCAGATTGTGTCTCTCAGTGCAGAAGCCAAAGCCGTACTTCTTCCACTCCGCACCAGCCCCTTGGGGGCCTGTAAGGGCAACCCTGGAGAGTGGAAAGATGGGAAAACCAGACCAAGCTCCCAGGAACTGAGGGGTGCGGTGGGGGTGGGAGACAGGACCTGAGTACTGCCAGACATGACTCTGCCCAGCAGCTGCCCCAAACTGGTTCTGAGCATGTCCTGTGCCCCTTCAGCCAAACCTGCCTTCTCCATGGAGATAATCAAAAGAATTTCTGCCTCACTGCTGTCCTCTGACAAGTCCTTGTTCTCTGGGCTTGTACTCCTCATTCTTAGAATACAGTGGCAATCCCCTCACTGCCCAAAGCTCCTCCGTTGGTGCTCACCATGGGTCCTTTTGAGGGGATTGTCACTTGACTGCACTGTGGCTGGTCTCAGGGGCCAGGTGGCCAGACAGGGAGATCCACTCAAGGGCAAGAAGATGGCAGCCCAGGGTCCAGCACTCTGAGGTCCTTCCTCAGCCACCACTCCTCAGCACACCTTAGTGGAAAGAAGTTTCGGAAAGCTGGATTTAGGGGTCACTTGGCCTTACCCCTCCCTTCTGTGGGAGAGGGGTCCAGTAAACCTCCACAGGGCCAGTGAGTCCTTTTCTGCCTTGGAGGAGCCCCTGCACCTGCAGTTCCTCATGTCACTCCCCCCGCCTCTGCAGGAGATCTGTGACGACCCCCGGCTCTTCGTAGACGGCATCAGCTCCCATGACCTGCACCAGGGCCAGGTGGGCAACTGCTGGTTCGTGGCTGCCTGCTCTTCACTTGCCTCCCGAGACTCACTCTGGCAAAAGGTGAGGCCTGGGGACAGGTGGGTGAAGGGGCTATTCAGATAGCCCACGGCTCTCACTGCCCGACGGGTGTGACATCAGTGAGGAACGTATCTTCTGCAAGCCTGGTGCTGGGATGGGCAGAGCATCATGGGTGGCAGGTTAGCCTCTCCTCTTAGTGATTCTGGTGTGTCTCTTCTTCACTACTGAGGGACAAGCATCTGTGGGGCAGAGCACACTGTGAAATGTGCACACTGCCTGTGGTATCTCGGTGTGGGAACACCACTCAGCGCTCAGTAACTGCTGGGTGGCATGGACCAGTTACTGTCTTTTCTGGGCCATAATTTTCCCAGTTGTTCAACAGGATGTGGTCCAGACAGCTCCATGTTTCGTGATTCCTGGGTTCATGGTGTTGATGTTCTGGGCCAGGGGCAAAGGTTTGGGGCTTGAAGGAATGGGTCCTAGACCTGCTACTTGGACCTTTGTGGCAGCATTGGGCAGGAGACCTTACATACAACTCTTAAATACAATTCTTAAAAGAAACACCTTCCTGGGGAAAAGAGGCCATCTTCAGTTACATAGTGAGTTCACAATGAGTTCAGATGTATGAAACCCTGTCTGAAAGCTGAGGAGGAGAAGGAGGAGGAAGAAGAAGAAGAGGAGAATGAGGAAGAGATACTGTTCTTATAGGACCCTTGGCAGTGTGATGAGCACTCTGACCTGTATTTAAATAATTATTATTTGTACAACATAAAAGCGTTCCAGGCAGGGAGAAGGCTCAGCAGGTAAAGGCCCTTGCTGTCCAGCCCGAGTTTGATCCGTAGGACCCATGTGGTGGAAGGATAGCATTGACTCCCACAAGTTTGTCCTCTGACCTCAGTATGTGCCCCCTGGTACATAAGTAAATTAATAGGTACATTTTAACATTAAAAAAGAAATGTTTCCATGAAACAGGACACAGGAATAGGGTAATGTTTCCCTTGTATTCCTAGGCATCCATCAGCCATCAGAGGGAGCTGTGTCCTTAGCCAAAGCCAAGACCTTGCACTCTGCTATCCTCTCCCAATCCTGGGCACCTGAGCCCCTAGCCACCCAGTAGGTGTCCCTGTGAGGGTCACAGCAACTCCCACTGTGAGCCCTTGGTGCTCAGATAGAGTTCAATGCCATGGCTGATAGGGATGGGAAGTCTATGCTGGACAGCCTCACAGATGACGAGAGAGTATGTGTCTGTTGTGGGGATCAAGGGCCAGAGAGGAGTCAGACGGGAACCATTCTCTGGGTGGAGGACGGTCCTCAATGCTGCAGCCTTCAGCCCCTACTCTGAGTAAGGCCTGAGGCTGGAGGGGCGTGAGGTCCTGTGTGATACTCCCCCCTGCCCTGTAATTGCCTGTTTATCTGAGTCTCCCCTCTGGAGCTCCCTAGGGGCATAGCTGGCCCAGTCTGTCCCTTCCTGCTGAGCCTGGTGTGGTGAGCAGAGGGAGAACCCAGAGACCTTGGGGGAACAGAGGGCTGCCCTACCTTGAATCCAGTTCAGCCCTGTGGCTCCTAAACTGACCTTGCTGCCCATTTCCCTGGGTGTCTGATAGGACTGGAGCCTAACCAGGGCTGGCTATGCATTATCAGGCCTCCCAGGCCCTGCCCCCTATTTATCTAGCAGAGGAGGTGGCCTGGTTGTTGGCAGGCCTGCTTCTCATCAGTATGTAACCTCAGCCTCCTGCAAGGCTGAGAGTCCAGCCACAGTGGTCTCCCGGAGTTTGGCCCCAGGGGAAGCTGGGGAAGCTGGGCAAGGCTGGGAGCTCTGGGCTAATTACATTCTACCTCCTGGTGCTGTTGTGGTGACAGCCTCTGGTTCCTGCAAGGAGGCCCTGGGGAGCTCATTACTGTGCCTTACATCCCCACTGACTGGCCCCTGTTTGTTGTCACCTCTCTTGTTCTGTCCTGTTGCCCTGCAAGGCCTCCCCTGCCCTCTGGTTTTCCCTGGAAGGGCAGTAGGGAAGTTGTACCCTGAAACCCCCACCCAGCTGTACATTCCCAGTGCTGAGCCTCAGATGCACACGTGTCATGGTTGGAACACTCTTCACCTTCCTCTAGGAAGCTGCTCCTTTATTCTTAGACCTCATCTGGGGCTGGTGGGCACAGTGTTCAAAGCCAGCCGGGCTGAGTCTGTTCTGGTTGCTACTCAATGACCCTGGGCCTCAGTGTGAGCCTGACTTTCAGCCCTAGGGACAAATCCTGGGTGTTTGGAAGGTCCTTACTTGCACACTTGGTTCTTTTCCCCTCTTCCCTTGTGCTTCAACCTAATCATGTGTTCTGTAAGGTTCCCTCTTTTAGGGGCTCCCAGGGCTTCAGTATGGCCTCCCCGACTCAGTAATTTGTTTCCTAAGGCAGAAAGTGGACCAGGCCATGTGAACCCACAGTTAGGATATGATTAAGTTAAATACTTGTCACCAGGCTCAGCTTAGGCCAAATCCAAGGCTCCCCAGTGCCTGGTGCAGCCCCAAATGGGGGATGAGCTTGCTGCCTGCTCTCAGCTGCCTGGGACCTAGGAGGAGCCAGCCGAGGTCCTGGCTGGAAGAAAATGCAGAAGTGACCATGGTGCAAAGCAATAACATACATGTGAAGGGGGCGGGGAGTGAGGCATGAGATTGACAGTCCATGTTCTGAGGGCGGGGAGTGAGGCATGAGATTGACAGTCCTGAGCAGTGTTAAGGAGAGCCTGAGGATATTGGGGCCAAACAACAATTTTTGTTTCCAGTTTAAATACTTCCCAGTTTTCAGGGATTGCAGCGGGAAGATCTTGAATTCAAGGTTTGCTTGGCCTACTCATTAAACTCTGGGTCAGTACCAAGGAAAACAACAACAATAAGTTGAATGTTTCCCATGTCCCAGCTCATGCCTCAGTTATGAATTGGGTCACTGAGAAGTGATGGACGGAGGACTGAAGCATAACCTGTGTGCACGGGACATTCCGGGGACTGGAAGATGTAATGTGCACAAAAGGGCCGAGCGACTTTCACTATCCAGAGGCAGCAGCTTTAGGGGTCTCCTTGTTCCCTTCTAGTCTTTGCTGGCGCTGAGTTCTCATACACACTTCTGCAACCACAGATGCCACTTTAGAGCGAGTGGCCTTTCTGTCCTGATTTCCCATGGCTCTCCCACCTTGGGTGGCTCCTCACAGAGTCCGTCCTGTGGCTGGCTAGCATCTGTCCATCCTCCCTCACTGCCCACAATGTACCACATGGCTCTTGGCTGGCTCTTCCAACCCCTTCCGCCTGCTCTGTCTGTTGAGTCCCTGTCACAGAAGTCACATCCTCCACTCTAACTTCCTGAAAAGTGTACCCCTCTACTCAGGAGTGGACCAGGCCTCCCTAGAGGTTTCATGGCCCTGGATCCTCATTAGGAGAGGCTGAGCCCCTCTCTCTTCCCTCAGGATGCAGGGACCCTACTTTTTCCCCCTGTGAGTGACTGTACAGATGCCAGCTTTCTCGGCCTCAGCGTCCAGTGTTGCTGTCCTTGCCAGGCCGCTGTGCTGGCTTGTTGCCTGGCGCAAAGTGCTTGCCACCTCTAATTTCTGGAGATAATTGTGTCTATAAGCTTAATCTCTGCCCTCTGCCCTTGACCCCCATAGCTTTGGTTCTTGGCATCAGCTCCATCCATATTCACCTTCAACAGCTTACTGATGTACCCACAGCTTGTCTAGAACCCCTTTTCCTGAAGCGCTTCACAGAGTCTCTACTTCACCTTCTAGGCCTCTGAGTCCCCTAATCACCTTTTGTCCTTGTCATCCATCCATTCATTTGTTCATTCATTCATTCATCATTCATCATTTCTGCCGTTCATTCGGCTATCTGAGCATCCCCTGAGCATGGCAAGCCCTGTCCTCATGTACCGTGATGAACAAGACAGACAACACCTGCCCTATCAGGGTGCCTGGTCCAGTGGAGAGATCCTAGACACAGAACAAGAGCTGCAGTCCAGTTCAGTGAGAAAGCACCTGCCTGCCCTGGGCAGAGCTTGAGCTTCTATCCCCAGCACACTACTCACACCAGCCGTCACACCACACACTCATTTGCACTTATTCACACTCACACACAACACTCCTATTCACACTCACACACACCATTCTCCCAGACACATAAGCAAACATACAAACACAAGTTGTACTTGCCATGTGGCTAGGTGGGAAAAGGAGCTTGTTTATTGCCTGACAATCTGCCTTCAATCCTGGATCCTTACAGTGGATGGAGAGAACAGATTGTCCCCCGGCCTCACATGCCCACACATGCACATGTGCACATGTGCACACACACAATAAATAAATGCAATGAAAAAAACTTTTAAGATCAGATTGTAGTGCTGGAAGCACAGAAGCTGTTTCTCTTCAGGGAGTAAGTATTCGTGCCTCAGTGACAGCTCCCAGGCACACTCCTGAAAGCCAGCTGGTGAGCAGGCAGCTTGACTTTGTCTCCTACCATTGCTGCTTTCTGGAATTGCTGCTGATGGCCTCAAGGGCTCGCCCCACGGTTTGAGGTTATTTTTTTCAGCACTGGGAACTGAATCCAGGATCTTGTCCATGCTTGGTGAGCATGGACACTGTTACCTCTGAGCTCCTCCTTCATCCTAAAACCCTCACAGGGAGGCTGAGGCAGGAGAATTGTGAGATTGAAACCAGTCTATGCAACTTACTGAGATCCTGCTTTAAAATAAAAGGAACTGATCTAGGGGGCGTGGTTCAGTTATAGAGGCCTTGAGTTCAATTTCTAGCACTGCACAAACAAACAAAATAAAACAGCCTGCCATGGTGACTCATACCTGTAAGTCCAGCACACAGGAGACTCAAGCAGAGTTTGAGGCCAGCCTGGATGGTTACACAGTGAGACCTTGTCTCAAAACAGAACAAAAACAAATAAACAAAACAAGGCAGGCAAGTTGCCCATCATGCATCACGGGGCCCTGTGCTGTTCATAACCCCAAAACCCCACTGGTTCACTTGGCCTCCATCTGGCAATAGAATGTGCTTCTGGTCCCCTAGACTGTTCCAATTGTTTCCAGCTACTACACCTCACCCCATGCCTCTTTCATGTGTGTGCCTTCTTGAGACACCAGCATCTCTGTCTCCACCACTCACAGGCACTCATAGACTCCACTTCTGCCATCTGTCCACAGACGCTGTCTGGGTTCCACCTCCCACCAACACTCGCCTATATGTAGGTCTCCAGCTTCTTCCACGTCCCAGGGGAGGTGGAGGATCAGTTTAGGTGAAATGGCTGGTAGGATTTTGGTGGAAGTGAGAGCCAGGCCCTTGGCTATGTGGTGCAGTGTGTGGTTGGATCGATCAAACCATGGCCTCTGGGAGCTGAGCCAGCCATCTGTCTGATGGATGATTTGGGACTTGAGAGCTGCAGGTTCAGGTGGGAGGTGACAGCTGGGCTGGATCTGGATGGTGATAAAGGAGGGGGAGACACCAGGGCATCTGACAGGACCTGGCAGGGACTATGAGAGAATGAGGGAGGAGGAGGCAAGCATGGAATGTTGGCTTGGATGAGTACAGCAAACTAACAGGGTGTGCCGCTGGAGCTACCCTGCCCTGCCTCTTCCTCCTAGACAGTCTTCGGTTACCTCCATGTGTCTATAACCCCAGCTATCTCCCAACAGCCCTGTGAAGTGTTCTATTCTTCACAAACAAGCAAACCTCTAGCTTGCCACTACCACTGTAGTCAAGGTGGTTGCCACAGCAGTTGATATCAGTGCTCTGGTCCCCAAGGAGCCTGTCACCTTCCAGCCTGCCTGCTGCACGGCATTACCACTCAGAAGGCAGGTGGACACACACTCATGTGTCCTCTGTTCTGAGAACTGGGTGGGGCCAGAGAGACTGGAAAGGGAGGCGGGCCTTCAGGTGGCCTCTTCTCGTGGTATCTGTGGCTCCAGCCCACTTGATTCCCTGACATCGGTGGTAGTGGTGGCAGTAGCAACAGCTGTAGCACTTGGGCCATGGCAGAGGACGGGCCACAGAAGCAGCAGCTGGACATGCCGCTGGTTCTGGACCAGGACCTGACCAAGCAGATGCGGCTCCGGGTAGAGAGCCTCAAGCAGCGTGGGGAGAAGAAGCAGGATGGCGAGAAGCTGCTCCGGCCGGCTGAGTCTGTCTACCGCCTTGATTTCACCCAGCAGCAAAAGCTGCAGTTCGATCACTGGAACGTGGTTCTGGACAAGCCGGGCAAGGTCACCATCACAGGCACCTCGCAGAACTGGACGCCCGACCTCACCAACCTCATGACACGCCAGCTGCTGGACCCCGCCGCCATCTTCTGGCGCAAGGAAGACTCCGATGCCATGGATTGGAATGAGGCGGATGCCCTGGAGTTTGGGGAGCGTCTTTCTGACCTGGCCAAGATCCGAAAGGTCATGTATTTCCTCATCACTTTTGGTGAGGGTGTGGAGCCTGCCAACCTAAAGGCCTCTGTGGTGTTTAACCAGCTCTGATGACAGCCCTGACTGCCCTGCACCTGGTCCTAACTCTCCCTTGCCCAGACCACCTTCCTCAATGTATTTTGGGGACATCATCTAGCTGCTCCTTCTGTGCTCATCTTGGCCAGAGGCCCCTTAAATGCCGCATCCCCTCTTTTTCCCCCGGGTGCCAGTGCTTCGGCTCACAGTGATGTCCCATGGCTCCGTAGTCTAGAAGCTGGACGCTGCTACCATAGATAGTAGAGGCCTTTGGGTCCATGAGCGAAGATGGATGGGCCTCTTGGATACCTGTGATCTCTGCTTTATTGTGGTGAAGAGCGGGATTGAGAGATAAAGACTGACCAAGAGATGCAAACAGCCAGCACTGATTTCCTTCAGGGATGGGAGACTGAGACTGGACAGGAACACCTTCCGGGGAACCTGGCAAGAAGGCATTTGTCCCTGCTGGCCAGAGCTGGAGCCAGGAAGTCCATGCCCAGCAGCACTCTGGCAGCAAGAAGGTGCCCCTCCCGGTGTCAGCATCAGCCTGCCATGACCTTAGGGCCTTCAAGACACTGGGCCAGATGACAGCAGGGCTTGATCTGACTGGCTTTCCAGGTCTGGGCCCAGTTTTTATGGAGAAGTGAAAGAACGTGTAGAAACTGAAACAGCTCTAGATACCCACACTCGTGTGTATCGAGAGATAGCATGACTGTATTTGTATGGATGTGTGCCCAAGGGCTATTCCTGGTAAGGGGTAAGGTTAACTTTAATTGTTGAGCTGGTACTGGCTTGTGGGCTTGGTAGAGGTGATCCTGACTGAAACGTCCTTGGTGTAGTGCTTTTTGAACTGGGTAACTGAGGTTCAAATGGTAAAGCAGAGAACTGAGTTAGAGGGGTCCAGGGCTCTGAGCTAGAAACACTGATATTCCCCATTAGGAAGACTGGCATTTGCTGCTCGCTGGTCAAGGTGTTGTGTCCTGCTGTCACCTCCCTGGGCATTTCCTGGCTGTTCTCCTGGAGTGCAGGTGCATGGGTAAGGCTTAGGAGTGGAAGGGGGTAGCAGTTAGGATGCCTGAGGTCTGAAGTGGGCTGGAGCTGTCTGGCTGTGATGCCTAGCGATGGCCTCGGAGGTTGTCCAGGGCAACCCACTCAGCAAACCGACAGGAAAACTGTGGCTCAGTTATCAGCAGATTCAACCCTACCCCAAGTCTCATTGTCCCTTGCCCTGCGTATCCTGAGAGCCTCCCATTGAGAAGCCTCACCTGCCATGTAGCATCAGCCAGGGGCACCTCAGCAGTGTCCCCAGCTGTCTCAAGGCTGCCTCTACTGGGGATACCAATGCATCAAGATCTGAAGGAAGGAGCTGTCCTAGTGGGTGGGCTGTCAGGAGGGCAAGCCCCAGTTCAGGTTCAGGATTCTGGAGGCAGGAGATAGGCTGTAGTACCCGCCTCTTGTACTGGTGCCTCTGCTCTGTAACATGCTTGCAGAAGCACTGCACAGTGCTTCTGGACCCTGCTGGTTCTAGGGAGCCATACCCAGGCAGTGTCTCTGCTGTTTGCTTCCCTTTCTGACCTCTCCCTACAGCTTTAGAGACCCCTTTGGTTCACACTGACTGTGCCCCAACTCTGCCTCACTCCGCATGCCCTGTGGGGACACGAATGTCTCTGCTATGCCTCTTACACAATAAAGACTGTGTGCCCTCCCCTCTGTGCTGTGGTGTGTGTGCCTCTGCAGTGTGGTTTGTTTATCTTGCTGCAAGCCTAGAGCATTAGAAGCCTTCTCTCGTGGGCCCTGTGGTTCTAAGGAACTCTACCCTGCCAGCTTTGAGGATGAGGTCAAGCAATGAGATCTCTCATCAGGACCGAGTTTCACCAGTCATAGTTCTCCTGCAGGTACCAATCCAGCCTCTAGAGTATGGAAGAACACGAAGAGGCTATGCCTGGGGCAGGGAGTGTAGTGGGCAGCACTGATACTAATTTAGCTTGATCTTGGTCACTGCTTGGCTGTGTCCTCTAGAAGCCCCTGACCCTCTCCTGGGCTTGACCTTCCAATAGAGTCTCTGGTTCCATGCCACGTCTTCAAAACCTTCTCCTCTGATCTTGGCATTGGGATAGCTGGTAGTGACATCACCTTATCGCCCCTCTGATCTTTCATGGTTCAGCCCTCATCGTCTCCCATCTTTGGATAGGGACAACTGAGGCCCAGTAGAGGAGGCCTCCATCCTGGGGCATGGAAGGGGTGGACTGGGAGTTGAGCTCTCAGCCCTTGGGCCTTTGATCTCACAACTTTGACCTCCTGTGATGGCTTAGGGAAGGATGCTCTCCCACCACTTCTGAGGACCCAGGCCTCTTAGGATGGCTCTCCACAGAGAAAGAAGTAGCAGTGAGGTTCCTCATTAGAACTGGGCTTCCAGAAGGCTCCATGGCTTGCAAATACTCCTAGCTTCTGCGCACTCCAAGGGGGTCTCCCTCAGCTTTTGTTACCTTGCCCCTTACTCTTAACATTCAGAGACACCTCCCTGCGCTGCCTCCCCGTGGCTCAGGAGCTTTGTGTTCTCACATGCCCTCCCTAAACGCCTCCATCCAGTTCACCCAGCCAGCCTTGAAGCTGCTGGCCTCTGAGAGAGGCAGAGTTGAGAAGACGAGTCCAGCTCCCAGCCCCTGTGAACTGCAGTGGTCTGGGCCTGTCCCCAGAATGCATACAGTGGATATGATCCATTTGCCATGGAAACCACTGGGAATCACAGAGCGAGAAGTCCTGCTGTCCTGGATCCTCTGCCAGCTGGAAAGCCAGTGTCTCTGTAGCTGTGGGGCTTTGTTCTGCCAGCTACTAACCTGCTATATGGCCCCAGGCAACCTTTCTTGAACCATTATCTTACCTGGTAGTCAGTGATGCTACCCTTACAGATTGCCAGGAAGGTCAAATGAAGAATGTCAGTACAGCTAACACCCTGGAAGTCGCTTGTTTTTCAGTGGCCTGTTACTGTCCCAACGACTGCTATAAACTCTATATCATCTTGAGAGAAGGGTTGGAAGGTCTCCTCACTGAATGGGAACTTAAGGTTCAGAGAGGTAAAAGGCATTGCCTGAGACTGCACAGCAGGCCAGTGCTCATGGTGGCAGTGTTGTGAAGGAGTGCGTTCTCCCCACTGTAATTGGGCTTAGATGTCCCAGCTGAAGGCAATCACATTATGCCTAGAGAAGGCAAGACCAGCATTCTCCTGCCCCATGAGCAGGAGTCACTGTGGCCAGAGAAGTGTAGCCCACCCTGTGCTCTGGACACACTGTTCCAGGGGCACAGGGTTGGTACCTTACTTCCTGGCCTCTCCATTCACTGTATCTGAATGTGAAATCCGAACTAAGACTTGAGGAATCCCACAGCAAGGGCTAGTAAGTTCAGGACTCCAAAAGGCCTGGGTCTCACCTCACCCAACTCAGGCAACACAGAATCCCCCTGGCGACCCCCACCCTGCCGCTTCATCAGGGTTGCTCAGCAATGCCCTAAGCTAGCCCTGGGATCTAAGGCAGAGATCTGAAAAGCTCCTGCCTGTCCTCTGTTCATCACACTCGCTTTCACGTTGCTCACACTACACACAGGTCCTGGGCAATGCCAGGCGAGTGTACACAGGGTTGGGTGCTGTCCAAGGGAGATTCCAGCCAGGCACTTGAGTCTGAGAGCTTTCCAGGGGGCACGTGGTTCCCATCCAAGGCCTGTGAGGAGCTCTACATCCCATAGTCTTTTCAGCTTGAGACCCCAATACCTCTGTCTGTCTGTCTGCCTGCCTGCCCCTCTCTCTCTCTCTCTCTCTCTCTCTCTCTCTCTCTCTCTCTCTCTCTCTCTCTCACACACACACACATACACACACACACACACACACATATACAGAGAGACAGAGAGAGAGAGAGAGAGAGAGACAGACAGACAGACAGACAGACAGACAGAGAAAGATACTTCCTGGCCTCTGCAGGAGCTAGGCATGACGTACACAGACATGCATACAGGCAACATAGCCTGTATGTTTATATAACTTTTAACTTATTAACTTTTAATATAATATGTATGTATGTATACACACACGCATATATTTCCTATAATACTAATATGCAACCAAATTTTTTTTTTTTTTGGTTTTTCAAGACAGGGTTTCTCTGTATAGCCCTGGCTGTCCTGGAACTCACTCTGTAGACCAGGCTGGCCTCGAACTCAGAAATCTGCCTGCCTCTGCCTCCCAAGTGCTAGGATTAAAGTCGTGCGCCACCACTGCCCGACCTCAAAATATTTTTAAAGTAGTCCAAAATGTTTGGAACCCAAACCTTCAGACTTCAGGATTTTTTGGTATTTATATATACCTTACTCATTGAGCAGTCCTTATCTGAAAACCCCAAATCCACAGCTTCAGCCTCAAAACTCTGAACATCTGTCAGTGCTTAAAACCTTTCAGTTTAGGGGTGCCTTCCTTGAGTGACTTAATACACAGTAAGTGCTCTGGTTTCAAAGATGCACAGGGTTGGCAGTCTGCTTATGTGGGATCCAAACAGAACTCCGTAAAAGCCATGGCCCAGCCTCCCTTTCTTCTGTTCATTTTCCCTGCAATTTATTTATTGAAGAAACTGGGTCATTTGTTGTGTGGATTTTGTTGGCTGCACCCTCATGGGGGTGTGTGAGTGACATACTCTCTGGCTCTTGCATTCTGTAACCTGCATTTGTCCCAGAGGCTTGATAAGATTCAGAGTTTTGAGTTTGTTTTGTTTTTGTTTTTTCACCTTCAGAAGTTACATCTTGCCCTCTTTGCCCCCCCCCCCACCTCCATGTAGGATTTCTGTTCACACTTCCTCTATCTCCTCAGTGCTGGGATTACAGGCATGAGATATAATGCCAATCTGGTGCTGGGGAGCCGACCCAGGCATCCTACACCTTGGGTAAGCACTCCACCAATAAGATACTTTCCTATTCCTTAAGAGTTCTTTGAAACAGGGCCTAGCCCAGGCAAGCCTGAAATTTGATCTCAAATTCCCCAACCTCTGCCCCACAACCCAGTACTAGGATTTTATACCCACAACCATGAATGCATCTGTGGTTTCAGAATAAAAGTCACGCAATCTCACCTTTCCTTCCTCATTTATCTCCTGGGAATTTATTCCAGGCAGAGGCCTCCCTTCCCTTGCTGTTTGGTTGTCTTCTGGTATGGGATACAGAAAAAGCAGGGTCTGTGTTTCATCCTTAAATTTTCCATCTCAAGAAGTAAGTCAGTCTTCTACTTTCCTCCAGTAGTGACTGTTCTGTGTCACTGTGACCTCGTGGACTTAAACATGTACACTGTGTTCATCGAATTGCCATTCCCTCCCTAAAGCTCAGGTGGGTTCTGTTTGCAGCAGTGTCCTCAATCTTTTAGCTAAGGCCTCCTTGCCTGCGGCAGAACCCGATGTGGCATGTGGATAGATGTATGGACTCTCTCCTCCCATCCCCATGGCCCAGCAGGCAGCAGAGGGGCTGAGGGGAAAAGCTACAGTGGAGCCCTCCGCATGCTAATTCTAATGGCTTTGCTGCAGGAGATCATGACTCTGGATCTCTGGCCCTGGAGTCTCATTAGCTTCTTCTTGGGCCACAGTGGGCTCAGTGCCAAAACCCTGAGTTTGACTAATGATCCTTCCAAGTCCCAGCATACCTCCCCATGCCCTTTGAGGGCTCCTCCTCCCCCTCCTCCTCCTGTCCCTTGCAGTCCAGAGCACCCAGTGCAGAGTCTCTGGGGAGGAGGCAGCAAGGCAGTGGGCCAGGCCCGTGGTGTGGCTCTCTACCATTGGGTATGGTTCTGTATCCTTGGGCAGCTTCTCTGGACTTCAGTTTTCCCATCTGCACAGTAGGATGACCCCACTTTGTATAGGCCCCATTTTTTGCCCAGTGTTCTATCTTCAAGGAAAACTGGGGAGTCAGGGCTAGGGGTCGGAGCAGGCCAACCTGGGAGCTTTTATTTCAAAAGGCCACAGAATTGGTTGAAGACAGAGGTAAGGAGAGGAAAGGAAGCAGCCAGTGATACTGGACGGTGCCTGGTTATGGACCTGGGCCCAGGTTGCTAAGCCTGTTTTGGAACTCTGCTTGTGGGGGCTTCTGCCAGTGATGTTCTCCCAGGGCATCGTCCTGCCTAGCTGTGAGGTGGGGGCAACACAGGAAACCGCTGGCTTGTGCCTGGCACCTCACAGAGCTCCTTACAGAGGAGTAGTGGTAGTACCTCTCCCCGGAGTTGGTGTCTTCATTTTGTAGCTTCCAGTGTCTCACCAGAGAAACACTGGTCTCCTTCGCCTATGTCCCTGTTGGTAGTATGAGCATACAAACAACATATCCCTAAAGAGTGTGGGGGCGGAGGCTCTGGCCAGCACAGCCTCTCCGTTAAGGCTGCAGCTTTGTGCCAACCCCGCCTGCGTGCCTGGACACTGCTATCTGATCAACAGTGACTTTCTTCTAGAAGGAACCTCCTGTGCTCCAGGTGGGGCTCAGCTGTGCTTGGTCCATAACCAAGAGAATTAGCTGGTCACACTGGCCTGAGGAGCTGAGGTGTCCCCCCTTCCCTGCCTGCTTCCTGGAGTTCAGATGACCTTTATTTGCCCTCATGTCTTTGGGTGACACCTGTGCCGACCCCCTAGATCATCTGCTCAGAGCTGAGGTTAGCTCCAGGGTGCTCCCTGTTCCCTCCCAACGTGCTCCTTATTCTTTCCCCTCCATACCATGTGTGCCCACCTTGTGCCTCCTCTCCCACCAGACTCAGCTTTCTTGAAGGCATGTATTATGCCTGGGTCATATTGGTCCTCGATGTCTCACATGGCCCTGGGCCCACACAGTGGTTCATATACTGCAAAACAAGTCATCTGTAAACTCACAGGCCTGGGTTTGAATCCTAGCCTCAAACCCAGATCTACCTGCCTCCAAAGCACATGTTTTATCGTTGTTTTCCTAACTCTGTGGGCTCTGGATGAGTGACTTGTCCTCTCAGAGCCTTAACCATCTGTTAGGCTGAGATGGGTGATAGCAATCTCTCCATGGAGCTAACTGTGAAAATTACAGTGAGTGAATTTGTGTCAGGCCCAGGCCCTGGCATTTGTGAATACCAGATTCTACAGTCCTAATGCACGTCTGCGAGTTTATTCATTCAGTCAACATATGTGTGACACACATGCACCTGTGCCAGGTGGATGGGAAGCAGGTAAATAGCCTTGCCTGCAGAGAGCTGACCCTGCAGAGGTAGTGGCAGACCTTGGGTGAAGTGCCGCATAGGCACTTGATATATTAACCCAGCGAAAGTACAGATTTTAGAGAAGTGCTTGGCCCAGAGGCTGAGGGATAGGGGTCTTTGTCTGGGCTAAAGTTAGGGAGGGCTTCCTGGACAATGAAGTGGCCACTGATGGAAGAATGTGAGGAATGAGGGCAGGGAGCTGGACTGGGAACCATGAGAGGGTGGAGAAGTGAGGCTGGGTAGGGAGACACCACAGGGTAGTGGCGCCATTTTGTGGGTTTGCCATTATGTGAGGACCAGGGTGACTGTGGGTGTCAGTGCTGTTACAGTGTCTTGGAACCAGAGATGGTGAGGGATGGTGCTGAAGGCAGGAGCTGGGAAGAGCTGGTTAGGTGGAGAGGGAGACAGAAGAATCTCCCATGGCCACTGGATTCCACCCAGGGCTTCCCTGGATGGCTGGGGTGGATGGGACAGATGTGAGGGAGGCTTGCAGGGAGGGGAGCCTGTGGGACCTTACAACACTGGCTAGAAAGGACCTGACAGGGTCTCTGGCTCTGACAGACGTGGAACCCAAGTCCCAAGACCGAGTTTCATGCAGTGATAGGACGAACTCCGGTACTCTCGTTCTGTTTCTTTGGCCCCATGTGCCTCCCCTTTCCTCAGGAGCCAGATGCCTCTCAGTGTCTCCATTCTCTCCACCTAGGTCATCCCAGACTGGAAGGAGCAGGAGTGGAACCCTGAGAAGCCTGACAGCTATGCTGGCATCTTTCATTTCAACTTCTGGCGCTTTGGGGAGTGGGTGGACGTGGTCGTCGACGACCGGCTGCCCACAGTCAACAACCAGCTCATTTACTGCCACTCCAACTCCAGAAATGAGTTCTGGTGCGCCCTGGTGGAGAAGGCCTATGCCAAGTAGGTGTGGCTGTGGCCAGGCGGGGTGGCCAGGTGGGTTGACCAGGGGGAGCTGTCTGAGTAGGATAACCAGGCTGAGTTGCTGGGCCAGTGTGGGCTGCTGATGGGTCCCATGGGACTTTAGGAAAGGCACCTGTCACAGAGAGGTGAGGGGCTGGTGCCTAGAACACAGCATGGTCAAAGCCTAGGCCCAAGAACCTTGCCAAGTAGCTCTGTTATCGGTGAGGTGGAGACCTGGGAGAGGGCAGGCACCCTGCCACAGTTAGGCAGACGGACACTCATACACGGCAGTAGATCTTACCCTCAAACACATGCTTGCCAAACTCCCCTGGGAGCCTTTCCTGGTATGTGGCCCCTGAGATCTGGTCTAGATGGTGGACTGTGGGCCAGATGCTTGTCTTCCTCTTGTAGGACCTGGCACAGAATGAACACCAGCAAAGGTGCGCTGAGGAGTGGAACATTTGGGGGCAGGAATGCCAGCTGGTTCCAAGCAGCTTGGAAGGAGCCTCTCCCTGGGTTCTCTTCCTAGGTCTTTGCTGTGTGTAGAGGGGTTGGAGGTGGCCGAGGGTGTGAGAGGAATCACAAGAGTGTGAGTTCAAGAGCCTGCATGGAAGAGAGAAAAAGAATTGGAAAGACGTGTCCAGGAAAAGAGACTTGTGGATTTAACCCTAAGAAAGCGGAGCTGGTCCCCTGGTGGCCAGTGATTTCTACTGCCACTAGTGGGGCTGCAGTGGAGAACCTCCTGTTGGGTAGGCAAGTGCTGCATCCAAGTCTGACTTCAGCTGTCTGTGATGGACTCTTGGGCAGCGTCCACCCCTGGGCTGCTGAGATTGTGGGTGTCCACCGAGTCTCCGCTCTCACCTGTTCCCAATGTATCCTAGCAGCAAGACTGCAGGCTCACATGACAGTTTATAGTGACTGCACCATTTTATGCTTGCTTTTGAATTTATTGTTTATTTACTTTTAATTTTTTCTATTTCCTTTTTCCATGTGTGTGTGCATGTGTGTGTGTGTGTGTGTGTGTGTGTGTGCATGTGTGTGTGTGTGTGGTGTACTTACATATATGTTTTTATGTATGTGGGCAAACTTGTATACTTCTGTGTGGGTGTGTGTGCATGTGTATGTATATATGTATGTGTGTGTACATGTATGCATGTATATGTGTGTGGGTGTATGTATACATGTATGGGTGTATGTGTGTGTGCATATGTATGTATGTATGTGTGCGTATGTGTGTGTGTGCATGTGTATGTATGTATGTGTGCATATGTGTGTAGGTATATGTATGTGCATATATGTATGTGTGCATGTGGAGTCATGAGGTTGCTGTTAGACACATCCTGGCTTGCTCTTTCACTTTACTCATTGAAGCAGGGGCTCTCAGTTAAACCCAGAGCTCACTGGTACAGCTAGTCTTACTAGCTAGCTTGCTCTCAGCATCCCATGCCTGCCAAGGCTGGAGTTACAGGTGCCTTCCCCCAACCCCTCACCCCACCACCCTGCATCCACTTGTATTTACTTGGGTTCTGAGTTTGGACTGGCTTTCCCCAGCAATTGCTTTAACCCCTGAACTGCCTCCCCTCCCCTGTTGTAGAATGAGCATGTACCTTTTAGAGCAAATCCAGTTGGCACAGAAAACAGTGAAGGCCATGCCCTTCCTGCTTTAGGCCATTGTTAGCGTCTGTGCCTCTGGTACCTCTTTTATTCTCACCACCCCATTCCCTGTAAGAAGGACAGCTCTTTCAGTATCATTTTGTGTGTGTGTGTGTGTGTGTGTGTGTGTGTGTGTGTGTGTGTGTGTGAGAGAGAGAGAGAGAGAGAGAGAGAGAGAGAGAGAGAGAGAGAGAGAGAGAGAGAGAGACTGGGTCTCCTGTAGGCTTTCCCCAAACTCATTATGTAGCAGAAGCTGATCTTGAACTCACAATCAAAAGTGCTGAGGTTCCAGGCATGTGCTACCTGGCCAGCTTCTTTTAATGTCTTTGATGCATTTTTTGATCAAAGGCAAAGCAGGCACTGTGTTTGTGGGTGTGTCTTTTCAATGCATACTGATGGCACTGTACTGTGTATCTGCTACCCATGTTCACAGTCATGCTGTAACACGTAATAGATGATTAATGATTGATATATTTTCAAAGTTCTTTCAAAGAAACTGAACACAGATCTCCCAATTCCACGTACACTTCATCACTCCTGGCCAGAAGCTACTTTAAGGAATTATTGCCAACCCCTCGAAACATAATTGGGATCTAGCTGGAGTGCTTCTGCAGGCATAACAAACAAACATTTCCCCTACCCCAAAGATTCTTTTCTAGTACTTTCTAGAGTTTTTTAGGGCATAAATACAGCATTTGTTTTTAAAACCAAAATTGTGTCAAAAATAAAATCCAGAATTGTGTCAAAAGATAAATGAACTTTAAACACGTTTAAGAAGAATTGATAGATATTTAAACAGTTGGTGACGACAGGGCTCTTAAAGCCTAGGGAATTTGAGTCCTACAGTGGTGGTGCTCAGTGGGTCAGGGTGGGCCTGGGAGGTGTTTTTTTCACTTTGTTTGTTTATTTGTTTAGTTGGGTTGGGTTGGTTTGGTTTGGTTTGGTTTGGTTTGGTTTGGTTTGGTTTGGTTTGGTTTTGATTTTGTGTAACCTGTCCTGGAACTCAGTCTGTAGACCAGGCTGGCTTCAAACTCAGAAATCCACCTGCCTCTGCCTCCTGAGTGCTAGGATTAAAAGTAGGCACCAGCGCCATGTGACTGAGGGCCTGGGAGTTGAGACCTGAGCTCTAATATTGGCTGTCTCATGGTTTGCTATGTCACTGTGGCAGTCTGCTTGATTTCTGAGCTTCAGACGGCTCCTGTATGAGTTAAAAGATTCAGACCTGCCTGGAAGCCTGAGCTGGGAATTCCCTTCCTGTTGTTCCCAGACTGGCAGGCTGTTACCAGGCCCTGGACGGAGGCAATACGGCCGATGCACTGGTGGATTTCACAGGTGGTGTTTCTGAACCCATCGACCTGACCGAGGGAGACTTGGCCACCGATGAGGCTAAGAGAAACCAGCTCTTTGAACGGGTGCTGAAGGTGCACAGCAGAGGCGGGCTTATCAGTGCCTCCATCAAGGTAGGGCTGCAGGGAAGACTCCAAGCCCTGGGTGGGAGGGAGTGGGGCTGAGCTTGGGCCCCAGCCAGCTCATCATAATGACCCTTGGCTTTCTGGGAGATGGAGCAGTTGGAGAGCATAGCTCCCCTTCCCCAGAGCTGAATGGCAATGCCAATCCAACTCCAACCCCTGCATCGTGCAATGCCCCCTACACCATTCACACCCCATTCAGACTCCCTTGGGCTCTTGTGTCCCTGCCTTTGAGGTATTTTGTCAAGGTATAAAGTGTCAAAAGTTAAGGGGAAGCTGGAAGCCGACAGGGAGTCGCTAGTCCCTTTAGGTGATCTAGACTAGCTGGTCTTCAGGAGGGTCCTCTGCTCAATCACTGCTGGGAGAAATGTGGGCTTATTGAAGCTGGGATAAACTAGCTGTCTGTGGAGCCTGGACTGCTGGCTCTCTAGAAACATGGAGCCCTGAGCCCTGATTTGTGGCATCTGCTGGATTCCGTGGTATAAACTCTCCTGTCAAGGTCAATTTCCTATTGCTTGTTTTCACAAACATCTCTTAACATTTCTGAATATTACCACCAGACATGGTGCTACACATCTGTAATCTCAGTACGTAGGAGGCAGAGGCAGGAGGACTGCCCCAAGTTCAAAGCCAACCTAGTCTACATAGAGAATTCTAGGCCAGCCAAGCCTGTGTACTGAGACTTGAAAATTTCTAAATACATAGCAATCAGCTTCACTGGGGCAAGCTGGCACCAATATTCTCTGGGCAGGGAGGGGAAAGGGGCGCTTCTGTGTGTGTAGTCCCCTGGGGTTCTGACCCCTTAGCAAAGCTTGTGCTTTTTGTGAGACTGCAGTTCCCATCCCTACCTGAAGGGGGTGGTGTGGCTCCTTAGCCTAGCTCCAATGCCTTAGTTCAGATTCCAGTGTGACCCTCCTGTCTGAGTGTCTTTGTTCCACAGGCTGTGACAGCAGCTGACATGGAGACCCGCCTAGCGTGTGGCCTCGTGAAGGGCCATGCATATGCTGTCACTGATGTGCGCAAGGTGCGCCTGGGCCATGGCCTGCTGGCCTTCTTCAAGTCAGAGAAGCTGGACATGATCCGCCTGAGGAACCCCTGGGGCGAGCGGGAGTGGACCGGGCCCTGGAGTGACACGTGAGGCCCACTAGGGTTGGAGCTGGGTACAGGCACAGAGGCAAGGACAAGAGGTGACACGACTAGGCCTTTCAGGGTCTGGGAGAGATGCTCTGAGGAACAATTAGGAGACTTACTTTCTAGTGGTGTCTCCGGGGTGGGTTCATCAAGAATCGTGGCCTGGAGAAGGGTGACATGCTTTGTACATGGACAATGGCCCCAAGGGGTCGTAGGATCTCACCAGCTTTCTTCCCTGACTTCATAGCTCTGGCATAAAGAAAGATCACCATTTCTTGTGGGAGAGAACAGAGGCTTCTTAGAGCTGGGCTGGGCATGACCTCCAGTTTCTCTACCCACACTGCTCTGGGGCGGCTACCCAGAGCTCTCCCTTGGGGAAGTGGTCCTGGCAGGCCACGCCTCTCATACAGTCCCCTCTCTGATACTCACATCCCAGGTCAGAGGAATGGCAGAAAGTGAGCAAGAGTGAGAGGGAGAAGATGGGTGTGACTGTGCAGGACGATGGTGAATTCTGGTGAGTGTCCTCTTGTCTTGAGTTTGGGCTGAGGGGACCTTCCTGGGGCCCGGCAGGAGCACGGGCCAGGGTGTCAGGAGCCAGTGCCTTGGTCAGCATCAGTTTGCTCCTTCGTAAGATACGTTGTATAAGGATGGGTCCTTTTACCCCATGTCCTGTCTGCATACCTGAGGGATACCAGAACTGTTTGGTCACCCAGATCAAGTTTTAGCAAGCAAGCCTCAGAGCCAGCAGTCAGTCACCTCCAAGCATCAATCCCCTTCATCCATGCCATGCATCTGTTGGCTTGTGTCCACTCTGCAACCACCTCTAGTGTCCATCCCTTTGCCCCCATCCCTCTGTAGCTATTCCCTATAATGCCCCCATCCATTCTTCTATCTCTATCCCCTGTGGTCCACCATCCATCCCCTGTGGTCCACCATCCATCCCCTGTGGTCCACCATTCATCCCCTGTGGTCCACCATCCCTTGTGGTCCACCATCCATCCCCTGTGGTCCACCATCCCCTGTGGTCCACCATCCATCCCCTGTGGTCCACCATCCATCCCCTGTGGTCTACCATCCCCTGTGGTCCACCATCCCCTGTGGTCCACCATCCCCTATATCTGCTTCACACATCCACTCCCTGCATCCATTTGCTGAACCTGTTCCCTAAGTCTATCCCTCTGAATACATCACCCTGTATCCATCCTTCAAATCCACTCTCTCCACTCATCCTGTTGTGTGTACCCCAGCACCTACTCATCCCCTTGCTTCCTTCTGTTCATTCCTCTGAATACATCCCTTCATCTGCTTCTATTCATTCTATAAACTCATTCATTTCCCACACCCATCCCCTCATCCCTTCCCTGTACCTATGCATTCTCCTGTATCCATCCCCTCATCCCTTCCCTGTACCTATGCATTCTCCTGTATCCAGCCCCTCATCCCTTCCCTGTACCTATGCATTCTCCTGTATCCATCCCCTCATCCCTTCCCTGTACCTATGCATTCTCCTGTATCCAGCCCCTCATCCCTTCCCTGTACCTATGCATTCTCCTGTATCCATCCCCTCATCCCTTCCCTGTACCTATGCATTCTCCTGTATCCATCCCCTCATCCCTTCCCTGTACCTATGCATTCTCCTGTATCCATCCCCTCATCCCTTCCCTGTACCTATGCATTCTCCTGTATCCAGCCCCTCATCCCTTCCCTGTACCTATGCATTCTCCTGTATCCATCCCCTCATCCCTTCCCTGTACCTATGCATTCTCCTGTATCCAGCCCCTCATCCCTTCCCTGTACCTATGCATTCTCCTGTATCCATCCCCTCATCCCTTCCCTGTACCTATGCATTCTCCTGTATCCATCCCCTCATCCCTTCCCTGTACCTATGCATTCTCCTGTATCCATCCCCTCATCCCTTCCCTGTACCTATGCATTCTCCTGTATCCAGCCCCTCATCCCTTCCCTGTACCTATGCATTCTCCTGTATCCAGCCCCTCATCCCTTCCCTGTACCTATGCATTCTCCTGTATCCATCCCCTCATCCCTTCCCTGTACCTATGCATTCTCCTGTATCCATCCTTCCTTTGTATACACTCCCCTACCTTCTCCCCTTGCACCCATTCATTCCCTTACATCCCTTACCCTGATTCCACTCTGCCAGCATTCTATTTGGACACCGTTTGGTGCCCTGCTCTCCTTCAGAGCCACTTACAAGAGGGAAAGGTACAAAGTGCCCCGTGGGAGGTACATGCCATGCAGACCCACAGGCCAGCCAGGATCAGATGACAGTGATATTAATACCCTAACGGAGCCCCCTTGTGCTGGGGTGGAGGAGACTGGCCAGGCCCTCAGCCTGCACTGACAGAGTCCACTTTCTGCAGTCTGGCTCAGGAGTCAGTTGAGCTAGAACATAGCAACATTGCTCCTCCATGGGAAAAGCTGCTTTTAAGGGCATTTCTCAAGCATGTTCAAACCATGTACTTCTCTTGCACTGCCCATGTTCCTGGAGGTGTGCCTGGCAACAGCCTGGCCACTGCCTTATGCTTAGCAGGGAGGGAAGGTGGGGGGAGTCTACTACCAGTTGATTTGGGCCTTACAGTAGCCATGGAAGACAATGGGTAGAAACAGAGTGAACATGATGTACACATCAGGTCTGATGAGAAGACACTTTCCTATCAACTTAACTTCAATTCCTGGGCCCCACATGGTGAGAGGAGAGAACTAACTCCCATAGGCTGTCCTCCAACCTCCACATGCATGCCATGTACAACTGGGCCCCCTCCAACAATAAATGTTCAAAACTGCAATAAAATGTTAAAATATACACACTGGTTATTAACACCATGAACAGTTGTTGCAGCCAACACATCAGCTACACGTACATTCTTGTTTTGCTCAATGCCCTTCCATCCCCGTGAGACAGGCACCTGTTGGTAGATTCATCCCATTTTACAAATGAGGAAAGTGAGGCCCAAGAAAGATTTGGGGTCTTGGTGGTATTGTGTCCTGCTTGCTCGTGTATAGCTGTGTTTCAGAGCATGGCGGGGTGCCCCGAGCTCACTCCCTTCCTGCACCTAGGATGACCTTCGAGGACATGTGCCGCTACTTTACTGACATCATTAAGTGCCGCCTGATTAACACGTCCTACCTGAGCATCCATAAGACATGGGAGGAGGCCCGGCTGCATGGTGCCTGGACGAGACATGAGGACCCACAGCAGAACCGCAGTGGAGGTTGCATCAACCACAAGGACACTTTCTTCCAGAACCCACAGGTGGGCATGCGCAAGGACCCCACCCTGTCTCACTGCTGCCCTGCCAGGGGTTCCTGAGTGACTCAGGGATGTCCCTGGCTGTCTTTGAGCCTCACTATGACTCTCTGTGCAGTGGGGGCCTGGTGGACACTATGTGAGGTCATGAAGTTGCTGTCTTACTGTCTGCACTGCATATGGTCACAATGAGGAAACTGTCTCTCAGGGACTCAAGACCCTGTCTTGTCCAGAGTCTCGGGCACAGTGAGAGGCCAGGTAGTGGTCAGACCTCCTTGTTTTCACAGTAGCCCAGTTTGGCTTTTCCCAGGAAGTGTGGCCAGGCTATGCTCCCACCGGGAACTCCCCCTCCCCCAACCCCCCAGCAGCTTCTGCTGCTGCAGTCCATCTACTTAGTCCTTAGACTCAGTGTGTCCTTATTGAGCACCAACTGTGTGTCAGGCTCTGAGGTGAGCCCTTACCATCTCAGTGGGCTCTCCCGGTCTTCAGTCAGGGTGGCCACTCTCTGAGTTAATGGGCTCATCTCCCAGAGGAGGGACTGACTTGGAGAGCTGATGGGATGGTCTAAGTTCATGCTACCAATAAGGCTGGGGCTCCAATCCGGAGTCTAGGCTCCTGAGATCCAGAAGGTTGACCTGGGTCTCACCGTGGTTCTCTTTTCACGGCCACACCTTCAGTACATATTTGAAGTCAAGAAGCCAGAAGATGAAGTGTTGATCTGCATCCAGCAGAGGCCCAAGCGCTCAACTCGCCGAGAGGGCAAAGGCGAGAATCTGGCAATCGGCTTCGACATCTATAAGGTGAGATCTGCAGGCCCACACCACATGCCATTGGCCTGAGCTCTGTGAGGTCTTGTGTGTCTGATGGTCTCACTGCGCCTCCCCCAGGGCTAGGCCTCTTGTATCAGAGGCCTTTCCATGCACAGGAGTAGGCAACCTTGTTCAGAGACAGGCAGACTCACGTCTGCTCACTCCCCTGGCTTGGAAGTTGATATCCTCCACACGTGATGCTCAGTGTGGAGAGACAGTTGGGATGACAGATCTCCCCCATACGAGTCAGATCTTCAGAACTTGCTGAACCCATACAGATGGGAGACACTGGTGCTTGCTTGCTCTCTGGCATTCACTGTTTATGAGAAAACCATTTGTTTACTCCCTTGTGCTGGCTTATTAACACACTGTGACACTTTGTGTCATGTCATGCTGTGCTTTTCCCGGAACTGTCTAGGATGTCCTGGCAGCTGGTAGTGTCATTTCATGACTTTGGGCTGGGAGTTAGGCATGTCATGATAAGTAGGCTTCCCAACCCAGAAAGGTAAGTTCTGAGACACCCACTGGATGACCCAAACTGCAGGTAGCACCATACCATAGCCATAATGAAAACAGCTACTGAGCAGCTCATCGGTGGCTCAGAACACAGTACAGATGTGCTGGCCAAACAAGGCAACTGGTGTCCCTCCTGTCGAGTGAGTTAAGATGGTGCAGGATTTCAGCACATCTGAAACTGAAAATACATACATTGTTTCTGGAGTTTCCCTTTTGCTATTTTCAAAGCATGGTTGTCTGTAGGCAACTGGAATCATGGAAATTGGAACTGTGGATAAGCAGGGTTGGCAGTGGGGGATGACTGCATTTGGTGCCTCTGTGACAAAACTCCAGAGTCAGGCTGGGTATAGGGGCACATGCCTGTAATCCCAGCACGTAAGAGGCTGTGACAGGAGAATCAGGAGCAGCAGGACATTCTCAATTACAAAGCGAGTTCAAGTCTGGGCTGTAGGAGACCTTGTCTCAGCAGCAAAACAAAAGAAGAGAAAGGCTCTTCAGGTAAAGGGGCTTGCTGCCAAAACCTGACGATGTGAGTTCGATCCCTGGAACACAAGCCAAGGTGAAGGGGAGAATAAACCCCACAACGTTGCCCTCTGACCAATACCTGTGTGCTGTGGCACGTGTGCCCCCCCATCATACACACACATATATAAGAAATAGTTTTTTTTTTTTTTTTTTAAAGAACTTGTAGGGCCATTGGGATCACCAGGGGATTTCTCACCTACTTTTAAATTGTTTTTCTTGAGGTAAAGTCATAGACCACCTAATTGAGCAGTTAAAGTACATAACCTAGTGACATCACTAGATTATCGTCTTTGTGAAGAGATGGTCCACTCCAGTAAATCATTGTCATTTGATATGATGGAGCCTCTGGGGGGTCTCTGCAAAACACCATAGCCAGCATGATCCACGTGAGGCAGGGGGAACTTCAGTTCACTGTGACCCAGTAGCTGCTGTTGGTCCAAACTTCAGGAGTCTGGCACTGGGTGGTTCATTTTAGGCATCTTTAGGCACAGCACAGTTTGGGAAAAAAAAAGTTTTCTGGGTGATAAATCAACCCTGTGTGTACAATAGAGCTTAAGACATGGCTGCATGGGACACCCTCATAAGGACAGGCTCTATAGATGGCTGCATGAGGGCTGGAGAGATGGCTCAGCCGTTAAAGGCTGGGCTCACAACCAAAAATATAAGATTGACTGCTTAAGACATCTTAAGGGTCTGGGGGGAGGACCTAGTGTGGTCTCAGTCATACAGGTCACCAGTTTGTCAACCACCTCTACTCCCAGCCTTCACCCTGTGTGTTTAACATTCCTGGTTCCCTGGTCCGCATCTGTGAGCCCAAGGACCTCTGTGCTTTCCACACCCTCCTTCCCCTCAGCCCTAACCAAACACCAACCTAATCTTGTCCTTATAGATTTGTTAGTTCTGGATATTTTCTGTCCATGTATCCTACTGATCCTTTTGTGGTAGCCACTGGGAGACAGGATGGACTCTGGTGTGGGGCTGTTTTCGGCCCATCTCCTCCTTGTCTCCACACAGGTGGAAGAAAACCGTCAGTACCGTATGCACAGCCTACAGCACAAGGCCGCCAGCTCCATCTACATCAATTCACGCAGCGTTTTCTTGCGGACAGAGCTGCCCGAGGGCCGCTATGTTATCATCCCCACCACCTTCGAGCCAGGCCACACTGGCGAGTTCCTGCTCCGAGTCTTCACAGATGTTCCCTCCAACTGCCGGTGTGTGGGGGCTGGGGCTAGTGACCATGTACCCCATGCTGGGCCTGGAGGAATCCGCAGCCTGGCCTGTCTGTGTCTGCTCAAGGCAAGGCCGTTCTCAGGGATGGGCATCCATTGCTTCTCTCCTCTGTTTGCCTGCCCGGGTTCTCTTGGTTCCGACTAGGAACAGTGATTCATATGTGCACTTAACAATTTACAGAAAGGCTTGCTTTATTTACCATCTCACACCCCAAATGGGAAGCCTAACTACTCCATTTTAACATAGAGACCAGCTCTAGAAAGAGGATCTGGCACCGTGCTGTCAGTGGTAGTATGGACCAAGCCACCCACCCAACTGGATTTTCACATGGGTCTTACTGTTACTACCACCTGTCCCATGGAGACTGGCTTTATGGGGCAGTAGGCTGCTAAATCCATTTTGAGGATGTAAAATAGTATCTATAATGCCCAACAGAGGATGTGTCATGTGGGAAGTGCTAAGTGCTTTGGCGTCCTGAGAGGAGGAGGGTGGGACCCTGGAGGAGGTGGGCAGAGAGGCTGGAAGTCTGTGGTAGAGGGTGGTTGAGTTTGCCATGAGGTTTGATTAGCTCCTTATTTTAAACCCCATCTTCACATCTGTCTTTTTGCCACCCATCCGTCCCCTTACTCTGCCCTGTTTTAGGGAGCTACGCCTGGATGAGCCTCCTCGAACCTGTTGGAGCTCCCTCTGTGGCTACCCTCAGCAAGTGACCCAGGTCCATGTCCTGGGGGCTGCTGGCCTCAAGGACTCCCCAACAGGTGAGCTTCTCTGGAGATTACCTCAGGTTCTCTCTCCGTCAGTGCACACCTCAGCCTCCTGAGACCCCAGCACCTGCAGACACAGCCATCCAGTGGGTGATGTGAGCTTCTAGAGAGGTCCATCTCCTGCGTCCCTGGAGCCCCCATGTGGTAGGGCATCAGATAGCTGATGGGGGTTCAGAGACGGCGTCTTTAGATGGAGGAGGTGTCAAGATGAGAAACCTGTGTGCCACCCTGTACTCTTCCCTCGACCTGGCCCTAGAAAGTAGGGGACTAAGGTGGATCAGGCTCCTGTTTTCCCTTTCCCCTTTGTGACAAAGACCATGTTGGCATGTCACCTCCCAGATGCCTGTCCCATTAGGCTCTGCACCAGCCCCATCCTCACCCCAGCTCCCCAATCCTCCTTCCAGGAGCAAACTCATATGTGATCATCAAGTGTGAGGGCGAAAAGGTTCGCTCAGCCGTGCAGAGAGGGACCTCGACACCAGAGTACAACGTGAAAGGCATCTTCTATCGAAAGAAGCTGGCTCAGCCCATCACTGTGCAGGTGAGACATACTCATGGGCATATTCTGCCCCTCCCATAGCCTCCCACTCCGAGGGGTAGGGCCCGGGACAGAGGAGCCTTCGGTATGAGCCCAGGTGCTAGCTTCCGTTGTCTTGCCCCTCCTCTTGCTCCTCTGTAGGTGACTGATAATTAGTCAGTCTGGGTCTGAGATCCAGCAAGGTTGGTCTCCCAGCTGAGGCCAGTGGTCCTCTTTGCTGATCTGGCCCAAAGCCTTGGTCACTATTTTTCAGAGCTTCCACCGGTGGATCCACTTGAGGTGACACTGAGATCATGTGTGGCATGTAACTGTCTCCTAAGAGCCCTGGGGAGCCAATGTGAATGCCAGTGACCTTGGGCACAGCTCCTTTCTTTCAGTCCAACATGGCTGGAGTATGGTGACTCTGACTCATTACCAAGGAACCTTCTCTGTCCCCCGGGGCCAGAGCAGCCTCTCTCTGGACAAGAAACCATCTGTAAACAAATGCGTAGCACCCCGGGGGAGCTACTAGATTTTCCAAGTTTTCTTAACACTGGGTCCCAGTGGTTTAAACCACAGACTCAGAGCTGTTGAGTCCAGAAGGGTCATTAGGGGCAGGCAGTTCAGCGCAAATATTAAAATGAGGTGCTGAGTGCAGTGGCCGATGTTTTAATCTCAGGAGACAGAGGCAGACTAGATTCTGAGTTTGAGGCTAATCTATGCAGATCAGATCAGGCTGCTAGCAGGGGCTACGTAGTGAAACATTGTCAGAGAGAGAGAGAGAGAGAGAGAGAGAGACAGAGACAGAGACAGAGACAGAAAGAGAGAAAAGAGAAAAGAAAAAAGGGCCGGGGCAGAACTAGGTCAAGTTCAGGGTCCCTCCTCAGCCCACCCCTTGCTCCACCCAGGTCAACTTTACTAGAGCTAGTAGTGACGGATTGAGCTTTCTAAATGGTAGCATGCTTTTATGGGGAGCCTCTGGAAGAGGGCACCCCATCAGTCCAGGCCATGGGCTTTTCCCTGACTGGGCTTGCACCGAGCCAAAAGGCTTCTAGATCCAGCTGCCCTCACTCCCCTCCTGCCCTAGGCTATATTTCTGGCCTTAGATAAACCCCTCCTCCACCCTCTGTCTCCTCTCAGGTTTGGAATCACCGAGTCCTGAAGGATGAATTCCTGGGCCAGGTGCACCTGAAGACTGACCCGGATGACCTGCAGGACCTCCACACCCTCCATCTCCAGGACCGCAGTAGCCGGCAGCCCAGCGACTTGCCAGGCATTGTAGCTGTGCGAGTCCTCTGCAGTGCCTCTCTCACGGCTGTCTGAAGCCAGCCCGCCTGTCCGGCCCCACTAGTCCTCACCACACCTCGCATGTCCCCACCTGGCCTAGGACCAGCCTGGGAACCAGACACTGGGGCCCTTTACCCACTCTTCCACTAACCCACTGTGTGACCTGAGGAGAGCCCTGCCCCTCTCTGAGCCTCAGTGTTTGGAGGGCCCCAAATAATTCCCATCTTGTGGGAGAGTTTTCTTGCCTAAGATTTAAAGCAGCTCTCTCTACCCAATGGGCGCTGCTGTTAAGGGGCTATCTGTTGAAAACGTTTCCCCAGGCCCTGCTGTCTGCCGAGGAGTGCCAAGATGTCAATTGTTTACAGACAAACTGCCATGTCCCAAGCCCCTTCCCCAACCTTGTTTGCTATGGGGGAGGTTGTGTCCCTCCCCAGATCTTTGCTATGTAGCTTAGAGTGACCTTAAATTCCTGATCCTCCTGCCTCCACCTCCTCAGTGCCATACCGCTACACCAGTTTATGTGGTGCTGGGTATGGAACCCAGGGCTTTGTGCATGCCAGGCGAGCACTTACCAGCTTAGCTACATCCCCAATCTAACTACACCCCATTTTAAAACCATCTTGAAAGAACCCTTAACGGGCATATGCAGGAGACATCTGCTCATTGTCTAATGCCTGACCTCCATCCACTTAGTTATTCAATGTAGACTTGCCCAATAAGCCACCCTAGGCTTCCTGATTCTCAGGTCTTCTCCGGGGCAGATACCTTCCTGAGCAGCAGGCTCTGACTTCACTCTCACCCACTGAAAAGCTGTGATCATGCTGGTGAGAAAGTATGATTTCCCAACCTCTACTTGTGATGTTGGAAGGAGTGGCCTGGGCCAAACAGGTTGATGTAAGGCTACGGGAGACCCAAGGGGGAGACTCGTGCTGCCTCTGCTGAAAGACCCTAGGGTTTTCTTGGAAGAAAGGACTCTAGGGTGGATAGTGCCAGGCCCTCAGGGTTGGATCATCTGTTGGGTGTCACACATGGGGACTTCTCTCTTCTGACCAGAGGGCTCTCCACCAGCATCCCCAAAGAGCCAAGGAGGCCACCATGCTCTTACTGTCCAGACCAAAATGTTGCTCTCAATCCTCAACATTGGATAGCCTTAGCATTTTAAAAAATTTTTGGTGTAAGGGAGGTCTGCCCCCACAGTTGTCCTTTGCAGACTCGGTTTGTTGGTCTTCTGCTTTATCCTGACATTGAGCATGAGAGGCCATGGGTGCAGAGGGACCTTCTCGGAGGAATCTCAGAGGAGGATGGAGATGAGATGTTCATTCCTGGCTGCCATCTGCATTCCTGAGGAACTCTTGTTTAGTATCGGTGCTGTGGCTCACAGGTCCCCTCTGTGCCCTCCTTCAGTTTCCAGACCAGGCTTAGTAGATTTAAAAACAAAACAAAACAAAACAAAACAAAAAAAAAAAAAAACAATTGGGTCATCAGCAGCAATTGCTTTTGGAACGGTTACATTCTGTCTCTGGCCCAGGAGGACATAAGATGTGGTCCTCTTGCTGGAGGTGCTGGGTTCTGACTGCCATCTTGCTCCATGATGGCTCTTCTGGCCTGGAATCTGGTCCACAGGAAGGGCTAGGAGCTGAATTAAAGATAATAGCATTCCCTCCTGCACACTTGGGGCTTCCCTTCACTGACCTGGGTCTGGGGCTGTGCACTCCACCAGGAGCAAGTCACTTCAACCTCCCGTGCCTCGATTCCTTCCTCTGTAGCATGGGGCTGGCGACTCCTATTTGTGAGGACTCTCACAAGAATAAGAGCAAGGCCACACCACTTACGCTGTGTGCCAATCTGTCGTATACTCCGCACGTCACTTGATCACTTCACTTCTCAATGGCTATCGCAAACGAAGACTGCAGTCAGGAATGGGGGATGAGCACCTGCCTCACAATCCTGGGTCTCAGGGCCTGACATGTGGGTCTTAGCCATATCCCTCTGAGGCACAGGCAAACAAGGACCAAGTAGCAAATGTGTAGATGTGTCATCTGGCATCTAGCCACTGTCCCCCACCTCTAGCAGAACTGGGCCAGAAGCCCTCCTGTTCTCCCTTAAGCTAGGCCAGGCTGGCTCCTGGCTGTGAAGGAACCTCTGGTCCCCAGGAAGCCTTGACGACTGGACAGGTGAGGACAGAGTGGAGCAGGCATAGCAGTGGCTTTGTTCACCACTTGCACCCAGGAGGCCTTGTAGTGTTTCAGTTGCAGGTGATCAGCCCTGCGGTGTACACTACATGGACCACCAGGACCCAGCCTTCCCTCCTCCAGGCCACCATGACCTGGGGTCAAGGGAGAGAGGAACTCTGTTATCTTCTCAGAATAAATATTACTGCCACTCTAGAGGGATCTTTCTGTGTCTGTCTGTTTCATTTGTCCTGTACTCCCACACATACAAGAGTAAGGACAGAGGAACAATGAATAGCTGACTTCTGGTCAGAAGGATGAGCAAGGAATCACAGATAAAGCTGGCCTTGCTGGTTGCCTAGTGAGTCAGAGCCCACCTCTATGGAATCCTTCAGGTTCCCTATTGCCAGTCAGTGTGGGGCTGGCTTTGCAGAGCTCTGCACACCCCAGGCCTGGGGACATGGAAGCACAGTTCCTGCTCTAGAACAGCCTTCCAACAACTGAGGAAAACGTACAAATCATGTCTGATCGCAGCACTGTAGTCAGTGTGGAAGTCCCTAGGAGCTAACTCTCAGTCTCTCAGTTCAAGACCTGTGTCCTGTTGCAGTGGAGAGGAGACAGTTACATGCAGGCCACAGACAGGACACCAGAGCAAAGATGTTGGGAAGATGCAGGTAGCTAGAGCTAGGAATTCATGGGCAGAAGCTGGGTTCAAGTTGTCGAAAGCAAAATGGTTAGAATACAATGATAGATTGGGTTTGGAGGGGTGGGTGAAGTTGGTCTGAAGTAAGACCAGTTCTGCAGTGAGTGGTTTGGATGTGGTGCCCTTAAGAGGTTCAGGTGCTGGAAATCTATGACCCTTCTGGATGGTGCAGAAAGCAGGCAGAACCTGGAGAGGTAGGGTGGCGTATGAGGTGGCGAGGAAGGAATAAAAGTGCTTTCATAAGAGGAGAGATTGCTGTGGTAGTGAGCACTATGCTAGAACTTCGTTTTCTGCCTCCAAGATACTGAGACAAGATGGACATCTTTTACAGCCCGCGAACACACACACACACACACACACACACACACACACACACACACACCTCACCATCTCAGGTGGTTTGTCTTTTGGGATTTGGGTGACCTGCTTAGCCGAGTTTGGGTGCTGAGGGATTGTCTCCGTTATGGTTCTGAGACCATCTTCTCAGCCACCCAATGTCTTCCCAGCATGCACCTCGGCCCCAATGAAGCACACCTGCCCCCAACTCTCCCACCTTATCGATTGGGTTCTGGATGCTCCAACCTGCATATCTCACACTCTGTGTAGGCTCACGATACACCCCTGGTCCATAAGTATCAGCTCCATGCGTGAAGGCTGCACTGCGTGCAATTGGATCTTGGACCTTGGTTTCACTGTGACACACTGGTCTGAGGAAGTCGACCAGCTTTTCCTTAGTCTTGTAGCAGTTGGCTGCGCCCAGCAGGTGGCATCATTGCACCATTGATCTTTCCCGCCTCATACCACAGTAGATTCCACCACCACCAAAACCAGCCCCGCCTCCCCAGCCACACCCCCACACCCCTACCCCTGAAAAGCAGCTTCTCTTCGGAGATGTTGCAGCCGGCCAAGAGCGGGCAGAGAAAGGAGCCAGGTCTCAGGAGGAGATCCTCCAGCCTCCTTCCTCACCTACCATGATGAATATTTTGTGTCCTGTTCATTCCCACCCAGCCCCTTTTAAAAATCACACATTTAAATCACACACATTGGATGAGTCTTTGTCTTGTGTGAGGTGGCTTTGCAAAATGTCTGGATAATTAGGTAACAGCACACTCAAGACTCCTAGAACAGGCTGTGGGGACAGGTGGTAGAGCCTCGAAAGGGGTGGGGGATTACATCTTGGGGATTCCTAGTTTGAATGTGTGTCCAGGTATTGTCAAGCCTGCTCATCTCTATGGTCTCTAGTAGTGTCATGGAGGAGAGAAGCTGGGTGAGCAGGGGAGGCTACTGGGAGCTGAGACCCAGCAAAATCATGACCAAGGTGGGACAGAACAGGAGTCCCAACCATGCAGAGATAGCAAGTAGTAACACACAAGAGACCCTGAGGCCCAGATGGTTGACCCCAGGCCTGAGTCCCCCACTGGCTGTCAGTGCCTCCTATGGCTTCCATGCCTTGAATCCCTGCGGGTTAGCTTTACACAGCACCTTGGGCAGCCTCTGGACATTAATCCCAGCATAGCCCGCCCCTCATGCTGATGTCACCACATCCAGACCTTGGAGGCCCCCCAGGGCTCCGCCTCCTGGGAGAAGGCTTTGGAGGGAGAGGGCGGGTGGCAGTGCAGGCTGGACAGCTGCCCTGAACAGAAAGAAAGAGTGACCCAGGGAGACAAGAAACAGAGTAGCCCAAGGGAACCCAACAGCAACTTCAGAGCAAGACTCGAGCTGGGGCAAAGTATTTGCAGGCTCTAGCCTCAGCTTCCAGAGTCCTCCCTGACCTGTGACCCCTCGCCCCAGGCTGGAAGGTGGTGACTCAGAGGGCGTGGATAAGACCCAGGTAAGAATGGGCTGCCCTGGCTGGAACTTTTGGACTGGGGAGGAGTTACAGGTTGGGGCCTCCTCTGGAGCCCCTGTCCTACAGCCTTAGGTTCCAGAACTGGACTCCCCTGAACCTACAGGGGCCTTGCTACCATAACCATGGAAAGAAAATGTTCTGAGCTGTACACATGGAGGCTTATGCCCTGGATGAGGGAACAGCTGAAGAGCCCAGGGCCTGTGGAGTTGTTTTGGGGTTAGAGCTGGGTCAGGGGTATTCAGAGGCAGGGGGAAAGATGGGAGTGGAGGGTGGGGGTGAATGTGGGTGCCTCTCTTTCTTGGTCTTTTTGGTCAGCTCCCTGATTATTTCTCCTTGCACAAGTTGTTTTCCTCTCTGTGTGCCTTACGCTTCCTATCTGTGACCCGAGAACATGAAGGTCACCATCTGGGGTTACCGAGGGGTCAAGGTAAAATCAGACGTGGCCCTAGGAAAAAACTATAATTCTTTGTTCTCAATTTGAAAAGCAATGGTCTTACACACAGGCTGGCTCTTAGGTTTAGAACTGGAATGGAGAGGTAGAGCCTCATGCACTGGATGGAAGAGACCTGAGCTTTTCCATGGATCTTCAGCTCTACCCTCCAAGGTCCCAGTCTTTCCTGCAGTATTGTACCAGCATGAGTGAGGCAGGAGCCAGGCAGCCTCCTCAGTCGCCCGCTCTTCTGGCCACTGCTGATGCTCTTGCAAAACCCACGGTGTGTAGGTCTCCAGAAGGACCAGATGCTCATAGAGACCCAGGGCATGGGGGTCAGGGCTCAGGTGTCAGGTAGTGTCGTGGGCAGAGGATCAGATGTCACAGTGCCTCTGAATGGGCCCTTGTGAAAACTTAATGCTCACTCTGGAGGGCAGGCCAGGCAGGGATCGAGGGGCCTCACCCTTGGTGCAGCAAATCCATCTCCAGCCTATTTCTGGGCCTAGGTCTGTGCTGGATGAGGTAGAAGGTGAGGGCCACGGGTGTTAGACCATTCTTCCATGTGTCCCAAAACTCCTGGAGCAGCCCTGAACTGGTTGCAGAGCCCAAGTCTTACTTAGTCCTGAGTCTTCCCTGCCCTGCTGTGTGATCTTGGGTGAGAGATGGTCCTTCTCTGAGCTTTGGGCAGTCTCAGGACATTAGTCTCAGTCACAGCACAGCCCACCCCTCATGCTGATGTCTGGTCCAGGGCTAACTACACTACTTTCTACGAGCCCTTTGGGATGACAAGGGCTGACACAGGTGTAGCGCTTTGGGCAGTGGAGGTGGTGACAGTAACTGAGGCTCTGGTCACATAAACTGAGCCTTAATCAGAAGGATGGAAATCACGGAGGATTTCCATGAGGGAGGAGGAGTCTGGGGTTGGGGAGGAGTCTAGGCGGCCTTGCAGATCCAAGGTGCCTGGGCTCAGGGCGTGGCATGGTCTCTTCCCACAGAACTGTGTCTGGTCACTCCGGCAGGTGCTCTGACGTAGAACCATGGTTATTCTTCAGAAGGTGAGTGTGTCTCTTCTCTCGCAGACCTAGGGAGAGCCATGTTGGGTACCTCATCTCCCACCCTCCACGTTCTCCTCTCTATGTGCTTAGCCATGGAAATTGATTCCAGTTCTTCCTCTTGGCAAACTCCTACTTAGTCTTCAGAACCCTGTTGTGAATTCCCGCCCCCCCCCCCGCCCCTGTCACAGCAGCTTTTGTCACTGACGGGTGTCTCTGGGCAGGAGTGATGATTCATGCCCCTGAGTCCCAGGCATTCCAGACAGAGGAAGCACATGCAGAAGCCGCAGTGTGGAAGGTCTTTGGGGAAGCAGTTAGCAGTTAGTTTGCTTAGGGAGGACCTTGGGCAGAAGTGAGTCAGGGTGACAAGGCCCAAGCTGGAGGGAAGAGGCACAGGCACTGCTCATCAGCTGAGCCTGCCTTCCAGTTCCCCTGGTCCCCAGAGCCACTGTGGTCCCTGACCCTCAGCCCTTCCCCGTGACCAGCCTGAGACTAAAGAACTTCTTGGTTTCCAAAGTGTGAGGAATGTAGGAAATGTGCCAGATGGTCTGGGGACAGAGCCTTTGAGCTGAGAATTTGGGTGCTGTTGGGGCTCAGTCACCAGTTTCCTGTTGCCTCAGGCCATGAGAGGCCAATGGAGCAGCTTGGCTGGAAGTCTCAAGGCCATACAGGGCCCCTGTGTTAAAGGCAGGCTACTGATCTGGATCAGGAGAAATTTTAGGGGCTGAAAGCTTGCTCAGTGGCCCATCAGAGAAAACCAAAGCCAGGCTAAAAGGGGCTGATGGGTGGTGATTCACACAGACACACCCAGAAGGAGGATCTGGGGTCCCTATAGGCCTCAGGGGTGTTCCCCAGGGCCTCTGAAGCAGGCCTCTACCTGACTGGACTTCTCTTCCCCTGGACTGTTTGCTTTTGACTACCTCTGAATGGTGGCCAGCCTCGTTCTACAGGGGCTCTTTTGGGAGCAGATCTTTAAGTAAATGATGGCTCCACCCATTTTCAAGTGGGACATACCTTTCTGTTACATCTTTCATCCTCCGCAATGCCCTGGCCGTGGGTGCCGACCAGCTCTGCAGGCTCCATCTTGGACTTTGATGATGCTGGGAGGAACCTTGAGCTGACCATGCAGGTCCCTTCTGACCTTGGCTATGATCCCTGAACTGCTGATTCTGTTGCCTCACTTCTGCTTGTCTCACCCTCTGTTCCATCTCCTGACCTTCATCTCCCCCTCCTGCTGGCTACCTCCTTCCAGGCCTCAGTGTAGCCTCTTTTCTTTGGGAGCCTCTTTGCTCCTGTCACCCTGGAGACTGTGTCT
This sequence comes from Arvicanthis niloticus, assembly GCF_011762505.2. Classification (NCBI taxonomy): domain Eukaryota; kingdom Metazoa; phylum Chordata; class Mammalia; order Rodentia; family Muridae; genus Arvicanthis; species Arvicanthis niloticus. The sequence goes on along the minus strand of NC_047658.1, from coordinate 67,520,639 downwards.
CCTCTGACTTCCTGGACCCGCATAGAGCCCTAGAAACAAGGGCAGCTTCCTCCTGCTCCTCACCTTCTAGCTGGGAGCCAGCCCCTTGTGACGTGGGGTTCAGTGCCAAGTGATGCCCAGCTAAGAGCACATCATTTGAATGCAAGGGCTGAGCTGGGCTCCTGGCCCTTGGCTTTCCAGCTATGAAGCTATAGGCTAATTGCTACCACCACTTTGCAAAGGGCTGGTGGTAGCTCCTGCCTGTAGGAGGTTTGAGCGTATAATGTCCTGCTAATAAAATTGTTCAGCCTAGGCTTAACATAGAAGTCCACAGAGGTCAGCTGCCATATACCTTCTGAGAGTGGCGCTGTGACCTGTTCTTGTGCTTTATTTTCTTATTTTATTTAAGATGAGGAAGTCCCAGGAGACCTCAGAGGGTTGGATGGTTCTTTTTCCATGTGTAGCTTGCCCTCATGAGGGAATATGAATGGCAGGTCATTCATTCAGTTTCTCTCCTTCCTTCTACACCTCAGCCTTTCTGAACCACAGATTCAACTCATGCATCATCACTGCTCCCTTCAAATCTTCCTAACCCATGGTAGGGTGCCAGGCACAGAGGACACATGAGCGACAGTGGGCTAATTACACAAACTCCACTACTCCCAGAAAACCTTTTGCTTTGTGAAGGGTTCCAACTGGCCAAGAGTGGTCATCATCCTAAGTGATTCAGTGAAGCTGTGGGCTGGGAACTCAGTCTATTTCACATGCGTGAAGAAACTGAGGCTCAAGCAGTCACTGAAACATAATCTGGGCAGGCCTGGACATGATAGGAAATAAGGAGCTGATGGGGAGACAATTGTCAAGGAAAGGAGGCCTGGGGAGGGGCACAGGGCCTGGGGGAGGAGAGATCAGACTGTCCCTGGACGGCTTTGCAGGGTAGGGACGTTTTGCAGAGAGGCCTGTTACCAGTCTGGGCACACCCCTTGTCTTTATGGCTATACAAGTTAGACAAAATCCCTAAGGACTGTTAGGGTATCTGAGGCTCCCTCTTCCAGCCAGTTCTCATCCACCTGCCCCACTGAACCCCCGACTGAGGCCTAGTTCCATGCCAGACAGAACCCCGAGGATGCAGACTATTCCCTGTCTCTCAGGAGAAGTTTTTCAGACCAATTGAGTGTCATCTGGAAGCCAAAATGTGACCATAGATCCCAGGGGGACAGGACGATGACAGGAAGCCTGAGAGTCAGACTGAGGAATGATATGAGACTATAGCAAAAGTCCCTCCTCCTCAAGGTCTCCAGGATGATGTCCCCAACTGGCCAGGCCAGGTGACATTGGACAGGAGACTCCAGGCCTCTGCGGTGTACACACAGCTTCACTGAGGACCTTGACGAGGCTTTTTCGCTTCAGTCTGACATGACTTTCCTCTGTGTTCTTGAGGTAGGCCAGGGTAGGAACCATGTGAACTTGACCCAGATCTATAGGCAGAAGGTTTGAAGATAGCTCTGGGCTGCACGCTGGTTGGAGTGTGACTTAATACAATATAATGCCTTCTTTGTCCCTTGTTACAAGTCATGACTTTGAATCTGTTAGGCCTGATATGGATGTGAACACCCGGCTCTCTCTTGGTTACTGTTTGCCCGGAATGCTATCTGCACAAAGACCTTGGATCTAAAGTGAGTCTCGTGCAGGCATCCCTTGGTAGAATCCTGTGTTCTTATCCATTCTGTCAAGTTCTTCCTTTCAGTTGGTGCATATTTAACTACTGGTAAGGACTTGCTGAGACCAGCCTCCTTTATCCAAGGCTAGCCTCCAACTTGCCATATAGCCAAGAATGGCTTTGAACTTCTGATCCTACTGTTCCCCCCTCCCCAGTGCTGTGGTTAAAGGCAGCACCAGGACTGGTTTTATGTAGTGCTGGGGCTTCATGCGAGGCAAGCACTCAGCCAATTGAGCTGCATCCCTAGGCCCCTGCTAAGGCCTTCGCTGCTGAGCTATTTGTTCTCCAGTTCTTTCATTATTGATACTTTTGTGTTTAATTGATTTTTTTCCAATTTACCATTTTGATTCCTTTTTCAAATCCTCTTTTTTATGAGTCGTCGTCTTCTTCTTCTTCTTCTTCCTCTTCTTCCTCCTCTTCCTCCTCCCCCTCCTCCTCCTCTTCTTCCTCCTCCCCCTCCCCCTCCTCCTCCTATTCTTCTTCCTCCTCCTCTTCCTCCTCTTCTTCTTCCTCTTCTTCCTCTTCTTCCTCTTCTTCCTCCTCTTCCTCTTCTTCCTCTTCCTCCTCCTTCCCCCTTCTCTCTCTCTCTCTCTCTCTCTCTCTCTCTCTCTCTCTCTCTCTCTCTAACTAAGGGCAGGAGAGATGGCTTGGCAGTTAAGAGTACTTGCTGCTCTCGCAGAGGCCTGAGATTCAGGTCCTAGCACCTATGTCAGGTAGCTAGCTCACAGCAATAGGAGCTAGCTCCAGAGAATCCAACCTGTGCACTCACAGGCCTGGGATATGCTCACCCAGACAACACAAACACATACACATAAATAAAAACAAAGTCTTAAAAATAAACATTGTTTAAAATTTTTAAATGTTTTTTTCTTTATGGGTTTCTCTTAGGCTTATAACTAAGATCTTAAATATATACAAACAAAATATATTATATATATAATATAATATATATATAATATATATATAATATAATATATATATATAATATATATATATATAAATATATATAAACAAAAACCAAAATGACTTCCGTGGTATATAAGAGACGTGCACCTCTAAAGATCCACGACACTTTCCGTTTTCACAGCTTATATCTTTACACACTGTGCACCAAACATGTTAATACAGAGTTAGCACTACTCTTTGCATTTCCAGTCACAGAGAGGAAAGGGAGGATTACACACCAAAGTACAATACTGCTCTGTAGACCAAGCTAGCCTTAAACTTACAGAGATCCACCTGCCTCTCAAGTGCTGGGATTAAAGGAGTGTACCACCACTGCCTGGCTTTTAAATTAAGCCCTCCATGGTTTTGGAAGAGGAATCAGCTGTACACATAAGTAAAGATTCTTAGCATACAAGGAGTCGCCTCTCTCTTGCAGCTTCTGACTCTCTGTCTCACAAGTGGACCTATTTTTCTAGTGTCACCTGCGGAGACAACCTCCCAGCACCCTGCTGGGCCTCTCTGGGAGTGGGGGCTCTCTCCAGCCACCAGATCCATTGTCTGCCCTTTCCCAGTCGTCTCTCCTTTGCATCTCCTTGTGCGACCCCTCTGTCTAGAACCTTTCCCCTTGCAGAGGCCTAAGACCTAAGAGTCTGTGGCTTATTTGCAGTCACCAAACACACAGGATTTGTTCACAGCACCATGGACCCACAACCCCTCTTCAGTGTTCCTGCCCTGCCGCAGGCAGATGAGGAAACAAATGCCCCAGGTAAAGGAGTTTGCCCAAAGAACACTGCTTAAGGCCAAGTAGAATTTAATCTGAACAGTCTGGTTCCGGAATCCACAGAGCTGATAGGAAGGGAGCATTGACCCTTATCTGGTGGTTCTTCCTTATCTGTATCTTGTCCCACCAGGCTGAGAACTCAAGGACATAGTGTGTTAATAGGACCCTCTGTGTCCTGCTCCACCCTTGGTTTTGTATGGACAGTTGGAAAATGCCCAGAGTCCACATCGGCTCCTCCCCTTCAGTCTGGATTTCTTGGGCAGGCAGGCAGGGGGAAGGACCCTTATGAGAGCAGGGTCCCTGAGTGTGGAAAGGGTTGGTGGATGCAGGACGGTGCCCGGAGTAGGATGCTGAGGTCCTGGGTCCCTGAGGTTCAGCCTGGGTTGTGTGGGTAGAAGGAGGTGCTGGCCTGGCCTGACAGCCCTGAGCTGCCTGAGCTGCCGGTGCCTTCTGAGTGTCCTCCTGGTTCTCCCATTCTTCCCAGCCCCTGCTCCCTGCTGGTGCTTTCTAAGGAAACAGTCAGGTTTCTAGGGTTCCAGACCAGGAGGGTTGTGTAAAATGGATAAGAGAAGACAAAAGAGAGAAGAGGTTGAAAGAGAGGAGGGCAGACAAGAAGACAAGCTGGGAGGGTGGAGCAGGAGACTGGAGAGCATCATGGATGGACAGTGGCCTCTGGCTCAGGGCTCTGCATCATCTGGAGCCTGGTACCTCATCTTGTTTGGATACCAGGACACAGGAATGCTGCCAAGCTCCTACCAGGTAAGCCTAAGCCGTCTTGGTGGCTGGAGGTCCTGGGGAATCCAGGGAAGCTCTGAGATAGGAGACCACCTGTAATTGACCCCAGGGTTTTGGGGAGGAGGACCAGACAAGCTCTTCAGGGTTCAGTTCCCCTGAAGATGCCTCCCTGAGAGATTATTTATTTATTTATTTATTTATTTTACCTGCTTTTACCAGCCCTCTGTGCTATCCCTCTGGAACAACACAAAGATCTGCGAAGGAAGGGGGAGGGCAGACAATGGAATTGGTGGCTTAAGAGAGGCCCCGGATTTTATTTTATTTTATTTTATTTTATTTTATTTTGTCTTATTTACTGGCTTCCACTCCCCAGCGGTGGCCTTGGAACCACCATTCTCTGGAGTCCTAAAACTTTTCTAAGTTTACTTATGCTTCACAATAGTTGTCGGGTTTTTCCTCCTGTAGAAAACAGACCGATTTTCTCCAATACTGCAGCTAAAATGAGATTCCTGGAGCTCTTTTCCTGGCTGCGGTTTCTGAGAAGCAACCTGGGAATCCGGGGGTGTCAAGGTCCCTCACTGGGAGGGGTCGCATCGCACCAGTGCCCCTTCCTCTCCAGGCCCACGGGCGTCACCTAAGCTGCGGTTGCCATGGGCCTCTGGCAGATGGCTGGGTTTAGGGTTCCCAAGCGGGTGGCGCGCGGGATTAGGTGAATTAGGAGCTCGCGTCGCGTCGTGAGGCCACCAGACCTACCGCACCATGGAGTCCCCCGGAAGCCCTTCTGACCCAGGCGAGGCGCCCGCCCCGCCGCCTGGCAAGTGGGCTCTGGTGCGAAACTTGAACCAAACGCTCAAGACCTTTGCAGTCCTGCCGGTGAGCCCCGGGGGCCGGGCCGGGAGGGGAAGGCTCACCAGCTTGAGTCTCAATTCCCCAGGCAGTCAGTAGCCAAGTGGGATGCAGGAGCTAGAAGTACACGGGAGACTGCAGCCCTAGGATGCTGCATGGGGACTAGGGACTTTGGTGTGAACTTGGCTGAAGGCACACCTCCCAGGGTCTGGAGGTTTTTGCCATCAGAAAACCCAGGGATGCCATGGGGGAGGGGCAGACTAGCTGAACCAGGTTAAGAATAGAATTCTCAGCTTTTACTGGTGTCCAGCAACCCGAGGTACATAATGAGGCATCCTAGAGTGCCCCCCCTCTCAACAAAGGCTAGTAATTTGCCACCTTTCCCGCTTCTAGATGCCTATACCAATACATAGGTCACCTGCCCACCGATTAAATGGTCCACCATGGGTAGAAAAATTAGTGAGGGGCCATGTTCTAATTGAGGCTCCTGTCGATCCACAGAGACCTAAGACCTGTCCCAGAGTGGGGAAGAGACAGGAGGGGTCCAGGACTATGGATTGTTACTGATGTGATACTGACCTCAAGCTTAGAATTAGGGCAGACAGCAGGCACGGGTGGCATTTTTCTGGGCCTCTGGTTTTCGGATACACTGACTCCTTCCCTTCCAAGATCGCCGAAGAGTGAGGTCTGGAAAGATTGAGTGTTAGGCCCGAGTCACACAGGACCTGGGGCAGAACTGAAATTGGAACACACATCTCTAGGCTACTGTGTTCACTGTGGCTAAATGCTAGCTAGCAGCTGGGATTGGGAGTATGCTTGAGACTAGTAAGGAAGTCCCTGTGGCTGGGTCTGCGTAGCAGGTGGGGGCCGGGCCTGGAAGAGACTGATCCTGGATTCACTTGACAATGGGAAAGCGGTGAGCTGGCCCAAGTTCCATAGCCTCCACCAAGGCATTTACCATGTCTCAAATGGGATCATCACTGCAAAGTGAGGTCCCTAGAGAGGTGCCTTTGAGGGCATATATTTGGTCAGTATGGTGACCTGGGTCTAGCCACAGAAAGTGGGTTGTGACTTGGAGCCCTTCATGGCTTCCTTCTTTCTTAGCATCTGCCAGCCTCGCCAATGAGCAGTCTGATGCGAGAATGTACCAAGTTCCCTTTTCTTCTTGGGTCTTACTTTCTTCACCTATAAAACAGTATTTTTGTGTCCTACCTGCCTTGGGATACAGGGGCCTTTTCTGCCCAGAGCATCGTCCACCTCCTGGGAACAGCCTGAAGCTAGAACAGTCTAGTCATTTCTATTTGTTGTGCGTTATGAGTGCCTTGGTTTCCCTCTCTGGGCTTCTCTTTCTGGCTCACACAAGGTATCTTAATTCGGTTATCTTATGTTCTTTCAGTGGGATGAATCATCCTTGTGTGCCAGGCTCTGTGCTAGGCCAGGAGACATGGGTGAGTCAGGGACCTGGCTCTCAGCTGCTCTCAGTCTAGGTTTGCAGCTTGTCTTTAGGGCTGGGAATCATTCAGCCAAGAGCCCCAGCCTGTCTTGCACAGGGATAAACCTCTGGAATGTGGGGATAGAGCCCTGGGCTTGGGGTTTCTCAGGTTCTGGCTGGGTGACAGCAAGGCTGTTTTAACCTCTGAGAAACGGGACTCTCCACACAGGGTGTATCATGCAGCCTAATACAACAGTTTATTTCAGAGGAACGTCTAAAGTTCTGGAAGGTTCTGGGACTTCCACAGAGCAGTCATCTGGCACCTGGGCCAGCAGGCAGAAATCATTTCTATTTCTCCTTTCCCTCCCCTCTCCTCCCCTCTCCTCCCCTCTCCTCCCCTCCCCTTTCTTTCTGCCTGACTTTCTCCTTTGTGGCGGTGGAGACAGAGTCTATCTATAGCCTTGTGTCCTGGGCAAGTTTTCTTCCTCTGAACCACACACACCACTCTTTGAAGCTTCTGCTCTGTGCTCACTCTCTATCCAGACTGCCTCACTCTGCGGTCCCTCACACACAGTCGCATGACCTCCTATGTGCTCACACCACACACATGCTCACATCCACTCACACTCCCCTGCCTTCTCTCTCACTGAGGTCTTTTCTGAGCCAGGCTGGGCCTGGGTGAGAGGCTGGGCTGGTCCTGCCCTAAGTGTGGTGCTGGGCTGTGAGATCTGCAGAGGACTCCATTAATCACACAGCTCCAGAGGGGAGGTGTCAGAGTGAAACCCCAGGGACTGGGGGTGTATTTTGGGTAAGGGGGGTAAGAACTTGTCTAGAATGTACAAAATTCTGTGTTCAATCCCAGCTTTGTAAACCAGGTATTGCACAACATGCCTGTAATCTCAACTCTCTAATGGAAGAGAGGTCATCCTTGGCCAAATTTGTGACCAGCCTGAGCTACATGAAACAGTGTCTCAAGAAAGAAGGTGGTAATTGTGCCATCTTCTGGGTGTGGGTGGCTTCATATCCTACTTAGGAGAAAACCCAACCCCTGTGTGTGGTTCACAGGGCCCTGTGGACCTGATACTGGTTCCTGATGACCCACCTCAGGGCAGCCTGGCTTTTCCTCCTGGGATGCACCTCCTCATCTGTTCCTGTTTCATCTGCAGAGGATGGGCAGCCCGCACATAGATCTCTCACAGAGTGCAAAATCAATGCTCCTTAGCAGGGCTGGGGAAACTGAGGCCAGGGAAAGTCACTGCTATGTGGCTGTGCGAGTACACACAGGGGACCTAGGTGCTGGAGGTGTCTGTCAAGCAGTTGTGAGGGTTAAGTTGGAAGCAGAATGGAGGCTCAGACTCCCAGTGGATGCTCGGTGAGTATGAACTCTCCATCCTCTGGGCCTGATCATTTTTCTTACTTGTCTGGGGTCAAGCAGGACCCGGGACTGACTAGCTTGTCTCTGGCATGCACTAACTCCCACTCACATGAGCAAGCCAGGGCCCACTGTAGTTCTGATGGGAGAGGGAGGCTGAAAGAGTTATATGCCCAAGCCCTCCCCCTTACTGGGGGTGGCAAGGAAACTGAGGTTCAGGGGCCAGTGAGCGGGGCTTGGACCCAGGTTCCTGACTCCAGACCTTGAGCTCTTCCCACTATGCCATGCCCATGGCTCTGTAATGAGCCAGTTTACCAGGCTATTACGTTTCCAACCACACTATATGCTTATAAAGATGCCGAGTTCTCCCACACTCCAGGAAGGCTTGGGAACCCCTCCCCAAAGAACACTTTTTTTTTAATTAATAAGATTGGGATACAAGCAGATATCTTATTTCAAGGCTACTAAGGAGCTCTGTGTCCTGGACCCTATGCCCTCTGTCCTCTCCATAACTGTCTCCTGAATGTTCCCTCCTGCCTCAGGGCCTTTGCTCATGCCCTTTCTGCTGTCCTTTCCCTGCCTGGCTGCTTTTTACCCTTCAGATCTCAGCACAGAGGTTTCCTCCACTGTGTGGTTCACTGGCTGCCAACTTGGAGTGTCATTCTCCTGCTGTTGCCTGTCACCTCGTGTTTCTCTCTTCTGCTCTGCTCACCTGGGTCCACAGGGATCCTGGGAAGAGCTTTGGTCGGTTGTTATCATTCTAATTTCTTCAGCTAGAACGGAAATTCTATAATGGTCTCTGCTCCTTCTAAATGAAGCAGGACTTTGTATTCAGTAGGTGCCCAATACATGTTTCTTGAATAAATCAGGATGGAATGGAGTTGTTCTCAGTCCAGCTCTCTGAACGTGGGTTTAATTCAAGTTAAGTGGCAGGCTTTGTACCAGATGCTGCAGAGAACAATGAAAATGCCCCTCCCCCACTCCCTTCAAGATCTGGGCTCTTCTCACAAACAGGAGTTGATACAGGCTTGTATGCAGGCTCAGCAGAGGGCACAGGGCCCACAGGAACCCATTGCTAGGGAGATGTGAAAGAGCCTTCAATGTCCGACACAGCCTGGTGGTCCTTGTGTGTCCCTTTAGGGGAGAAAGGATGTGATTTGGTGTGCCTGCCTTAGTCTCTAGTCTGTCAGGTGCCTGTGTGTTTAGAAGCCATGTTCTGCATAGCCTCAGGTGGGCCGGGGCTGAGGTTACCCTTCCATGCTGTCGGCTTCCTCTTCTTTTGAGCCTCAGCTCACTCACCTGAAGGTGAGGGGACCTGGCTTACAGAAGAGGCATTGATGACATTGCATGAGCCCCAGCCTAGGGCTGGCTGCCACGAGGCTCCCAGAAAGCAAGGGTTCCCCCAACCCCTCTCTTCTGGCTCAGATTCCAAGCCTTGGTGGTAGTGGGGGAGAGATCCATTGAGTGTGCTCTCCAGGCTCAGCTTCAGAATCTCCTGCCTACAGGGGGACTATGTGTGGATGGACCTGAAGTCGGGCCAGGAGTTCGATGTGCCCATCGGGGCCGTGGTGAAGCTCTGCGACTCTGGGCAGATCCAGGTGGTGGATGATGAAGGCAACGTGAGTAACCACCTTTCCTCCAATCCTACCTGGGAAGGCTACAGTGACAGGTGTCCAGAGTAGGAAGTGACCAGGAAGTGTCCAACCACACACACACACACACACACACACACACACACACACACTGCCTGTCATGAACACAACCCTTCCTCCTCTGCTCCTGCAAGAGCCACTCCCTTCTGCTTCCTGTTTGCACATTTTCAACACCTTCAGGCCATCCTGGGACAAAGGGGTGAAGGCTGTGCAGGCTATGTTGGGGAAGCTCTTTGGCATGGATCAGTAGAGCTTTGGCGTCAGGCTCCTTCCTTTCAGGCCTGGGCTTCCTCTTTAATGAGACTCCCATGTGTGCCTGCACATGTTGATGCCTCAGTACAGTTGGTGTCCATCTAGGCCTACTGGGCTTAGCCCTACTGGCTTGTGGAATTCATCATCCACACAGCTCTCGGGGAATCAGTCTCATGGAAAGAGGCCCAGAAGTGCAAGCCTGGTAGATCATGATGATGCAGCCTTGAAGAGAGGGGCAAAGATTATAAAGGAACGGGGTGTGCCACTAGGGAGGCAGGTGGCCTATGTGAGGGCCTGGAGGGGAGCCATGGGGACTCAGAGCATACGTTCGCAGCATGCGTATGTGCCTTTGCATGGGTTGTATGTGCACGTGCATGAGTGTGCATATGTGTATGCATGTGTGCACATGTGTGCCTCTGTTCGGACTCACATGGGTATGCCCTGGCGACACAATGTACTGCAGAGCACAGGCATGTGTATAGTGGAGACATAAAAGACGTAGGAAGCTTCTATTTGCTATAATCGGGATTGTGTCCAATTCTGTGCCTGGCTCTAGGGACAGCCTAGCTTGGATTCCTGCCTTAGTCTCCTGGTCCAGAGAAAGCCAAGATGGAATAAAGTCCAGGTCCCTTTGGGACAAGGGGAGGCAGGCACAGGAGCTGTGGTCCTAGGGGAGGGAATTACAGGGCCACCCCCCAGAACTCTTGACCTAACTTCTGTCTGGATTCTCAAGGCATCTGTGAAAGTCAGGGCAGACAATAGCTGTGACCCCATAGGGTGACTGTGAGCCACAAAGTTCACAGCCAATGGTACTGGGATTAGGATTTAGGCTTGCTACTCCTGCATGTATTCCTGCATCTCAGCTCCAGGGTCAGGTTGTAGGAGAGAGACTTGGTCCTGGGCTTGAGGCCAGAGTGCCCTTCCCTTCCTTCCGAGGCTCCAGCTCTCCCTCCGTGCAGGGAAGCCACTATGCAGCTGAATCATGGAGAGCTCCTGTAGGGCGGGCTGGCAGCTGACAGGTTGGTGAAGCTCCCCAGCTCTAAGGATGGGGACCAGGGACACTACCTGAGGGTAGAGTTTCACCTGGATCAGGTTGCATGTCAGATGGTATCCTGTAACTCTGTGTCACTGGATCCTGAAGGTCCCCTCCCATCCTGCACACCCCTCCACCAAAGCCGTAAGAGTAGAGACTGCTGGGGGTGGGGGTGGGGTGGGGGGCCGGCGAGACTGGCTAGGGACAGAGGATGTGGACAATTAGGGAAGCTGAGACCTTGGGACCCTCTTTCCTATTTCCTTCTTCAATACCAGGCCATCGTCCTCCACCTTTGTCCTCTCACTGACACAGTGGCCTGAGAGTAGGGACCTGGGCAGTCACATCTGCTTCAGCAGAGCTCAACAGTGTTCAGAGAGGCTCTCTGGAGAGCACTGCAGGAACGAGGAAGCTCTGGCCTTCCTGCCTTTGCAAAGTGTATTCCTGTGCCTGCCAGGAGACCCCACCTCCCTCCACAGAACACCTGTTCCCCTTCCCAGACAGTTCTCAGATGTGCCCCCAGTCTTCAGAATTGTCTGTGGTGTTTCTATGTGCCCTGCTGTCTCTCCCTCTCTTCCTACCTTCTTTTCTCTGTCTTTCTTCCATGTCTCTGCCCTTTTCTGTCTCTGTCAGTCTTCAGACACTTCCTGTCTTTTTCTCTGCCTGTTACTCTGTCCGTCAGAACCAATGCTCCACTACTAGGCTTGTTACACTTTGGCCTCTGCTGTGGGCTGTGGACCTTGACCAGAGCGCTGCTGCCCTCAGCAGGGTGTCCTCCCACATAGGAGGGGGAGCTGTTCGGCTGCACTTCTTAACCTGGCCAGTCATTTTATGTTAAGTCTGCCTGCCACTGTGAATCCTGGTCTCACTTCTCCGTGTGTGTCATGAAGAGAACACTCGTGGCCTTTATAACCTGGTGGCTCAGGGTGTCCAACCCATACCTGGCTGAGTGTATCCCAGGCCTCAGTGACCTGCACACCTGACAGGATTCTCCAGAGGAGATAACTTTCCCCTCCCCCTCTCCAGGAAGGAAGCACTATTGTCTTTATTGTTTGTGGATGAGGCCCTAGAGCCCCAAGAAGGTGATGTGAGGAGCCAGGAAGGTGGTGTAAGCTGCTTGACCTCTGTCCTGTCTCCCCACCCCCCCTCCATAGAGTTCACCAGCCAGGCTTTGAAAGACACTCTGGAGGAGCTGGATTCCCATTGAAACTGTCCCTGCCAACTCCTTACACACCACGCCCACACTGTCTGGGAAGGGCTGTTTTTGCTGGTCCCTCAGCCTGGCCTTCTCTCCTTACTTCTTACAGAAACTTTCTCTTCATTAAGGTCTCAGCTCAAATGCTCCCTCCTTGGAGAGATGGTACTCAGTATCTGCCCAAAGTAGCTCTGTTGAACTCTCTAACTGACCTATTTTGGAAGGAATTATGGATCAGAGGGTGGGGCCAAGGACAGTAGAAAGCTCCCCAGAGGCCCTGTCCTCTGGTCCCAGGCAGGGGCCAGGGACAGGCAAAGGGAATTTTCCAAATGGATCAGCCTTTCTCAGAGTGTTTGGGAGACAGGAATGTTCCACACAGCACTGAAAGTGTAGACAGGTCTTTGACGTCACTGCTGGGCCCCTTGCATTGGGAATGGCTGGGGGAGGGCCTGGATTGGATTAAGTTTTCCTGCGGGAGTGCCATGGAATGCTGGGTAAGGTGGAGCAGGGCTCTGGCTGGCCCTGCCCTGGCCCTTCTGAGCAGGTAGGTGAGCTACCTCTTCACCCCGAGAGGCAGGGGCTGAGCTAAGGCCAGAGGAGAGGAAAGGTGTGGACCAGTTTGTGGCTGTTGTGGTGGCAGCCATTAGAGAGTGGGATGGCCAAAGTCATGTGACCAGATCTGTCAGGAGCAGCCTGGGACTGAAGCTAGATTCCTGCTAGAGACTCCTGTTGGAGCTGGTGATATCTAAGAACAGCTGGAGGAAATACAAGTGTGCAGGGTCTGACGGGTGTGTTACAACTATTAACAAACCTATGGGCTCCGGTGGAAGCAGAGAGGTTCCCTCCGCAGAAACTATGTTTCTTTCTGGCTCAAGGAGAGCGAAAGTGAGTGTGGGTGGGCTAGGGCCATACCTGGGACCTCAGGTTGGAGTCTGGTGATGCGAAAAGGCTCTTGATCGCAGCCATCCCAGGAAACGGAGGCTCTGTTCTCCAGAGGGAAGAATTTAAGAACTTCCTAGATGCCCTTGTCTGCCATCTGGTGGCTGCAGGGACTTTTACAGGAAAGAGGAAAACGACACACTTGTGCCCAATCGTGTGTGTGTGTGTGTGTGTGTGTGTGTGTGTGTGTGTGTGTGTGTGTGTGTTGTGTGTAACTATTGCAGTTCCCACCTCAGCTCACAGGTCCAGAAAGTCTCCCTTCCCCAGCTCCGTATTGTTTACCAGCCAGGCCTGTGAAGGACACTCTGGGGCCAGATGGCCATTGCTACTGTCCCTGGCTATCCCTCACATGTCACACCCACACAGCCTGGGAAGGGTTGTTTTTCCTGGCCCCTGGCCTGGCCTTCTCTCTTCACTTCTTACAGAAACTTTCTCTTCCTTCAGGTCTCTTCTGGAAAGCTATCTCCCTGGAGAGATGGATTAGCACCTACCCGCAGTAGCTCTGTAGAAGTCTCTGAACTTATTATTATTATTTTTTAATGTATTTGTTTACTGAGGCCTGGATTTGAAGCCAAGCCTTTTAAGCCAAGCCAAGCTGTGCTTTCTCTCTATCTTTCTAAGTGACTGGGGGACCTGAGCCCCTTAATGATAACCACTGGTGGTTGCAAAGTCTTTGTCTTGCTCCCCCTATATGTCTGTGGAGGGGAGCTGCCTTGATGGGCAGAGACCAGTAAAATCTCCAGACTCAAACCAGTCAGAGCCAATCACAGGCTCATCCTCTGCCTACCCTGGGCCCAGAAGCAGCAGCTGACATAAAGGGCTATGTTCCCTGCAGGAACACTGGATTTCCCCTCAAAATGCCACGCACATCAAGCCGATGCACCCCACATCAGTGCATGGCGTGGAGGACATGATCCGCCTGGGGGATCTCAACGAGGCAGGCATTCTTCGAAACCTTCTCATTCGCTACCAGGACCACCTCATCTACGTGAGTACCACCCATGGCTACCCCTGTGCTACACCCAGAGGTCCAGACTCCTGGGACTTCACCAGCTCTGCACTGGGGTGCTCCATCTGAGAGCACCTCCCCTCCGTGGATCCAGGCTCTGGGCTCTCTAGAACTAAGTCTGGGGCAGGAGCTCTTATACTGCAGGTTTATTGGCCTCATAGCCTTGGAAACTAGAGGCAGGGTTGCTCGGGGGCAGGCTTAGCATTTTACCAGTTAGGGAGCCGGGGACTGAAGCCTTAAGACCAGTGGAGGCAAGCTAAGAAGCATGTGTCCTTAGGAAGGAAAAAGGACCACAGACTCATTAGAACCAGCCAGCTTATCGGAGTCTTAGTGGAATGCAGAAAACTGCTTCCGCTGAGAAACAAATAAATTTGGTCTCACCCAGCTAGGACATCAGGGGTAAAGGCAGCTTATCCAAGGCAGGACACATGCCCTGGAGACCCTTAGCAAATTGATACTCCAAAGGTTTCATCAAACCCAAAGCCTTTTACGATTATTGAGGGAGCCAAAGGCTTTTGTTTATTTGGGTCATAAGATGATATTTATGGTATTAGAAATTAAAACAGAATGCTTAAGATGTTTATTCATTAAAAATGGCAGGCTAGGACTATCTGGAAAGTGATGTGGCCAGACCTCATATCTGGAGCTGCAAAGACTTGCAAATATGCAAAGACAGGAATCTTGTTGGCATTGCCCTCCTGATGAAAAGGACCTTGTTTTGAGTATTCTTTTAAAAATGAACTATTTATTGTATGTGCTCAGATGTGTGTGTGCTAGAACCACCACAGGTGGAGGAACAACTTTGGGGACGCTTTCTCTCCTTCCACTGTGTTTTGAGGCAGGGTTTTTCTTGTCATTGTCCTGCATGCTTTAGCCTAGTTGGCTTGAGAGCTTCCAGCCAACTCTCCTGTAGGAGTGCTGGGACTTCAGATGCGTGTTCCTGCATCAAAGTTTTTACACAGGTTCTGGGACTCTGGCTAGCAGGCCTACACAGTAAGAGCCTTAACCTCTGGAACAGTCTCGCTGGCCCTTTTTGGTTCAGTTTTAACCAGATGTGTGTACTATAAATTGTAGATTTCCTTCTGACTGAAAGACTGTGTGTACTCAGACGGTATGCATGTGTGTACATGTATGTGTACATGTATATGTGTACACACTGATAGACATGTGTTTGATCGTGAGTACTTATGTATACACTCAGCTATGGGACCAAGCACACATATGTGGACATATGTGGACATACCTTTACATGTGTGCACATTAAATGTGTAAGCTTTCATTCTTTCTCCACATGCAGTAGTATAACTATTTACAGTATTCTGTCTTTCCCACCAGTCTCATCCTAGACCTCATTTTTGGTACTGTGGCCCTGAGTACTGACAGGGTGTTCCTTAGCTCCCCTCTCTGCTAGTCCCTGGAGATAATTGGAGATGCGCCCTCTCAGCCCATGACTTCTAATCTCTTAGTCATGTAACAGACAGTGCTTCTGTGTCCTGTACTCTGTGTTAGACAAAGGCCTTGAACCAGAGTCACCAAGCAAGCATCCAATACAATGTATTTCAGAGAACATCTTGGGTGCAATGAGACACACATAACACTCCCACTTTCTGAAGAAGTTAGCACCTTATGGCAAAGAGACACCACCTAGGTGAAGGGCATGGGCAGTGTGGTCCAGCCTGGTACAGCAGGAGAGTGAGGGGCTTTGGGCCTCAGGTTCAGTGGCCGCCCACTGCAAGATAAAGAGTAACAAGGCTATTTCGAGAGATGTAGACCATGACTTGAGGTTGTAGGAAGCAGGGATGGGTCCCAGCAGAAGACAACGGAGCGAAAGCCCGCCTTGGCTGCAAGTGGAGGGGAGGTGGAGCAACCATGCAGACAGGAGCCAGGTGGGCAGCTAGGTGGGGACTCGGAAGGATCTGGAAGCCCAGACCAAGAAGGCCAGCTGGGTTGGTGGGCTGGTAACAGGGAGCAAGGAATGGAGGCCTCACCTGGGTGAAGGGTGTGGTGGTACTGGAGGCCAAGTTGAGCAGGCTGAGAGCAGGCCTGAAGGAATGCTGGCTTGGAAGTCTTAGTGGCCATCATGTGGTGGCCTCCAGGAGACGGGACACTGAGGAATCTTGGGCCCATGCGGCCCTCCCTCGGGTTGCATGCAGAATGGAAAGGATCCTGGGGCAGTACTAGAATAAGAAGGTACGTCTACAGCACTGGAAAGTCTTGGGGTATTGCAGCACCTCCATATTTCTTTCTGTTACTTCCGGCCATTGAGCCTCTCAGGGCAACTCTGTAGGCTGGATCATTAGGTCTGAAACAGTAACAGATATTAGTCTTCTCTAGTTGCCAGAGTGACTTTTCTCCAGCAGATCCCCCCAAATGTCATGGCCTTTCACATTCCTATTGTCTGCTGCAGTCCAGCTCCTCCCCTCACTGGAGGATGCAAGGGCTCCTGAAGCACCAATGCTGGGGGCTGAGAGTGACTTTGTGGAGCCAGCTTCCAGCCGTGTGTTGGTGACAGGTGTCACATTCTTGAGCATGTCTTAAGACTGGAGTAAGGTGGCACTTAGGCCTCTGCTATCCACCAAAGGTGGCACCTTTGTCTTTGCAGTGACCCCGGGAGGGGACAGCCAGCATCCACTTTCACAAATAAGCAGACTGAGGCTGGCCAAAGTAATGTTCCTTGAGTCTCTTTCTCAGGTGGGGATGGGTTCCCCATCTGGAGATAAGAGTCAGCTATATTCTACAGTTGTGTGGGATGGTATGTAACAGATGGTGGCCACAGGGGTCCTGCTCAATTGTTTAGCCTAGGCCCAGGTTCCTCAAAATGTCTTTGTGGCCTCTTTTCCACTGACTGGTTGTCTCTCTTTGTAACAGACCAGCTGTGGAGGGTGGGTGAGTAGCACAGTAATAGCCCCTGGAAGGTTGTTGGCTTGGCTGGGCTACTCCTCTTGGCTGGGCTACTCCTCTTGGTCTCCTTGTTTCATTTCTTTGCCTGCAAGGCTCTTGGCATTGAGCTGAGCTGTGAAAGCCAAGTTTTAGGTGCTCCTGGCTGCAGTGCTTGGGAGAGTCGGCTTAAGAGCTCCTATGCTCTGGAAAAGGCTTAATCAATGCTTCTCTGCACAGCTCTCCTGGCCTGGGCTGAATACCACAGCTGATTTCCCTGCATGCCACACTGGGCTGAGCTGCTGGAGAATGGTGGATGCTCTAGTGTCATGCACTGAGTCCTGGAAAGGTGGTAGAGGTTGGAAAGACATCCGAGGCTGCCACCTCCCCTGTGCAGACACATCTGTCTCCAGCCTCTCTAGGCCCCAGACATCAAAACATCTATCACCAACAACAGGCGATGCCTGACCTTTTCTGGCTTGGGGTGAGGCGGGAGGAGGGAAGAGTAAACCCACACTATCCTGATGCTTCTCTGTGTGACAGGACCCAGGATACAGCTGGACATCTTGCCCATGCTCTCATACAGCCTGAGGTCCCCAAACTGAGACAGACCTGAGCAGGCAGCTTCTGGTCCCCATGCTCCATCCACGGGGCATAGTAGCTACTCTGCCCTGGGTGGAGCTACAGAGAAAGTCGTCACCCAATCCCAGCTTCTTCTGTGCCACATTCCAGCCCCAGCGCTCTGCTCTTCATGACTTGGTTCACTCATAGCTTCTTACCATCCTAGTCCCCCCTCAGAACATGGACCAGTTTTTAAAATTTTGCTCTAAAAGTCTTAGGTACAAAGATTGGGACCAAAGGAAGGAGCCGACATTTGAGTTGTCTCTGCCTTGCGCTTTGAATCTGAAAGCACATTATCTGTCATTTTCAGTTCCGTTTTGCCCATTGTACAGATAAGACAATGCAATCCAGGCTTGGGGGCCTCTTGCTGTCCCCTCCTCCTCCTTTCACCAAATGTCTCTGAGCCAGACCAAGAGCCAGTCTGAGACACCCCCCTCCCATCAGCTCTTGCGGTGTCTGCGGACTCCAGAGCTGCACAGGACAACCCCAGCAGACAGTGCAAGCTCCTGTCTGTCCCTTGCTGCTTGCAGACGTACACGGGTTCCATCCTGGTGGCCGTGAACCCCTACCAGCTGCTCTCCATCTACTCGTCAGAGCACATCCGCCAGTACACCAACAAGAAGATAGGGGAGATGCCCCCCCACATCTTTGCTATTGCCGACAATTGCTACTTCAACATGAAACGCAACAACCGGGACCAGTGCTGTATCATCAGGTAGGTGGCCCGGCCTCGCTCCCAGTGAGCGGCTCAGTTCTGCTGCCCTGCTAACATACTAGGAGTTGTTCCATGTTAGACTGCCAGGGGGCTCCCCAGGAGCTGGCTGTGCCCTCTGTGCTGTGTCATAGTGTACGGAGTCACCCCCACATTCCAGATCTTACACTTCTCTTAACACTACAAAGGCTGATGCTAGCTTTTGAGGTCAACATTGTTTCCTGAGGGTTCCTGTTAAGTGATGGTCAGTTGAAATCTGTCTTTTTTTTCTCTTGGGTGAGGGAAGAGGCCAGAACATCAGTTGAGCAGTTCCTGTGGTTCATATTCTTGACCAGGAGGGATGGGGGCGTGGCAGAGCCCTGTGTCCCTGGGGACTCGGCTTATTGTAACAACTGGGGCTAGTGTCACAGCCAAGGCTGAGGACTTTCCTGTGACTCCCACCCTCTGCAGCGGGGAGTCGGGAGCTGGCAAGACAGAGAGCACAAAGCTGATCCTGCAGTTCCTGGCTGCCATCAGTGGACAGCACTCATGGATTGAGCAGCAGGTGCTGGAGGCCACCCCGATCCTGGAAGGTAAAACCAGGTCCTGAGGATGAGCCGGGTGCTGGCACCGGGTCTATCCAGTCTCACCTGTGATCCCTACCACCCTGCAGCATTTGGGAATGCCAAGACCATCCGAAATGACAACTCCAGCCGCTTTGGCAAGTACATCGACATCCACTTTAACAAGCGTGGTGCCATCGAGGGAGCCAAAATAGAACAGTACCTGCTGGAGAAGTCACGAGTCTGTCGCCAGGTGAGCCCTGGCTCCAGTGAGAGTCAGTGCCTGGAGAGGCTGGATGGGCACCACTGTCCAGAGTTTGGGCTCCTGTTACCACACTGTACTTCCACCCCGCCCTCAAAGTGTTCAAGGTCCCTATGAGACTCCTGCTCAGGTGTGTTCCCAATTCTGGTGCCCACTTCCAGGCCCCTGATGAGAGGAACTATCACGTGTTCTACTGTATGCTGGAGGGCATGAATGAGGAGGAGAAGAAGAAGCTGGGCCTAGGCCAGGCTGCTGACTACAACTACTTGGCCATGGTGAGGCCCAGGTGACACGCTGGGGTAAACACCTGTCTTGGTGATGTAGGGCAAGACCAAGCTTAGCAATGTGGCACTGCACCAGCCCACCCAGGCTTGTCTGTGCCTTAAACAACTTGCCCTCACTTGGGCATATGTCCCTAGTGAATTCTTAACACAGATACATTTCTCAAGGTCAACACAGAGCATGGGGACACAGCATCGGAGCCACAGAACCAAGCATATGGACCTGCTCATAATGTAGACTTTAAAGGCCTCTGCTGGGCCTCCTAGGATTGAGGGAGCTGGTTACTGAGACCTGGACCTCCAGGATTTGTTGATGGCAGGCTCTGGTGCTGGTTTCTGGTGCTCTGTGCCTCTAGTGCAGTGGGTCTATCTCTACCCCTTTGAGGATTGAATGACCCTTTCACAGGGGTCACCTAAGGCCATTGGAAAACACAGATATTTGCATTACAATTTATAACTAGCAAAATTAAAACTATGAAGTGGCAACAAAATAATTTTGTGATTGGGGGTCACCACAACATGAAGAACTGTATCAAAGGGTCACAGCGTTAGGAAGCAGTGGGAGCCACTGCTCTAGGGACTGTGCACACAGCAGGCTAGGTTGAGAATTCTAGCTCTACCTCCCTGGAGAGAACCGTTTTGGGATTTGGGTTTGAGAGAACCGTGTTGTGGGTGGGACAGGACCTTCTCTTCTGTAACTAGCTAGCTGGCTCTCTGTCTCTGTCTCTCTCTGTGTCTCTCTTGCTCTCTCTCTCTCTCTCTTGCTCTCACTCTCTCTCTCTCTCACAGACACACACACAGACATACCACCCACCACATACACCACATACCACACACCACACACACCACATACTACACATACACCACACACACACACACTATACACACACACACACACACCACATACAGCACACACACACATATAACACATGCAGATACTACACACCACACACCACATACAGCACACACCACACCATACACACATGCAGATACTACACACCACACACCACATACAGCACACACCACACCACACACATTCATACACTTAGACACACACATATATACCACACACATATACACAGCACACACACTCAGACAACACACACATATACCACACACACACCACAGATACACCACACACATGACACACACCATGCACCTCACCACACCATACACACATGCACACACACATGTGCACACTACACACCACACACATGAATGTACATACTTGTGCACACCACACACACACACACACACGAATGTACATACATGTGCACACCATACACACACACACACACCCTACTGAGCAGGCTGTGTTTCTACTTCCCCTCTGTGGTTCATGTAAGGTTACAGTAGAAGGGAACTCCCCCAGGAGTGGGCAGCACCCTAGAGCTGTGTGGAGCCAGGTGAGGTGTTGGTGCTGTGAGCTGTGGTGGGAAAGAGCAGTTGGGTGAGCCTGTATAGTGCCCAGTTCTTACTCTTGTCAGGGTGCCCTGGAGAAGACCACAGGACCATTCTACATATCCTGGGGGTATTGCCTCCTGACACCTCCCTGACACTTCCCTGTCCTCCTGTATGCCATCCTGTATACCCCCCCCCAGGGTAACTGCATCACCTGTGAGGGCCGCGTGGACAGTCAGGAGTATGCCAACATCCGCTCAGCCATGAAGGTGCTCATGTTCACAGACACAGAGAACTGGGAGATCTCAAAGCTTCTGGCCGCCATCCTTCACATGGGCAACCTGCAGTATGAGGGTGAGGCCCCGTAGTGCCATGCCCCACGGTGCCACACACCACTCGGGGCAGCATGGCACCTCACTTTCAGAGGTTGGCAGTGCTGTCTGCTGCAGCGAGTATTACATGGGATGTGGGCTGGGAACCCTCCCAGCAGGACTTCAGTCTCGAGGGTCTGACTGCAGCCCTTTAAGTTCTCTTCCACAGTTGGTTTTTCCTGTAAGGCTTAGTGTCTTCAAGAGAGGCTAACATTTGGAGTTCACACTGTGGCGTGAACGACCCAACAGCTGTCTGTAAGGGGGGAGACAAAGCAGGGCATGCACACTTATTTGACACCACTGCATACTGGAGTGAAGTGGTCCATTGGAAGAAGGCACTGGATTACACTCTGCCTTTTCATAGGTGTCTAGCATGGGTCCCTGGCAGAATAGAAGCTCTTGGAAGTTCATGCAGTGAATGAGTGTCCCCAGAACTAGGCAATCCTGAGTTAGTAAGTCTGGAAAGATAAGGGAAAATGGGTGCTTTGAGTAGAGAGATGAGGGTGTGAAGGACTCTGAGGCCCAAGAGAACGAGGTTTATTTGGTCAAAGGACAAGTTCACAACACTTGTACCACAGGTACCATGGGTAGAGGCTGAGAGGGAGCCACCAGAGGGTCCAGCTTAGGTGCCAGGCTCAGTGCTAGGTGCTGGCATTTAGGGTCCGTACTGTTACGGTGACCACAGGCTGTTATGAGAACATCAATCAGATGTATACTGACCATCCTGATCTCACCCTCCATGGGCAGGGCAGGTCCCTGAGAATAGGCACGGCAGCCTGCTCTCCTCAGGGTCCGCCTGCCCACCTGTCTCCCTATGTGACACTGTATCCCTTGCTGCTGGCAGCCCGTACATTTGAGAACTTGGATGCCTGTGAAGTCCTCTTCTCCCCATCGCTGGCCACGGCAGCTTCTCTGCTCGAGGTCAGTGCTAGCTGCTCCCTCTCTGTCTGTCCCTCTGAGGGACATCTGGCTCAGCTGGGCTGAGGTGGGAACCAGCTGTGGGGGCCTTGCATGGGCGAGTTCTGTTCAGGGAGCAGTGTTTGGTCCAGGACCGCAGTTCTTACAGTGGGTGGTGTTGAGAGGTCTGGGCTGGGGCTCTGGGATATCTGGGAAGCCAGGTGGGGTGAAAGGGGACAGGCAGGGCAGGGCTGGGCTAACACCTGGGTGTTTGCTCTAGGTGAACCCCCCAGACCTGATGAGCTGCCTCACCAGTCGCACCCTTATCACCCGTGGGGAGACAGTGTCCACCCCTCTGAGCAGGGAGCAGGCCCTGGATGTGCGAGATGCCTTTGTCAAGGTGGGTGAGTGGGGTGGCCGTCTGTTCTCTTTGCCTTGAGTTGTGGATGGACAGGTGCAAGATGCTTCCAAAGCTTGTCCTTGCTTGGCAGCGTGTGGGCTAGAGTGCCCACTGAAATCTCTGGCTCTCGGCTGCCCAACTTCCCTCTGTCAGCTTCTAAGTCCCAAGGCCAGGCATCCCAAAGGATTGGCTCTGCATTCCCCAGGGGCCTTGCTTTGTCCCCTCGGGCTTGCTTTGATCAGCTGTTCTCAGCCAGGGGTACCCTCTTAGGTCTCATGGGGTCTGGCTGGTGGAAGACTCCCAGTCCTCACGTTGCTATAGCCATGTACTTGCCAATCAAAAAGTCCCTAATCTGTACCCCCTCCCTGTGCCGGATTCTGGACTTTTAAGGTATGCAGAGGATGGAGAGACAAATAAGTGAAGATGGTGAACCCCAAGGTGACTCCTTTCCAGCCTCGGAGTCATGGGAAGCCCTAAGGGGGCAGATGGGTAGTTGCTGAGGCAGGGTGTATGTGCCATAGCAGGGACAGCCCCGTGAAGACTTGGGGATATTAATGCCACCTGTAAGGTGGCAGCCCAGACCCAATGTGTCTAGGGATGGTGACTGCCACTGAGGGAGGGTGTGCCTTGCCTGTGGCTGACGGGTACCTTTCAGGGCATCTATGGGCGTCTCTTTGTGTGGATTGTGGAGAAGATCAACGCAGCAATCTACAAGCCGCCCTCCCTGGAAGTGAAGAACTCTCGGCGGTCCATCGGCCTCCTGGACATCTTCGGGTTTGAGAACTTCACTGTGAACAGGTAATGTGGGGGACCCTATGCCTCTTCCTTTAAGCGGCCTCCAAGAACACCCTCAGGCTTGGGAAACTTGGCCTCAGTCACCCTGGAGGGCCTTTTCATGCCCAGCCCCAGGTCAGCTGAGGCCAGCCCAATTGGATACTGAGGAAGGTTTACACCGTCCTGGGTACTTGGAAGGTGGTCTCTGGTCTCTGAGCTTATGACCTGAGTCACTTCAATTTAAGTCAATTCAATTCTTGCAATGTAGAATGTCACAAAGTCCCTGAGACCACCATACTAAGTACAAGAGTCAAGGCTGCTGCGTAGCTGGGCTGATGTCAGGGCTCTCTCTGCTTGCTGGATATTGTCAGCCTCGGCCTCAGTGACAGTCTGGTATCTCTCTATGGCCAGTTTCCCGGTGTTCTGACATTTCCCCTATGTAGGGCCTGATCGCTCAAGGATAAAGCCCTGTGTCTGGCTTCAAGCCTACCTCTCTAACCCTCAGTGACCTTGGCCATGTCCTTTGCCCTTGCCAGTCCCCAGAATCTTCTTCAGCATCAGAGTTGGACTTGATAGTTCTACCCTAGTCCACCTGATGGGAGTCTTGTGTCAAGCTGCAGATATAGGCAGAACTGGGTCTGGGTGGCAGGGCAGAAGTTGGGTGTCACTTGTCCATGGTCCTCTGCCCTCTGCAGCTTCGAGCAGCTCTGCATTAACTTTGCCAACGAGCACCTGCAGCAATTCTTCGTGCGGCACGTGTTCAAGCTGGAGCAGGAGGAGTACGATCTGGAGAGCATCGACTGGCTGCACATCGAGTTCACTGACAACCAGGACGCACTGGACATGATTGCCAACCGGCCTATGAACGTCATCTCCCTCATCGATGAGGAGAGCAAGTTCCCCAAGGTGAGCACAGCAAGCCTCAGCTTCCCCATCTGCAATCTGGGAGGAGCATCAGGAGCCTGTTCTGGTGCTCTGGGCTGATTCTAGGGTGCTCACGTGGTGAGCAGGGATTACCTGCTTTCCACTGGGCCCTGGGCCAAACCATCAAGATCTCCACAGCTGCTTCAGGATAGATGCTAATGATAGAATTTGGCTTGACCTGGGGGAAGGAAACAGTATTGCTCTCACGGGGAAACACTAAGATTAGAGTCTTGCTCTACTGATCAGGCTAGCCTTGAAATCCTGGGCCCTAGACATCCTTCAGCCTTAGCCACACAATTATTTTAGTCATGAGAAACAGATGCCCTGGCCTGGAGTGTGCCTTTAAGGTTATGTGGTTCACTCAACCTCACGGACTGGCAGTGAGGTCAGGAGCCTGTGTTGGGGTGTGATGGGGTAGCTACTGGGAAAGTCAGGGGAGGATGGGAGGGTGTGGGTAGGGAGCCCCTGGAAGGCAGGGGCTTAGCAATAGCCACTCTATTCCCTCAGGGCACAGATGCCACCATGCTGCATAAGCTGAACTCACAGCACAAGCTCAATGCCAACTATGTGCCACCCAAGAACAGCCATGAGACCCAGTTTGGAATCAACCACTTTGCAGGCGTTGTCTATTATGAGAGTCAAGGTACATACAGGCAGTGATGAGTATCTGTCTGTCTGTCTGTCTGTCTGTACTCCAGCCCTCTCTGTCTCTAGGTTAGGACTGAGGACACAAGTTGCAGAGTTCAGAAGGGACAGAAGGGACCACAGGAAGCACGCCATTCAGTGCTTTGCCTTTTAATTTATTAAGCAAGCAAGCAAGCAAGCAAGCAAAACAAGACAAGGTCTCACTATGTAGCCCTAGCTGGGAGGGGACTCACTATGTGGAGCAGGCTGACCCGGAGTTCATGGAGATCACCTGCCCCTGCCTCCTGAATTCTGAGCTTGCTCTTGCTTTCTTATGACCCTGGGGATCAAAGCTGTGCTATACAAGTGCTCCACCCATGAACTACATCCCCAGCCCTCCAGAAGACGGTTTTTTAAAAGACACATTTAATTGTGGCAAAGCATACACAATGCAACCTTTTCCATGGTAACTACTCTACATTCAATTCAGTGGCGTGATGGGCGTTTACAATGCTGTGAGTCTTCACCACCACCCCTTCCAGGGCTATCCACGACTCCACACAGAAGTCAAGCCACCCATCAGTCAGTACCTCCCACCCTTCACCCAGTCCAGCACCTCCATTCTACCTTCTGTTGCTATGATCCCACCATCCAGCTACCTCATGTCTTTGGAGTCACAGGATACACCCCTTAGAGTCTGGCTTACTCTGATCACAGTCAGGCCTGGGTTCATCCATGTTGTAGCATGGGTGGGTCCTTTTCATGACTGACTAATATTCTGTCACATGGCTATTTCACACAGTTTACTTGTTCGTGTGTTAATGGGAGCATGGTTGTTTACCCTTCAGCTAGTGCAAACAAACAGTGCTGCTGTGGGCATTGTGTCTGTGTGAGCTCCTGCTTTGGGTTTTTATGGGAGGGCTCCATGCTCTTTTTTGTATAATGAGAAACTGAAGCTCACATGGCCATGAACTGTTCTTCAATGACCTGGCACAGCCTAATAGACACAATGTGTTCCAAGCACATTGAAGTGGATGCCCAGGGATCTTCCCTTTTCCCAAGAGCATGCAGCTGGCTCATTTAAAGCTGAAAATTAAGGGGGCTAGAGAGGTGGCTCAGCCGTTAAGCACTCTTCCAAAGGACCTGGGCTCAGCTCCCAGCACATGTTAGCTGGCTCCCAGTTGCCTGTAACTCCAGCTCTAAGGGATCCAGTGCCCTCCGTGGGTACCCACCCATACGTGTCATACACATCCAGAAGATAAATCTTGCTGGGTATGGTGGTGCACTCAGAAAATAGAGACAGGGCAATCTCTGTGAGTTCTGGACCAGCCAGATTTACAGTCTGTTTTAAAAACAAATCTTAAAAAGAAAAGTTGGAAATTAGGCAGAGGGGTGGAAACCCAGCTTACCTCACCTGCAGTTCTGCAATTCCTGCAGCTTTGCAGCTTTCCTCAGAGAGTCTTGCTGAGCCTCCCACCTACCCAGGTGTGAAAGGCCAACCCCAAGTTGGCATTCACTGTGGTGTAATGCACTGAGATCCTGCCCAGTGCCACGAACGCTCCCACCCATGAGACCCATTGCATTCAGAGCAACCTAGGGCCATGGGTCATGCTCCAACACAAGCTGGTCTGGAAGTCAGTGCGTGTATGCAGGACCTGATAGAGAGGCTAAGTACTACCTTTCTCCTCTCAGACAGAGACACCAAAACCTTGAAAGGGACTTTCTTTATGTCCCATGTGAGGCTGGCATAGCTCTAATAAGAGACCCTGCTCTTGTAATTCACCCTTCCTTCACCATACCAGGTAAAGGGTCTGCCCTTGGGTGGCCCAAGTCCTGTGTTTGGCTGTGTTGCCATCCCTGGGGTATCTTCTGCCTGTGGATACCTCATCTTCTGCAGCTTCCTAGTTCCTCTGTCCCTGAGAATGGCAGCTTCCTCCAGGTTGGGACCAGGGTCCTGGGTTTGAGTGTTAGCTCTGCTGTAGATCGATGCTCTGGTGTCACTGAAATCACTTTCCTTTCTTGTCAGTTGGAGAATATAGTTGGTGCCAGTTCCAGAACACAGGGAGGACCTGTAAAACACACTGTCCTGCCTAGTCATGGGGTGGTAGTAATTAGCTGCTCTACTGATGGCTTATAGCATCAACATGTGGTCTCTCTCAGGTGATCCCTTCACAAGGACTCTGGCATCTTAATTCAAAAGGCTCACAGTGGCTTAGGGATGACCTGGTTGGGAAGCTAGCCTCATTCTCTCCTTGAGACAGAGACCTGTACTTCTTACATAGGTTGTGAATGGGGGGTGTGTTTGAGGGATTGCTCCTCATTTTCTCTGTGATCTTGGGTTAGCCACAGTCCTCTCCAGGCCCAGTGCCTGCACTGTGGAATGGATGTGGGTAAGCAAGGTAAATTCTGAGGGTCCTTCTGGCTCAGATGTGGGTTTGGGGATCCCTTGCCCTGCGGCAGGAGGGAGCTATGACTGCTCTTTGCTGCTTGCTGCCAGGCTTCCTGGAGAAGAACCGAGACACCCTGCACGGGGACATCATCCAGCTGGTTCACTCTTCCCAGAACAAGTTCGTAAAGCAGATTTTCCAGGCGGACGTTGCCATGGTAAGATAGAAGCCAGGCCTGAATCTCTACCCCACCCTGAGTCTTGTCTATCCATGGATCCCCTTGAGCCTCAGAGTAGGGACAAGGGACAGAAGCTGTGCTCCACAAGGGAAGGCCTGCAAGATGCTTTCGTCTGGTCCTCCTTTACTGGCCCTGGGTGTGACTGGGGCATGAGGCTCAGAGAAGGGCTATGGGGGAGGTCACTTGGGACTTTACCATAGAGGCCCATGTCTAGCCAGTCACAAGGGGAGAGAGACATAGGATTGAGTGGCAGGTGGGCCACCCTGGACTCTGAGCTGATACAAAGGAGTGCCTACTCTGCTCCTTTGAAGGGCAGGCGGGTGTCAGTTGGAGCTTCTTGCTGGGCTGTATGGCTTTTATTGTGTTCCTTTCTGTGTCCCTGTTTCCCAGGGCACAGGAAGGGGGGAGCCTGGAGGGGAGAAGCCACCATCCTCCCATGCTATGCAGGTGTCTGACCTGCTTGGGACACCTGCATAGCATGGGAGGTGGCCCATGCTTGTGGCCAACCTTGACCTCTGTGCCAGGCCCTCCCAATCCAGTCTCAGTGGTTGTCTGGCTCTCTCCCCCACGCCTCTTCTGCCTCACCTGCCTGTGGTTCCCCTTATAGTTTCTCTGTGGTTACTCATCCGGCACTGTCGGCCAGGCAGCGGCTTCCTCGAAGGTAAAAGCCCCAGCCTGGGGACCAGGATAACTGTGGTGGGAGAGCTCACCCTCATGGGGTTGACTCCAAGGAAGAGAGGGCTGGATTTTTCTGTCTTTTGTGGAGTGTGGTTTTTGTTGTTGTTGTTGTTCTGATTTTTTTTTTTTTAATTTTTGTGGAGTGGTTTTTGGAGTGGTTTTTGAGTTGTGTGTGCTGCAGTAATCTCAGTTTCTTAAAGGGGAAACTGAGGCCTGCAAGAAGAAAGTTAGAGAAGGTTCCTAAGCCTTTTCTGCCCCACCCCTGCTATTGTGCCTGCTTCTATGCCCAAGGCCCCTAAGGACTCAGTAGGACTCTGATGGCACACTTACGTGTAGGTACAGGTGGTCTTCTGTTTTGTGGGTGCGGGACTAAGAAGGTCAAGGAGGGGCTTCATTTACCCTAATGACACATCCTTTGGGGAGATCAGCTAGAATTGATCCCTACCTTCAAGTCTTGACTGCTGTGGTGCTCTTCCCATTCCAAAGGAGCTGGGACCCTCGGCTACCACCCTCCTACCTCCTCTTTTCTCCCCCTTACCCCCTCACCCCTCACCCCCTGCTTCCCAGTTTTCCTCTCTGCCAAGTGCTAACAGCACATAGATTTGGCCTGTTCCTAGGCCCTCCCAGAGCCCTAGGATAGACCCAACCCCCTGAGTGTTAAGGGGAGGAGTATATACCAGCCCTGTCTACATAGGGACTCTCTTCTCTCCTGTTGATGCCTCTGGTCCCTGCACCCATCACACACACACACACACACACACACACACACACACACACACACACATTTCACATTCTTTCCTGGTGTGACCATATAGACATTTTAGCAGTGATTGACTGTGACCTTCAACAAGTCCCTTCACTGTTCTGAGATAGGTTCCAATCCTGATGTGACTCAACCTGTCATCTAGAATGGGTCATGTGGCCCTGGGCTAGCAGATAAGAGTCTGTGAATGTTCATGGTCATGTGTGTGTGTGTGTGTGTGTGTCCATCAGTGCCCGTGCGCACGCGCGTGCTTGCTTGCACGAATATGTGTATGGAGGCCAGGGGGCCACTTCAGATATTGTTCCCCAGGAACCATACACCCCCTCCTCCCCACTTTTTTGAGACAAGTTTTCTCACTGATCTGGAGCTCACCATGTAGGTTAGGCTGGCTGGCCAGTGAGAGCTCCAGTTCTGCTCAGCCTGTTCTGTCCCCCCAGCACTGGGATTACAAGTGTGTACTGCCAACCTTATCTTTTTGTATATGGGTTTGGGGGAATTGGATTCAGGTCTCCACGCTTTTGAGACAAGAGCTCTGCCGACTGAGCTACATCCCCAGTCCAAGAATAATCTTCAGCTGCTGGAAACTTGGCTACTGTCTTGTGGGAATTACCCCAAGACGATGTCTTAGTGATAGCTTTCTTCAGAGTAGAAACCTACAGTGCATGCTTACAGTAACCTAAGCTCTCTGCTTGGGCAGGTCCCTAAGTCCTGAGTTCTCATCCTTTGACTTTTGTGCCTGCTGCCCCAGGGCGGTTCAGAACATCATGACCCGCCCTGACATACTGACAGGGATCAGTGAAGCAGAGGTAGGCCATCTTTCGAAGCATGGGCTGTACCTGGATGAATGCCTTATCCCAGCTAGGTCCACAGGACCGCTGCTCACTTCCACCTGCAATGTGCCTGCTCATTGGCAGTCACTGACACCATGGTGACATCCACCTTCCCTCAGACCCTTTCTGTGCCCATTTCACATTGGCCTTTGAACTTTTTGGCTTCAGTCTTTGCCTCACCCCTGAACATCCACCGGTGACCCAGGAATCAGTGATCACCAGGAAGGATGCTTTCCCTGAATAAAAAAGAACCAGATGAGAACCCGGTTGGCTGAGGCTGGGAGAGCAAATTCCACACACCCCTTCACCTCCTCAGTCACTCACTCACTCAATCTACAAATGTTTATTGAGTGCCTTCTATATGCCACATGCTTCCCAAGTCCCAGGACACAGCAGTAAACAAATAGAAACCCCTACTTAGTCTTGTGATCCAGCAGAGGGGGAACAGTGGGAGATCAATAAGTAATGAAGCGTGCAGTGTGTGCTGGGGGAGGGGGAGGAGAGTCAGGGGAGGCATCAGTGGTAAGCCCTGTGATTGTGCATGAGGCACAGGACAGGCCTTACTGGACAATTGGTAGGACCTTGAAAGCACTACCCCTCCCCAAGGTGGGCTTTGCAAGGAGAGGGATGGGCGTGTGCAAAACTTCCCAGTGTGCTCCAAGCAGAACCAGGAGGCTGGAGTGTTAGGAAGGGTGCAAACATATGGTGGGGACCAGAGGCTCTGGAGTAGATTCTGGGGCTGTCATGGATCCTTGTAGGGACCTTGGCTTCCCCTGGAGTGGACTGATGTCACTGGAGGGTTTCAAGTGGGGACGGATGTGCCTATTTCCTTACCTAGGCCCCAGCTGCTTTGTGAATGGGGCTGACATGGTGGCAGGGCAGGAGCCCAGTGTGAAGGCCAAAGTGGGGAAAGGAGGGAGCTAGGCTGAGGCTGGACCCAGCCATGGGAACTGTGAGTGGCATTAGATTCCACGGAGGACCTGATGGCTTGTCCCATACGAGAGAAGGGCCACGAGGGGACTTCCTAAGGATTTGGCTTGCATAGCTGGAAGGGGACAGTCTGTGCACCATGGAGGACACCGGGAAGCTGTGCAACCATAACCCAGGAACCGAGGTGTTGACGTGTGTCCTGGTGCACACAGCAGTGAGTGTGCCCAGGCCTGGTGACTCAGCAGTGATCGAGGCAGACCTGTTCTCATGAGGCCCCAACAGGGAGGACAGACAGAAGGGAACAGCTTCAAGATGACAG
This sequence comes from Arvicanthis niloticus, assembly GCF_011762505.2. Taxonomy (NCBI): domain Eukaryota; kingdom Metazoa; phylum Chordata; class Mammalia; order Rodentia; family Muridae; genus Arvicanthis; species Arvicanthis niloticus. The sequence continues at coordinate 67,489,921 of NC_047658.1, read as the reverse complement.
AGTCTTGAAGGCTGTGTGCCCTGTCCAGTGTCATGTGTGTTCTCATTATCTATGTCCTGTGCCACACAGTGAGCATGCCATGTGCATGCAGAGGTGTGTGCTGTGAGGGAGGTGTCTTGTGTGCTCTTAGTGTATGTGTGTCATGTATGTGCATGAGTACGACATGGTGTGCTTGCTATGTGCCGGTGCCGTGGGGAGTGAGCATGATGCATGTATGTACAGAGTATGCGTGCCACATGTACTTTACAGTATGTGTTCAGTAAGTGTGCTGAGTGTTGCACTCTTACCATGTTTGATCATATGTACAAATTTATTCTGGATGGCGTGCATGCTGTGTGTGATTTATATGCACTGTCACATGGGCCATGCATTCTGTAAGTGCTTTGTGTGGTATACGCATGCCTGGTGTGGACAGGTCATGCCTGCTGTATGGTGTGCATGCTGTACATGCTATACATGTGCATGCGGGTGTTTGTGTAGTGTCTGCATGCTCAGGTGCCGCCGGTGTGTGTAATACTGTATGATGGGCATGTGTGTGTGCTCTGTGTGGGAGTGTGTACACGGTGAGATGTGTGCACTGGGTGCATGTGAGCTATGAGCATATGGTATGCGCTGTGTATGCTCTGTTTTGGACTACACGCTCAGTATGTATGTGCCGTTGCTGAATCAAGAATCCTGACGAGGCAGAACAAATATTAACCTAGCCCTAGATCCCCTTAACGAAAATTTGTTATGTTCTTCAATGGAACTTGAGATGAAAAATACTTCTTGTTTCAGATCCAAAACGTTTGCTTTCCCACATGCTTGATTAGAAGCTATAGCCTATCACCTGGATTTGGTGCGGGTTAAACACCTTTACCTCCCAAATACCTCATGCACATGCTTCTGCACCCTGGATTTTAAAGTATTTATTTTATGTGTATGTATGTATGTATGTATGTATGTATGTATGTGCGTATGTGCGTATGTGCGTATGTGCGTATGTGCGTATGTGTGTGTGTGTGTGTGTGTTTGCCTGAGTGTACATAAATGCAGCTCAGGTATGCAGGACTCCTCAGAGACCAGCAGAGGGCGCCAGACCCCCTGGAGCTGGACTTCCAGGTTGTGGTGAGCGGCCTGTGTCCTCTCCAAGAGTTGTAAGCATTCCTCTCTGTTCAACCCTCTCTCTAGCTCCCTGCACTCCATAGTTTTGATGCAAAAGGATAGGATTGAATTATATCTCTAAAAACATAAAATCTTTCAACAAAATCAAGTTTACTAGTGGATTCTCTCTCTCTCTCTCTCTCTCTCTCTCTCTCTCTCTCTCTCTCTCTCTCACACACACACACACACACACACACACACACACACACATGACCAGGAAAACAGTATGTGGTGGTTGTACTGTGTTCTTTCTAATCTGAGTTCTGCCACGTTCCAGAAGGCTCGTTTCCTGTTTGCTTGACCTCAGCTCTTCCCGAGTCCCCTTTCTCCCTGTTATTTCCCAATATTCTGAGAAGACAACATATAGGAAGGGAGTGCAGAGGCTATGGGTGGCTCACACAGCAGCTGGGAGCACTGCCACCTAACTTTTCAGGATTATCAGGTTACCCACACTGCCCCAGCCTGCCCACAAATCCTACAAGCAGAGCAGGGGAGGTCATGAGCTGTGCTGTCATCTCCAAGGCTCCTAGGGGGTGCAGTGACCACCCCAGGTGGACTCAATGCACTTGGACTCTCCGCCTGTCCCATCAGGCAGGCAGATGGCAATGTTTTCACTTAGGAAGCAGTGGAGACTCAGCACCATTTACTGGTCAGGCTATATATGGGGTTTGAATTTAGGTTTGCCTAACTCCTGACACTAAGATGATCTCAGTATCCTGAGGACACCAAGTCTGAACCCCTCATTTACACAGAGAGGGAATAGGACTCAGAGAGGGACTGCTGCTGGCCTAGAGTCTCCCAGCTGATGGTGGGGAGCAGGGTCTGGAGGGACACATTGGAGGGTCCTGTAGTGGCTGTCTGAGGGCCAAGTTCCAGCCTAGACCTGGGGTGTCACAGGAGATACCCAACTACCCATATACTGACCTTGGTGACCTTCCCTGGTGGCTTCCTCCGTTCTGGATAGCTGCTGGGGGGAGGGAAGGGGAAGGCATGGCCCCTCCCATCACTGTCTGTCTGTCCCCTGCTTCAGGGTGCGGAGACCAGGAAGCGCTCGCCTACACTCAGCAGTCAGTTCAAGCGGTCTCTGGAGCTGCTGATGCGCACGCTGGGCGCCTGCCAGCCCTTCTTTGTGCGTTGCATCAAACCTAATGAGTTCAAGAAGCCCATGGTGAGCCTCAGAGGGGATGTGGTGGGCAGGGGTGGAAGGTGGGGAGGGAGGGGGCAAGATGGATGGGGTAGGTAGGCAATGGGAAGCCTTGTTCTTTCTGGGGACTAGAGGGCTTGTCAAGTTGCTGGGAGCATAGGGGCTCCACAGTCATGTTAACCCAGCCTGGCTTTGCTCTCTCCTAGCTGAGTGGTTGTACTTAAGTCAGACACTGCCCTTTGCCTCAGTTTTCTTGAGAATGAAATCTCACAGCCACCTCCTCCCCTGAGACCATGCCTGAAGATTGTAGGGTGCTTGCTAAGTGCTTAGTAAATATCAGTGTGGCTCATGCTGGGGCCCCTCCTTTGAAAGCTCTCCTCCCCTCAGTTCAGTGCACACCTCCTCCAGGAAGTCCTTCTGGACTCCTTTGCCTGAAGGTCCCTCTTTTTTTTTTTTTTTTTCTATTAGTGACAGTATTTGTTAGCCCTTCTATACACTGTGTAGAGTACCTTTCAGCACATTGCCTAGGAGGAAGTGACAGTCGTGAGTTGTCTCATAGGGGCTCAGGGACTGGGGGGCTCAAGTGCCACAGGCTAACTACCTGCTAGCTCTCTGTTTCAGTACAGACCCTGAGAGGTGTTGTTTATCCAAAGGAGGGGAGAGACCCAGGGGAAGTTGGGTGTGGGGCTTAGGGAGGGAAGGAAGGCCAGGGGAAAGTGGCCCAGAGGGAGAGGAAATGGACTGCGGAAGCCGACCTTCCGCACACGCTGTCCCCGCTGTCCCCGCTGTCCCCGCTGTCCCCGCTGTCCCCGCTGTCCCCGCTGTCCCCGCTGTCCCCGCTGTCCCCGCCGTCCCCGCCAGGAAGTCATTTCCCAGAGTGGGTGAGGCCTGTCCTCTTCAGACCTCAGGTCCCCCTCTGGAGCAGGCATGTGGGATGACAGGGCTGGGCACTGGCTCCCTGGGACCTTTTCCCCGGCCCCAGGCCTTCACCTTTGCAGTAGCTTGTCCCCTCCCCCTCTTCTCACCACCGTTCCACTACACTGGGGATAACATCATTCATGTTCTTCATTTGTGATGAGGTCTTGCTATGTAGCCCTACCTGGCCTAGACCTTGCTATACAGATTAGCTCACAGGGACCTATCTGCCTCTGCCTCTTGATTGTTGCGATCAACTAACCCAGCTGTTATTCTTAAAGTAAATCCTGCCCCATATCTCTCTGCTGCAAACCTTTTCTGGCTCCAGCCACCCATGGGACAAGGCCCAAACTTGGTAGCCTGGCCTCAGAAGGCCCCTGGCCCTGCTTTCTGCCTTTTTTGTTCATCTGAACTCAGGGTGTAGTCCTGCCCAGAAGCCATCACAGTGGCTACTGTGAGCCGGTTATAAAGCACTACAGCCCGCCCCTGGAGACTTGTTAAAATAACCACAGTTTTGCATGGAGGCCATGTAAAGGACGGCGTGGGGCTGTGTGGCATACCCACCACCTGGCTGCCTCCACTGTGTCCTGGCCGAGGCTCTTCAGCTCCCTCCATGTTCCTCCCAAGCAAGGATTGCACTTTAAAGCTTCTGCCCCTCCCCACATGCTCGCCCTCCTTCAGCCTTGGAAGACCCTTCCCTAATATCCATGAAACCTCTTGTGTCTCCCAAGGGACACAGACCTGTGTCTTCTCTGTGATCTGATCCTATAGCACACGGTTGTCCACCTGCAGGTCCCTACTTCCTGTTGCCATGTGGGTCTGACCAACAGACCTGGCCTCCTGCCTGGCTTTGCTCCTAGGAGGCCTTGACTTCTGTGTGTTTCTGTCTGTGCTGGTCAGACATGGGGCAGGGAATGCATTTCAGTAGTGGCCTTGCGGTGATGACTTTGGTCCTGGCCCGGCAGCTCTTCGACCGGCACCTGTGTGTACGCCAGCTGCGGTATTCGGGCATGATGGAGACAATCCGCATCCGCCACGCAGGCTACCCCATTCGCTACAGCTTTGTAGAGTTTGTGGAGCGCTACCGGGTGCTGCTGCCTGGAGTGAAGCCAGCATACAAGCAGGTACAAGGCTGGGTGCACCAACAGGGGAGAGAGAGGACCCCAGTTTAATGTGTGACAGTGACTGGAGCTTGACATCGATGTGGCTGGCCACTTCAGGTACTGCTGCAAAGATAGGACAGGATAGAAGGACACCCTAGAAGGCCGCCATGGTGTCTGTGTCCTCTAGCTGGCTTGAGGAGAAAACAGACATTACAGAAGACAGGGCCAGGCTGGGTCAGTCACAGCCATGCAGGGACAGACCTGTTTCCCAATCTTGAGAAGGACACTTGGGGGCCTTTCCATTGGTTATACTGTCAATACCCTTGTCTTCTACCCAGGGTGACCTACGAGGGACATGCCAGCGCATGGCTGAGGCTGTGCTGGGCACGCACGATGACTGGCAGATTGGCAAAACCAAGATCTTTCTGAAGGTAAGAGCAGCCTGTTCTGGTTGCCATGGCTCCGCCATGTCCAGGGGCCTCCATGCACGGGACGTTTCTGAGGGGGCTACAGGGTATCTTGATGTGTGTGTGTGTGTGTGTGTGTGTGTGTGTGTGTGTGTGTGTGTGTGCATTAGAGATAACTCATGGGGCCAGGCACTGACTCCAGGTTAGAGCTGAATGACCAAAGTGGGTTGTCTCCTCAGACCCATGCCAGGCATTGTGCCAGGCATTCAAACCCTGTGGGGTCTGTGGTGCTCGGCCTGGAGGCTTTGGACAAGGTCCTGAACATCTCTGCCTTCCCTGCTGTCTGTGACAGGCTGGACCTGTGATGGTCTGGAGTGGACCTCAGGTCCCCCCTTGTGGTTTTCTGCAGGCAGGGTCATGAGGGTCAGCTGAGTGCTGTCGTCTGTGGTTCTGTCTCAGCATCCAGGTACAGCAGTTAGGGTTCCTGACTCCCACAGTCTCCTAGGAAATGGTGGATGAGAGCAAAAAACTGGGCCCCGAGCAGCCATGGCCTGGAGAGCAGCTGCACAGGGACAGTGAGGACTTCCTCATCTCCATTTCCTCTGTCCTGGTGACAGAGCAGGGCCCCTCCTCTGTGGGGGCAGGGCTGGGTGCAGGACAGCTGGGAGAAGAAAGGGGAGGAAGTGGTCTTTAGTGGAGTCTGGTTAGGTGTTAAGCTAACTCCTCTTGGTATGAGCTTTGAATCAGCCCCTGCATCTCCTATGCAGATTTCTGCATTGGGAAAGATGTTTGCTTTCCCTCTGTGTTCCTTGACAGCTGGTTAGACAGTGACTTCTGTGTGCCAGGCCTCCCAGTGCCTTCCTGCTAGTGGTGTGGGGTAGAAAGTCCTATGCCCAGTTCACAGGTTCAGAGAAGAGTGGGGGACTGAAGTCAAGCTGGGGGATGCAGAGAGCAGGCTACAGACCTGGGCTAGCAAGTGCCAGGCATGTGTTAGTATAGAGAACAGGGGTGGTGATAGCACATAGCACAGAAGACTCACAGTGCCCACTGTCCTCATGCTCACCCATCTGTACTGTTTAGGAATACTTCTTAGAGCCCACATGTCCCAATGCCATCCTCCCAGTCATCCATCCACCCATCTGTCTGTTCATCTGCTCACTGACAAGGCCATGGCGAGCTTCGGAGTCTCACCTGATGTCTGTGATTATTAGACAGGTTTTTTTCCTTCCCCTTGTGAGGCTCCAAGGCCAGGCTTCCAATCAAGGACACATCTGCCTGCTCTTCTGTGGCTCTCACACGGTACTCAGCACCATGTCTACCCACAGAACATTCCAGCTATCTGTGTATTGAATGAACCAGTGAAGTTTCACATTTCATCTAACTGGGAAGAAGACTGGGCTTGGAAATGAGCAGGGGAAGGGCTGGAGATGTCAGTGGGACCTGGAGTGGTCTTGAGTGCCAGGTTGATGCATATGCTATAGGGTATGTGTGGAGGGTCATAGGAAGGTTGTCCATCTGCATGTGAAGGAGAGGGTCAGAGGGGGACTGATGGATACCAGGGGACTCCTGGTAAGGAGTCTCCTACCAAGATCTTAGAAAAGTAACAGGGCCCAGGGCTGTAATGATGGCAGGGGAAGCCAGGAACTGACATTATTGAGTCACTCCCCAATCTCGACTCTCCAGGCTTCTGGGAAATAGCCACAGTGGCTATAGGAAGTTGCTGCACAGGCCTCATCAGGGTTCACTCTGACGTGCACATAGAGCCCTAAGCCTGAGTTGTGAAGGGAGACTGGCTCTGCCTGGATCGAGTAGGTGGTCCTGGGGGATATTGCTCAGGAGCTCTGCTTTTCAGGACCACCATGACATGTTGCTGGAGGTGGAGAGAGACAAGGCCATCACAGACAGAGTCATCCTCCTCCAGAAGGTCATCCGGGGCTTCAAAGACAGGTCCGTGTCAACAGCTTCTGCTCCCTCAGTTCCCCCAGTGGGAACGTGCTTGACTCACCTCTGCTCTCCCATGTGAACACCAGGAGCAAACATGCATACCAATGGTGCACACACAGAAACCATCACACATGCGCACACATGATCACAAGATGATCAAGGAACCCAGGTACAAGGTTTATGCAGCTCGGCCATGTCACTGAATCCAGACTGTACAGTCACTTGCCCTTCCCAGGCACACGGAGACAAGAGGCGTGTTTACAGACATTCCTCTCCTCTGGACAGGGTTGGAGATTTTATCAGCTACAAGGAGTAGCTCACAGGCTACATTAAGGACATGTCTACACCTGTGCTGGCCCCCACATGGCAAGACCAACAGTGTGCTTCGAGAACCACAGACACCCACAAACTGCCTTGCTTGCAGTTCATCTGGTCCTTCCCCCTGTCTCCCCATTACCTGTGAGTCTGTCCGTCTCTTCCTTGATGCCTGCTCTTCCTCCAGTGTCCCCACTCTCACCCCCATCCATCCTCCAATTGTCTCTCCATGCACACAGCTTGCTGGCCCTGGAGTGTTGGCTTGTGCCATGACATACCCACCCTTCCCTCCTGTGGTTTCTGATTCTCAGCAGACCCTTGCTGTTGCTGTGTGGTCTCTGTCCCCATCAAGCCAGAGGTGACTGTGGCATTTGAGAAACAGCCTACTGTGTGCCGGGGAACAGCACTGGGCTCCTCAGAGGCAGACAGTGACAGGGGCTCTGGCTCCAGCCTCGTAGGTCTCAGCTTCCTCAGCTACAGCGTGAAGGAGTTAGTTGGACAATGTAAAGGTCCCCCTTTTGAGTTATGTCATTATTGATCTGGCCATACATTCACCTGCTCAGCAAGCATCTTTCTGATTTCTGCCTTAAAGGTCTCTTGTGATAAGACTGCCAGACAGGAAGGCCATACACAGGCATCACTCCTCATTCCTTCCAGATGGTAGGACTGTGGTAGAGAGGTTCTATGTCTTGCCCAAGATCACACACATTGAAGATCACAGGCCCAGGGCCCAGGGTGCTATCTGGGCACACCTGGGCCATGGCTGGCTCTGGCCACTAGCTGTCTGCTCTGGAGTCACCCATCCCTGTCTCCCTTTCAGGTCCAACTTCCTGAGATTGAAGAGTGCTGCCACACTGATCCAGAGGCATTGGCGGGGCCACCACTGTAGAAAAAACTATGAACTGGTGAGTTCTCTCCCTAGCACCAACCCCTGATTCTATTAGCCAGACCTCGGAAGCAGGCTGTGTTACCTTGGCAACAGGACTTAACCTGCATCCTGAGGATGCCCTAGCCAGCTCTACCTTACCTTCAGTCAAAGCCCTGGTCTAGCTCTAATGGCTCACCGTATGTTTTGTGAGCTTTTCTCTTGAAATATTTTGGTGAGTTAAAGCATGAGACTGAGACTTTAGAATGATCCAAGAGAGACCTGGTCACATGCAACACTGTGGAACATCTGGCTGCAGCCTGGATTTAGGATTAGGGAGATGAGCAGAAATGGACACTGGTTAATTGAAGCTGGAGTTCCTGGAAGGATGCAGGACTCACTGTGGGGCTCTGTCTGACATAGATGGTACCTTGGTGTGTCCAGTCTGATGGAGGCTTGTGCACTGATAGAGGCTTGCGCCCTGGGTGTTGCTGCGGGCTTCATTCATCTTGGCGGGAGCTCAGGTCTAAGCACAGCATGCTGTCCTTGCAGATTCGTCTTGGCTTCCTGCGGTTGCAGGCCCTGCACCGCTCCCGGAAGCTGCACAAGCAGTACCGCCTGGCCAGACAGCGCATAATCGAGTTCCAGGCCCGCTGCCGTGCCTACCTAGTGCGCAAGGCCTTCCGCCACCGCCTCTGGGCTGTGATCACCGTGCAGGCCTATGCCCGAGGCATGATTGCCCGCCGGCTACACCGGCGCCTCCGGGTTGAGGTGAGGTTTCTCAGCCCCAAGAGTGGGTGGTGTCTAAGTGTGTGCTACCCGACACAGGTGTTTCCCCGTCCCCCGCCTGGTGCTGGCTGAGGAAGCCAAAGCCAGAAAAGAGTCTTGGTGTTGCCTGCGGGGATGGACTGAGGCCCAGGTCCCTCGTGAATTTAAGGAGACAGATACATCTGGTCTGGCTCTGGGAGCCAATGAGCCCCGACCCACTGTGACCAGGGGACCAACTCAGCTGCCTTTTGGAGCTTGAGGGAGATTGGGGTGGGGGGTGGGGGGTAAAGCAGAGCTGTGACAAGGGCTACACGTTTCTCCGGCCACGTGGCTGCTCCTTTCCTCAGTACCGGCGGCGCCTTGAGGCAGAGAGGATGCGGCTGGCAGAGGAGGAGAAGCTCCGGAAGGAGATGAGTGCCAAGAAAGCCAAGGAGGAGGCAGAACGCAAGCATCAGGTAAGCCAGACCTCCATGCTCTCCTGGGTAGCTGCTCTACAGAGTGGCTCCATGGCTTTTCTCCATCGCTGGCAGCTTGTCACCTGTCCCTGCCATCTTCCTCCCTCCTCCTAGGAGACACTTCTTCCCTCAGCACACAGCAGCTGAAGTTTCACCTGAGGCCTGGCCTCACTGTTCACAGTGCCTTCCTGATTAGCAGTGACACCCAAAGCAAAAGCCTGACAAGGGAGTGATTAGGGTCACACAGCCTGCCATAAGCCTGTCAACCACAAATGCCACCAAATACTGAAGTGTGGTTCATCTAAAAGCCATGGCTAAAATTGTGAGCTGCATACAATGTTATGACGACTTAGCTGTGGAGGGGCAGGATGTAAGGTAACCCGGTGTATTTTTTATACTGATTACATGCTATAAGATGATATTTGAAAATATAACTCAGATAATTAAAGCATTATTAATATTGGTTTCATTTATCGTCATCACCACCAGCAGCAGCATCACCACTACCACCATCATCATCACCATCATTATTTTGCCGTTTAAATGTGGCTCACGTTAATCTTTTGGTCAGCTCTAGTACAGTGCCCAGTTCCACAGCTCAGGACTTTATGTTTTCTGTGGCCCGGAAATGGGAGGGCACGGAAAGGGGAGGGTGAGCAGGGGAGGGTAAGCAGGGGAGGGTATGGAGGCAGGGGTGAGCGGGGAAAGGAGAATGCTAGAGGAGGTGTCCTCCTGTAGTCCAGGGATGCTGGACATCTGTCTGGCCCAGAGCGGGGCTACAAGCACAGTCAGCCTGCCCCTGTGTCAGAACCCTAGTGGGACTGCTGCTGCTCCTGGTCCCTCTTGGGCTCCCTGATAGCTGTTCTCTGAAGCCATATTGCCGGGTGCTGACTTACTTCCTCTGCATCCCCCCAACCTCAGGAGCGCCTGGCCCAGCTAGCCCGGGAGGACGCAGAGCGGGAGCTGAAGGAGAAGGAGGAGGCTCGGCGAAAGAAGGAGCTTCTAGAGCAGATGGAGAAGGCCCGCCACGAACCCATCAACCACTCAGATATGGTGGACAAGATGTTTGGCTTCCTGGGGACTTCAGGCGGCCTGCCAGGCCAGGAGGGCCAGGCGCCTAGTGGCTTTGAGGTATCAGGATTTTGGGACAGGACTTGCTGAGCGCCCCGTTTTCCCCCCAGAGCCTTGTCTGTCTCCTCTTACATCCTCTGTCCTGTAGCAGAAGGCACTAGTGACTGACTAGGTGAAGGACTACGGGTCTCAGATCCCACCCAGCCTCTGCCTGTCCACCCGCTTCCCTTCATTAAAGCCATTCTCAAACTTTCATCCACGGTCCTTGAGGGTCCCCTATGTGCTGGGCTCATAGCGCCCAGTGCACAGTGGAGAGAAGCAGCAGAGGCCTTGCCCTCTGGGAGGAGGGGCCAGCTCTGCAGAGACAGAGTGAGGACAGCAGCCAGAAGACAGCAGCCAGTGCTGCCTCTGTTCTGGTCTTGCCGGCTACAAGGCCCAGCCTGACAGTTAAGACACAACTTCTCTGTGCCCATCAGGACCTGGAGCGAGGACGGAGGGAGATGGTGGAAGAGGATGTTGATGCAGCCCTGCCCCTGCCTGACGAGGATGAGGAGGACCTTTCTGAGTACAAATTCGCCAAATTTGCTGCCACCTACTTCCAGGGCACGACCACACACTCCTACACCCGGAGACCTCTCAAGCAGCCGCTGCTCTACCACGATGATGAGGGTGATCAGCTGGTGAGGCTGCCCGAGGCTGGGTCATGGCTCACAGGCCCGGGCGGGTAGTGGATGGTCACCTGGCCTAGGGTCAGACCACATTTGCAGGTGGCTATCTATCTCTCCAGCTTCCTCTCCAAGGCTCCCTCTATGGTTTGAGCCACTTCCTCCATCCTCCCTGGCTCTCTTACATGTGTGCTCCATCCTCAGGCGGCACTGGCTGTCTGGATCACCATCCTCCGGTTCATGGGGGACCTCCCAGAGCCCAAGTACCACACAGCCATGAGTGACGGCAGTGAGAAGATCCCTGTGATGACTAAGATCTATGAGACCTTAGGCAAGAAGACATACAAGAGGGAGCTGCAGGCCCTGCAGGGCGAGGGCGAGGTGAGGCCACAGGGCCCCCCCAACTGACAGCTGTCTTGGGCTAGCGGGGATGGTGTCAGCTGGTGATAATTACCAGCCTCAGGTAATCAGTAGAAAGCATCCTATGTCTGCCTCATCCCGACCCCAGTCCCCATCATTCTCTGTCTACTCATGGGAATAATGTGTGATTAATTGCCAACTGTAAAATTCTCATTGTAGCTGAGGGGCCACACTGTGGACCAGACTGGCTGTCAGGGGAGCCAGGACACCTCACTGGGAGGCCTCAGACAATAATTGTGATTTTTTGACTCTCAGCAAGGACAAGGGTAGAGGCCCCATGGCCTGCACCTTGTGAGCATCTGTGTGGAAATCTCTCTCTCTCTCTCTCTCTCTCTCTCTCTCTCTCTCTCTCTCTCTCTCTCTCACACACACACACACACACACACTCACACACACACATACACACACACACACACACATACACACACACACACACATACACACACATACACACATACACAAACACACATATACACAAACACACACACACACACACACACACACACACACACACACACACACACACACACACACACACCATAGCCCCACTGTCCAGAGGTCTCATCCCTGCATCTGTTACACAGACCCAGCTCCCCGAGGGGCAGAAGAAGACCAGTGTGAGACACAAGTTGGTTCACCTGACACTGAAGAAGAAGTCCAAACTCACAGAAGAGGTAAGATCAGAGCCCGGGTCCTGTAGGGCTTCCTTAGGCAGCCAGGCTGCAGCACAGCTGAGCTGGGGGCCCTGGGGGTGGGAGCAGGAGGAGATGTGGACGGTGCTTCTTCCTTCTGCACAGCATAGCACTGAAGCCATCACTTGACAGAAATGTATGGAAATGCTTGGGGTGGGGGCTTCCCAGAGCAGGAGAAAGACTGGGGAGGGGGCAAGCACACGCGTGAGAAGGAGGGCACTTCTGGCTGATGCATATACCATGCATATACCATGCGTTTCATCCCAGGACCTCTCAGCCTGGGAGCAGACTTCTGTGCTGGTCTTTTTGAATACTGACACCACCATCCATCAATTCATCTCTCACCTTCTGAGATGGCCAAGGCCTTGCACAGGGGGCTGTGTAGGCTGGTGGGGACAGACAGGCATGGGTTCAGGTGCTAGGAGGCCCTTTCATGGCCTTTTCTATGATGGAGGGTCTCTTACTGCATTTGAGTGCAATAGTGGGGCTGCTTCTGTGGCTACATGAGGCCAGAAGAGAGACACACATCTACTGAGAATGGAGGGTGGCCATGTCAGGGCCAGGGGCCTTGATAATTAGGTGGTTGTGAACCAGGCTGTACTTTGGTGCTGTAGGTGTGAGATGGTCTCACTTAGAGTCAGGGATGGGACACATCCTGGATGAAAGACTTTCCCTTGGGTGGGACTGAGGTACAGAGAGCCAAGCAGGTCTAGGTTTTAGTCTTCAAGTGATTGCAAGCTCAGGGGCCACCCACACGTCCATCTTCTTTCTGCAGTGGCTGGCAGGGACAGCATCCCATCCATGACACTATCTGCTCCCTGTGGGGAGCCTAGCAGGTGCAGCGCCCCAGCCTTACCTGTGGCTTAAGCCCATGTCCTTGTCCTAGGTGACCAAGAGGCTGCATGACGGGGAATCCACAGTACAGGGCAACAGCATGCTGGAAGATCGACCCACCTCAAATCTAGAGAAGCTGCATTTCATCATTGGCAACGGCATCCTGCGGCCTGCACTGCGGTCAGTACCCAAGGGACAGTGGGATGCCGTGGCTGGGCTTCTCAAGGCAGCTGGTCGGATCTCCAACACTTTAGCCACAGATTAAGCAAAAAGGCCAGTGTTAGCTCTGTTGCTGGCTAGTCACATGATCCTAACCTATCTCCTTCATCCCCCTATGCCTTATCTGGAAAGTGGCATAAGAATAGTGCCCACATCTGAGATCTGAGGGAAGGCAGAACTGTGAGACAGTGAATGGGGCAAGCAGACTGTAACCAGCAGCTAATGGTTATCATGGCCCCTCCTGAGCTTTCTGATTTAACCCCTCTGCTGCTGGCTCACCTTCAGTGCAGCTGACTCAGGCCAACGGTGAGGTTACACTCTCCCTAGAGACCCTGCCATTGTTTCCATCCCTGGGTCAGGAGAGACCTCTACCAATGGCCTGGGTGGGGCGATAGCCCAGCCAGATGTGGGGATCTGGGCTACTCAAGGAACTTGCTTATCATATCACCATAGGTAGACTTGGGATCCCAAGAACTTGTGTTTATATTGGGAGTGTGGGACGAGAGACAAGTCCCATCTTCCCAGTGGGGAAACTGAGGCCTAGCATGTGGAAGAGACTTTCCAGGGGTTATTTGACCTTCTAGACTACCTACCTGTCAGCCTCACCTCTCTCCATTGCTCCTCAAGGCCAATTGAGCCAGAGGCCTCCAAGGGCCACCATGAGGGAGAGGTGGCCACCAGGTTACCTGTCTGCCATATCTGAAGTAGACTGTTCGGTCTTGTGGCAGAAGCCCCAGGCCAAAGAAGGCTAGAAAGTGGACTCCTGGGGAACCATGGCTAACCTCCCTCCTCTGGCTTAGCCATTGCCACCTTCTGTTGGTTGAGCAGGGCTAGGTTGAAGACTCAGGCACAGGATTCCCACTGTTCTGTGGGAAGATGGGACCTCGATGAGCCGTAATCAGCCTGGTTGTTGCTGTGAGGGCTGCCTGTCTGCTTTGTTCTAGGAAATGATTTAGGTCATGGCCATGAAATAAAGATGGCAATGTGACATTCTGCTGGTTCATGAACTCTCCAAATTGAGACGTTACTGAATTAGACAGTCCTGCCTCCTACCTGTCACTGTCCTCAGAGAAGAGGAACACCACATTAGTGTGTGTGTGTGTGTGTGTGTGTGTGTGTCCATCCTGGGTGGGTAATCCTTCTTGGAGCTCCCAAGAATTCTTAAAATTCTTAAAATTGGGCTTAAAATTCTGTTAAGAGATGTTTTCAGCTCAGTACAAAGTGATCCATGCTCTAAGTATTCATAAACTGGAGAGAGGTGTTCCAGAGTCAGGGTCCCTGCTTACTGGCCCTGACACCCTCCCAGGAGCCTGTTTGTTTCTGCCATGTCATCACTATTACAGCAACTGTCCCTGATGTGGGGTCCCCTGCTCAAGCTATATGGTTGACCTGGGGCTAGGCATGGTGGACATCAGGGACTGTGACCTTTGAACTTGTATTAGGATACAGGTCACTTTGAGGATGGTGGACCCCATCCTCAGGAGCTTTTGCTTTATTCCTGGGCCATGACTCATTCTTAGTGACCTCCAAATCTAAAGCAAGAACCCTCTGCTCAGCCTGTCTCTGTCTCCTGAGAGGCCTTGGGCTGGTTGGTCAGAGGAGCTGTGGTGTAGAGGGGTGATTGGGTGTCACTCTGAGGTATTGTCCCCACTTAGGGACGAGATTTACTGCCAGATCAGCAAGCAGCTCACGCACAACCCATCTAAGAGCAGCTATGCCAGGGGCTGGATCCTCGTGTCTCTCTGCGTGGGCTGCTTTGCCCCCTCTGAGAAGTTTGTTAAGGTAGGAATGTGGTCTGGGGTGGGAAGGGTGCAGGGCCCCTCTATGCTGGGACACAGCATGTATGTGGCATGTGCTTTCTGGTGCCCTACAAATATTTCTCATATGGGATTCTGAGACTTCTTGAGTTCTGGAATCCCATACTTTGTTGTAGGGACAGAGTCCCTCCCAGGTCCTTGAAGGTCTCATACATGCCCAGCTGCTTCCTCCCAGGTTCCCTTTGCCCAGATGACCAGCACTTGGCTTTGTCAGCCCCTTTCTATAGAGGCCAAGTGTGATAAAGATATGTACAACCTGAACATGTATCTTGGGACAGGCACTTTGATGTCACCCTGTACCAGGCTCTGGGTACTAGTTGGGTACTGGCTGGTTGCCATGAGGGTGGGGGAGAAGACCAAATGGGGCCCTGAAGGGTATCAGCAGCTGCAGTAGAGAGGGCAGAGATAGAACGTGAAGGTGAGGCAGGAGCTGAAGCTGAAAAGGTCGACTGTCTGGCCTTGCTGCAGGATGTGACTTGATTTTACGGGTAGCAGGAGTAGGCCTAGAAAAGGGGGCTGTAGGTGGCCCTGCTGAAGCAGCGGGTTCTGAGTGTGCCTGGGGGGAACTGCAGGCTGCAGCAGTAGCTAGGGTGGAGACGGCCTCACTGAGTTACCTGTCTGCAGTACCTACGGAACTTCATCCACGGGGGCCCACCCGGCTATGCCCCCTACTGTGAGGAGCGCCTGAGAAGGACCTTTGTCAATGGAACTCGGACACAGCCACCCAGCTGGCTGGAGCTGCAGGTTGGCAAGGCTCACATAGCATGCATATGGGAATGTGACCTATAATGCCTCAGAAGTACCCCTTCATGTTGGATTGCAGGAGTCCTTGGGTTCTGGAATCTCAGGCTCCCCAGAATATGAAAGTCCCAAAGTGTCATTGGCTCTTTCTGCCTGTCTCATGTTCATGGAACTTAGTCAAGGCCACGTTTCTACAGTGGTCTCCTCCTAGGCTTTGGTCCCTGGCACAAGACATCTAAATGTCCCCTCAGGGTGGATACCTGTGACAGATCCATGTGGTGTCCCAGTAGGATGTTGGCAGTATGGGGGTCAGCTCCAGCCCCATAGGCAGCCAGAGCATAGAGGGACGAGACCACAGACCCTCTCGGTCTCTTTCAGGCCACCAAGTCCAAGAAGCCCATCATGTTGCCTGTGACCTTCATGGACGGGACCACTAAGACCCTGCTAACAGATTCGGCAACCACAGCCAAGGAGCTGTGCAATGCTCTGGCAGACAAGATCTCACTCAAGGATCGCTTTGGCTTCTCCCTCTATATCGCCCTGTTTGATAAGGTATGCCTAGCCCAGCCCAGTGCTGCCACCTGCTGGCTGAGGTGTTCTCATGCATGGGAGTCACTTAAGCTATGGGCAACAGGCTCTACAGCTTTCTGCACCCAGGAACCCCATGGTCAGAGGTCCAGAGCTCTCTCCAACCACGGGTACCGGGGGTGGGGGGTGGGAGCCCTTCTCTTCCCGCTTAGAAAAGAGGGCAGGCAACTCCGCTCTCCAGGGTCATATCTGTCGTTGTAATGTGTAGGAGTCTGCTCCGCCCTTGCCACATCTTCTCCAGCCGTGTGAGTCCTCCTGGCGTGAGCACACCATCTTTTCTACTGAGCTAGGCCTGGGGTTTCCTCTGGCACTGGGAAGACCCATGGGCAAGGCCTTGCACTTGTTCATAGCTTGCCTGGATCTCCCTCATGAATTGGCCCCTCCAGTGGTGTAGTTTGCCTGACAGCATCCCTTGCTCTGAGAGGAAAAAAGGGGGCCTCCACATACTCATGCCTTGATAGGCAGTCACTACATGCTACAAACTAGCTCAGAGCCCGCCTCCCAGGGGACCTAGGACACACATTCCTGCCTCCTCTGGGCCTCAGGCCTATCTGTGCTCGTGCAGTTGACACAGAGGATGACCCTTTGAAGTCCTTCTCTGACCCTGTCCTGCCTATCCTCCCACTATGCTGTCTCTCTTCTGCTCACAGGTATCCTCCCTGGGCAGTGGCAGTGACCATGTCATGGACGCCATCTCCCAGTGTGAGCAGTATGCCAAGGAGCAGGGTGCACAGGAGCGCAACGCTCCGTGGAGGCTTTTCTTTAGAAAAGAGGTCTTCACACCCTGGCACAACCCCTCGGAGGACAACGTGGCCACCAACCTGATCTACCAGCAGGTGGTGCGAGGAGTCAAGTTTGGGGAGTACAGGTGTGATAAGGTAAGTGGGGTGCACGAGCCACAAGAGGCCATGGCCGCTTGTGTTACGTCCACAGGCTAAGGGCTGTTGTCAGAAGGTGCCGACACTGGCTGGGTGGCAGTTAGACATTTCCTGGGTTTCTTGTGGATTCAGTGCTACTTAACCAGTGGGTGCTTAGATAACTATCCTGATTTCCCATGGGAAGGGCTCCATGCACTCTGCAGTGCTCGTGAGTGATATATGTAGGGGCTGACGGACAGACAGACATACTTGTGTGGTTCTTAGTTTAGGAACGGCTTTGAAGGAGAAGATCAATCATTTAGATCAGGATTCGCAGGTGTACATCTCAGTTTACCTCGTTTTGGGGGCAGACTTGAGCGTCTTGGTTTTGAAGATAATGGTGGTGTTTCCAGTACCTGTGGCCCTGTTAGCGACGGCAGGATAAAGATGGAGCTGCTGCTGGTGTTGAGAGTGGTTGCTGGTGGTGATGATGGTAGTGCTGATGCAGATGGTGGTATTCATAGGTGACGGTGACACTGGTGATACTTGTAGTGCTGATATAGATGATGACAAGCTAATATTCTGAGCGTTTTAGAGCCACCGTACTGGCTACTAAAGTTGGGAAATATCTCCCACAACTATAAAATAGCAGTTGCCTACAAGGTCCCTGAGAGCCTCCTCTGCCACACTGCTGCTACTCAATAGAAACACCAGGAGCCCCCAGGGGAGTTCTGCCCTGGCTGCTTGGCACCAGCCTCGTCAGACAGGAGTCCAGCCTGTGCTAGACTCTCACCTGGATCTCTGAAATACAGCCGAGTAGTTACTGTGTTGACTCTCCCTGGGTAGAGAGTGACGGTGATGGGGATGGGGATGGTGACATGCTATCACTAACGGGGGTGACAGGGATAGCACATCACTGTCACCATCCCACCAGTCCATCTCCAGTGTCCTGCCCTCCAAGACAGAACTGCTAGCCCACGTGGCTTTCATGCAGTGCTGTGCCCTGGCTGTCTGACCACCACCAAATAGGCCACCTGCTCTCTTTTGCTCTGTTCATGTGCCTCTGTGCCCAAGGAGACCAGGCACAGGGCAAGAGTATGGCTGATGGCTTAGGGACCTCATGGCTGCCCTTTGAAGAGAAGTGAGACAGGGAGAACACAGGGTCCTGAGGGTCAGGATCCCCAAGCTACAGGAGGCACGGCTGGGAGGGGGCTTGGCTGGAAGGGCATCCCCAGGGCGGTATGATGGTGTGTGTTATCCTTAGGAGGATGACCTGGCCGAGCTGGCCTCCCAGCAGTACTTTGTGGACTATGGTTCTGAGATGATTCTGGAGCGCCTGCTGAGCCTCGTGCCCACTTACATCCCTGACCGTGAGATCACACCGCTGAAGAATCTCGAGAAGTGGGCACAGCTGGCCATTGCTGCCCACAAGAAGGTAGGAAGAGGGAGGGGTTCAGAGGAGTGGCAGCACGGAGCATCCAAGATGTCACGACTGGCGCCTGATGTTTTCTGCCTGACAGTTGCTGGGGACCAGGGCCTCCTGCCCCCAGCCCCAGCCCCAGCCCCAGCCCCAGCCCCAGCCCCAGCCCCAGCCCCAGCCCCAGCCCCAGCCCCAGCCCCAGCCCCAGCCCCAGCCCCAGCCCCAGCCCCAGCCCCAGCCCCAGCCCCAGCCCCAGCCCCAGCCCCAGCCCCAGCCCCAGCCCCAGCCCCAGCCCCAGCCCCAGCCCCCACCACGGACATCATTCATATATGTCTCTCTCACTTTCTCTGGGCTGGATGCCTGAGACACAGAAGGCTCAAAGCTGGTCCTGTGACCCGTTGAGGGATCCCTGGGGTCATGGATGTTGAGGGTGACCTCTCCTGTTGATGACGGTGCTGTGCTTTCTGAGTGACCACTCAGGACTGACAATGGGATTGTCTAGGAAGAACTCCAGTACCCTCCTACCTGGGAACTCTGGGTGCAGGCTCCTTTTGAAGTCCCAGGCCATGTCTAATACAGGAACTAAGGGACCTGTGAAGCAGCAGCTGGGTGTAGGTGGTTGCCAGGGATCCAAGCACCTCCTTCCTCCAAGGCCCTGCCATATCAGAGCAGGCTAAGCCTAGCTCAGTTACTGGAGGTCTCCATGGATAGTATCTCATTCCCCAAAGATAGCCTCTTCCACGCCTAGGGTTCTGGGGTACCTTCCACACACCTTTCACCTTCTCTGGTTAACTCCCTGTAGAGCGCCTGGTTATGAATGCCCCCTTCAAGCGTTTCCTCCAGGCCTAGCCCCTCTCTCCTCTAGAGTATTTTCTTCCTGTATCCCTCCATCTCCCAAGAGGAAAACCTCTTCTTGGCCATCTCTTCTTGCTTCCCGTTGACTTCCGGCAAGTTACTGAAGCCTGTCCACTTTGTCTCCCAAACAGCTTCGCTTCCCAGTCCCCAGCTACCCCGGCATTTATTGCCAGCAAGGCATGTGTGTGTGTGGATGCTTTGGGTGGTGTGGTGGTATTCATTTTATTTTGGAGTCAGACCTTGGGGGGCAGAGTGGGATGGACATCCTCTTCTGGGGTCCACAGCTTGGTTCTGTCTTTAACTGGATCACAGCACCTTGGTGTGTATGTCAGAGCCCTGGGTTCCGCTGCACTGGACAGAAGTGGATGTAGATGCTTTTCAGAAGAAGGGTGGGAAGAAGCCACCCTGGACATAGGAACCACAGACATTTCTGTTAATTCTGGGGCCTGGGGCTGAGATCAGGATCTTCTGGTCTGGCTTCGTCCGAGGTTCCCGTCTTGTCTGCTCATTGCCGTCCTCTGTGGTCACATGCACCTAACCGGCTCTCCTGTGAGGACACAGCCTGTTGGGATGGGGCTCATGCCAATCACTTCTTATAGACCTTACATGCAAATGTGCACCCTGGGATGTGAAGACTCAAACACAAGGATATAGAGGGGAATTAAGAAAAAAAAAAAAATCCCGAAACCATTTCAAACTTGCAGAGAAGTTTCAAGTTGTGGATCCCTCACTGCCATGTTTGGATCCCCGCCTTCTGCTTTGTGGCTTTCTCTCCACACACATACATATTGTGTACTGAACACTTGGGGGTTAAATTGGTTGCATCAAACTCTCAGTCAATGCTTGCTGTTCTTGGCCTGTGGCCATGTTGGCCCTCTTGTGGGTGGCAACACCCTATATGTGGTTGGCATGAGTACTTTTATCTGGGGCTGGGTCTCTGTACTGTCACGGCCACATATTCATTCTGACCCCTTCATTCTACCCCAGAGCCATGGAGTTCTTACCAATTCTTAACAGACCGCTACCCCCGACGGGAGTGTCGCAGCAGCTCTTGCCAGGCCTGACCTCTAGCCAATTCTTAACAGACCGCTACCCCCGACGGGAGTGTCGCAGCAGCTCTTGCCAGGCCTGACCTCTAGGCCCATCCTCCCACTCGTGGACATTGCTCACTCGTCCACCTGCCTGTCCGGCCTTGTAGAAACCCACTCTTGGGACTCAGCTTTCTGTACCATGGTGCCACAACCTCTCTCTGCTCTCGTGCCTCCCCACACAGCATGTGTTTTCCGGTGGGGGTCTCCAAGGTGGGAGCTATGTTTCCTTTTCTGCCTGGACCCACACACAGAGACTTGCAGGAGCTCTGGTGCAGACTGGAGAAGAGAAAGCAGTGCAGCCGGGGTGTCTGTGGGCTGATGGGAGCAGAGGCCCCTCAGCCCTCACCTGGTAGAAGGGATAGCTGGTTTCTAGAGCCTACCCCCAGGCCTTTGATCTTTACCCCACGCTGCCCTCTGCAGGGAATTTATGCCCAGAGGAGAACCGACGCCCAGAAGGTCAAAGAGGATGTGGTCAATTATGCCCGTTTCAAGTGGCCCTTGCTCTTCTCCAGGTTTTATGAAGCCTACAAATTCTCAGGTATCTGTGGCCCCAGCCATGCGGAAGGAGGTGCCTGGTCTTCTCAGGTTCTCCTGGGAGGGGCTGTGGGAGACCCACGCAGTCAGTGTCAATGGCCCACTGGCTTGAACAACTGATCATTAGAGCTCCCGCTATGGACAGAGGAGGGTAGCCAGGCTATAGATGGATGGGCTGTTCTGTTGGGCTATTCCAAGAGGCTGTGTCTGACGGGAAGTGACTGGCTAGTGCTGGCCCACACAACCCATCAGCCCCGATGGCCTCTGTGGACACTGCTGACCTCTTCCTACATCTCACCTGGGTGCAGGGCAGGGACCAGAGGTAGAAAGGGGACTGAAGCTGTTTCTCAAGCCAGCTTTCTCTTCCCACCACTTTTTGGGTGTCACTTTGCAAGGTAGCCATGCTGAGCCTCCCTTTCCCTGTTTATAAACCCTGCAGAAGCCACCTCCTTGTTGTTAAGAGGATCAGGGAGGAGCTAGCTCCAAGATTGGGAGTCCCCCCCTCTCAGAGCCTCTGTCACTGTCCCAGGCCCTCCCCTTCCCAAGAGTGATGTCATTGTGGCTGTCAACTGGACGGGTGTGTACTTCGTGGACGAGCAGGAGCAGGTGCTTCTGGAGCTGTCCTTCCCGGAGATCATGGCTGTGTCCAGCAGTAGGTGGGGATGGCTGCCAGGGCACAGACAGAGTGATGGGAGGAGAGGGCAAAGTTCCTGGGGCCGGGGACACAATCAATGTTATCAATGTGGGGACTCTATGTCACCTTTAAAAGCACCCAGAGGGTGGCAGGGTCCTGGAATAGCCATATTCCATAGTGCGGTGCATCCCAGAGCATCTGTCTGGGGCTTGTGGGAGTGTATCTCAGATATGATGAGGGTAGGGAAGATTTCCTGGTGCAAGAGACATCAGGCAGAGCCTTGAAGGGTTAATAAGGACATAGATGGACAATAAGCAGTGCACTGGGCCAGAGTGGACCGCTTCTGGACCAGAGCTGGCTGTAGCTATGGCTATGTCTGCCTTAGAGGGTGATGTGGCCCACCCCAGTGGGCCAGGCCTTGTCCTGGAAGGGCCCTGTCTGGGTGTCTGGGACACTCTGACAATTGGCCTTGGTCTCCTTCAGGGAGTGCCGCATCATGCTCTCATTGGGCTGCTCTGACTTGGGCTGTGCTACTTGTCACTCGGGCCGGGCATGGCTGACCCCGGCTGGACCCTGTTCTCCGTGTTGGTCCTGTAGGGGAGCAAAACTGATGGCCCCCAGCTTTACACTGGCCACTATCAAAGGGGACGAGTACACCTTCACATCCAGCAATGCCGAGGACATCCGTGACCTGGTGGTCACCTTCCTGGAGGGGCTGCGGAAGAGGTCTAAGTATGTGGTGGCACTGCAGGACAATTCTAACCCTGGTGAGTGACAGCTGACATGGGTGCTCTGGGGTGGTAGGCAGACCGTACAGCTGGCCTGGCACTCACAGCAGGTTATCAGGTCCGCCATACCTGATCACACCATGGCACACCTCCAGAGCAATACGGAGCCCAGACTCCATGGGGGAGCATGTGGGAAATGGTGGTAGCACAATGACCATGAAAACTCAGAGGCTATGGGAACTTGGAGGTCAGGCTCTTCGTGCAGCCTGGTCCAGGGAGGAAGCCCAAGTGAGCAGGGGTCTGAGGCAGAGGGCAGAGGAGAGCCATGCATGGAGAAAGCCAGTGTGTCTTAAACTGCAATTGCATTGGCTTGATTAAAAATGGCGAGGAGAAGGAAGGAGGTGAGGAGTGAGGAGGAAGGAGCTGAGCTCTGAGAGGATGGCGACCAGCTTTGAGGACTAAATCTGGGTGTGGGGTTTGCACAAAGAATCTGCAGAGTGGAGGACGACATAGACCTTCAGTGAGGAGCTGTGGCTTATAAGTCACAAATGAAGATGTTCTAACCCACCCTTGCTTCCTGTCCCCATGTGGACCTGCTCGTCCCTGCTGCGAAGCTGGAGAGGACTCGGGCTTCCTCAGCTTTGCGAAGGGAGACCTCATCATTCTCGACCATGACACTGGTGAGCAGGTCATGAACTCAGGCTGGGCCAATGGTATCAACGAGAGGACCAAGCAGCGTGGAGACTTCCCCACTGACTGTGTATACGTCATGCCCACTGTTACCTTGCCACCGAGGGAAATTGTGGTATGTGACCAACACCAGGAGTCTCCCCCGGCTCCTCCCTTACTTTTCTTCTCACATCTGGTCATTAAAATGAGGGGTTGTAACACACTAATGATTTGTATCTTCTGTGTAGATGACAGATAGCTCTGGGGTTTGGGGGGACCACAGAGTTAATAATATATAGGCATCCTCCAAATTTACATCAGTTGGGGAGGGGCCTAAGGGCAGGGATGGGGAACCATTGCCATAATGTCTGAAGGGAAATGGGGCCACAGCTGGGTGAGGGTCTCTTTTTTCATAGATCACAGCTCAAAGATTCATACAGCTCTCCAGGCAGCTCCTGTGCAAGGCTCACGGGACTGGGCTGTTCTAAGCACAACATGCTCGAGGCACAGGAACTGTTGGCGTGGGAAGAAAAGGCTTGGGGTCCAACCCCATGGAGACCAAGTCTCCCCACCCCATTCTGGAAAGCTCCAGCTCTACCAGATCCCAGTGGCCCCAGCTGAAGAGCTGATATGTCCTCCCTATCTCTTGCCTCCCAGGCCCTGGTCACTATGACCCCAGACCAGAGGCAGGATGTTGTCCGGCTCCTGCAGCTGCGCGCAGCAGAGCCAGAGGTGCGCACCAAGCCCTACACACTGGAGGAGTTCTCCTATGACTACTTCAGGTGACGTCGGGTAGCAGGTTGGGGGCAAGAATGGTGCACTTTGAGATGTCCCCAGCTATGAGCAGTTTTTGTTGTCCTGGATAAGCTCCCTGTGTGGTCTCCTCTCATCCTTTCTTCCTCTGGGTGGTATATGTGCCACCCAGCAGGTCCTCCATCCTGGGCATCAGGGGCTGGGCAGGATAGATGTTGTGGTTTGGAGTGCCCAGCTCTGCCTGAGGTTGCCTGGGAGCAGGGCAGAGGCTCTGGAAGAAGTGGCATACATGTACATCGGGAAGCACAGCAGGAAAAGCAAGTTGGGGAGGGGCTCTCTACCCAGCTTCCTGTGGTGGGGCAGGTACTGACCATCTCCATGCCTGACAGGCCCCCACCCAAGCACACGCTGAGCCGTGTCATGGTGTCCAAGGCCCGTGGTAAGGACCGGCTGTGGAGTCACACACGAGAGCCCCTCAAGCAGGCCCTGCTCAAGAAGATCCTGGGCAGTGAGGAACTCTCCCAGGAAGCCTGCATGGCCTTCATAGATATCCATTGCCACGGGGGCTAGGAGGGCAGCAGGGAGGGACTCAGGTCAGAGAATGGCAGGGCTTGGACCAGGTGACAGATGGAAGACTCTGACTGGGCACATGGCACCTCATAGCTTGCAAGGGACAGCCTCATCCTCTGTCTCCTTTGATCTTGTTATCCTGTTAAAATATAAGCATTTTGCCCTGCACTGGGCCAGGCACAGAGACAAGAGCCAGCCCCTGGCCTCATAAGGATAACATGCTGGCCAGAGTCAGTGATGATGGTGCCAGACCAGGAAATGGCCTGAACCAACTATAAAGAGAGCTTTCCTGAGGGGTGGGCATACACCAAAGACCTGAGGCAAATCATCAGGGCTATTTCAAGGGTGCAAAATAACTTAGCATCACTGAAGGGCAGAAGTATGCCAAAGAAAGGTTCCCGGGGTCTGTTAAAAAGCTGGAGATATAACTGGGTGGTAAAGTGTTTGCCTATCAGGCCAAGGTTCTGGGGTCAATGTCTAGCAACACACACAGACACACAACACACACAGACACACAACACACACAGACATACACACACACATACAGAGAGAGAGAGAGAGAGAGAGAGAGAGAGAGAGAGAGAGAGAGAGAGAGAGAGAGAACACTAGATTATTCGATTAGTCTGTGTCCCAGGAACAGGAGGAGCTGCTGGGCAGGAGGAGGCAAAGTCAGATTGGGGATTGGACAATGTTTTCTGGCTGCCTTGGACACCTGGAATGTAGGGTCAGGGCTTGAGGAAGGGTGGCCATGATGGGGAAGGGAAGGGAAGAGAAGTGGTGAGCAGGCCCCATCTACTACTATGTAATTCAGAGTTCTGGGGCCTTGAGAGTCCAACCCCTACTTCCTAGGCCAGTGTTTCCCCTTCAGCCACAAGTCCTTCCTTGACAGCCTCTTACCTGTGCTCAAGTACATGGGCGACTACCCATCCAAGAGGACACGGTCTGTCAATGAGCTCACTGACCAGATCTTTGAGTGGGCACTCAAGGCTGAGCCCCTCAAAGATGAGGCCTACGTGCAGATCCTGAAGCAGCTGACTGACAATCACATCAGGTGAGCAGACACTGTGGGACCTCTTGAGGCAATTGGCCTGGGGCCTAGGGTCAACCTGTTAAGAGCCCAGAAGGGGTAACCCTTAGAACAGCCCAGCCCGGCCTTCCCAGCACCCACTCCTAACACCTGAGCTGACTTGAACTGAGGTGGCGGTCAGCCCAGTGGTCTGTCTGGAGAGGCTCCCACACTGAGAGCATTGGGCCTACAGAATATCTCTGCTTCACTTTGCTGTCCCCTCCACGTGAGATGGTGTGGAGGTCCTGTGACACACGTAAGGAAGACATCTTTACCAAGACCATAAGACAAGAGTTATTGGTATATGCTCCAAGAAGAGGGGAGGAGAATTCCAAGAGTGGGTTGTGCCCCAGTGAAAAGCCATCACACTCTGTCCGAGGGTTGATACAGAGGCCTTCTAACCAAGACACTCAAAACTGCTGTGTCTTTAGACAAGGGGGCTAGCCTCATGCCAGCAGGTCTAATAACTCAGAAGATAAACAAGTGAGCACTGGGAAGGTCCCAGTGCTTGAGTTAAACTTTCTGGTGAAAGACCCTTTTGCCCACATGTGTGCGAATAAAAGAGTTTAGTAAGACCAGAGAGAGCTAATCCTGGGGCAGAGGTAAGTGCCTGCTTTTGGAGGTCCAGGGCTCATTTCATCTCAGGCCCAATCAATCAGCCCCTTCTCTGGTCTCCTCAAGGCCTCATAGTGAGGCTTAGCTTTCAAGGCTGAATTCTGTAGACTTCATAGGAAGGTCCTTAGCTATTGTTTTGTGTTTAGAGTTATGTCAGAATGAGACCCTAGTGCTGATAGGAAAGGCTCCTGTGCCTGGATTTCAGGTAAGGCCCAGGAGATAGCTCTTGTGTAGGGAGATTTGAACTTTGAAGAAGTCACAGGGGGCTTGCTTTTGAAGAGTCAGGACACTGTTTTGATCTGCAGTGGATTTGGGTGGGCTACAGTTTAATAAATCACCAGTGTACTCCAAGCAGCTGCTCCCAAAGGGTGAATTAAAGGGATGGCAGGTCACGTAGCTAAAGCCTGTCCAAAACACTTGGGGCTATCCCAGAGCCTCTGAGGTAAGGCAGTCCAGGTAAGCTATTGAAAAACTTGAGTGAAGGTGTCCTGCCATTTGAAAGGAGATCGGAATGGAGGGTCTGGCGGATGGGAATACGAATGAAAATATCCTTAAGGTCTAACTGTTACCAAGGAGGGGCTAGAGGCTATCTGTCCCCAGAGTGGGTAAGGATTGGAAACTGTGGAGTGGATTAGGACCACAGCCTCAGTTATAGCCCCATTCTTAGAAGACCAAGGGCCACTCTCTCAGATCCACTAGACTTTCCAATGCCAAGATAGGAGTGTTGCAAAGTGAGTGACAAGAACTTACTTATCAATGAGAGTCTGTGAGCCTTTCTGCACATTTGGCTTTTAAGAATATTGGGATTTTCCTTTAAGGAAAGTCACTAAGAGTCTTTAAGGGCTATTGTAACCTGAGTGGCTGTTAGTGAGTGCCCAGGATTGGAGACATCCCAGACCCTGTGGGAGCTTGTTGGTTACGAGGCTATAGCAGATGCTAGGGAGGGTCTTTCAGGAGGTTACAGGAGGGGGGATGTTAAGATAAGGCTCCACACCATGTCACGCAGAGAGGAAGGTGAAGCTAGGCCGGGTAGAGCTTTCCCCTAATATCTACAGTGAGCTTGAGTTTAGCTACTGCTTCAGGCTGGCCCAGTACAGGGATATCCTGTAGGGCCCATGTTCCCAGTGCAGAAGACTTTCCAGACAGACCATTGTGCTTAAAAAGTCCTAGATGGGTCTAGAGTTTAAACATAAAGTCCCTAACTAGAAAGGAAACAGGGAAGCTAGGAAGGACCAGGAAGGAATGGATAAAAATGTATTACATCATGTGTCATACATATTAAGAAGGGCATAAAGTGGGCTGGTTGGGGCTTGCCATTAAAACCAGTGAGGATTTGAGTCTGGAAGGTCTAATCAGAAAAGGTATTCAGAGCAGAAAAAGTTGCTCCATACCTAAAAGGAATGTCACTTGGGTCCCTGCCTCATCTAGGGTTATCTGAAGTTCATTCATAGATGTGGCAGGAGATATTAGAAATAGCAGGCAGGTCTGGCTCCCAGCCACTGGCCCAAGACTCATGAGACATTAGCATGGCTGCTGCCTCTGTAGTCTCCTCTGTGGACTCTGGCTCTAAGCATGGCCTTTGTGCCAACTCTGCCACCCACATAGTGCTCTGCTCAACCCCAGACAATATCTGCCATCCTTGTGGTACCCGGTACAAAGAAGACTCTTAATGATTAAAGATTATCCAGTGGATTTATATATCAGCAAATACTCAATACACAAGATGCCCACATAATTAGAATTGTTAACCCAACTGCCTAATCTTGAATGAATGAACCTCAGACTGCTAGAGCCATGCAGACATCCTCTGCCTTCTCTCCTCTCTCCTCCTCCCTCGTTCCTTCCTCCTCCCAACTCCTAGCTCCACCTACCTCTTCTACTGCCCAATCACTGGCTTTAGCCTTTATTTTACAAATTAAAGTGGCAGAAGGTTCACAAAGTCACCTGTATACTGATTCATTCCTCTTCTGCAGGCCCTCCTGAGAAAGAGGAACTAGCATCAAAATACAAGACCAGGGCTTCCACAACCCACAGAGCTGGAAAATCTGGGAACCCACATAGCCTCAGGGGCCCTTTAGTCTTCTGAAGGAGAGGGAACTCCATTTCACTGAGTGCCTTCAGTCTGGAAACAAAATCAAGGCTACTTGTCCTTTGTCAGGTTTGACCTGAGTGTGAGGTTCTTAGATGGAGAAGTGCTTGTCCCTTTTCTCAAGAAATAGAGGGACATTCTTGCTTCTACTGGGCCTTCAGTCTGCAGTTTGGACAGGGCCCCAGGTGGCTTTGTGTATACGGAGAGAAATGCCCAAGTTGTCCACAACCATAGCAGAAACGCTCACTTACTTAAGTTCCCATAGGTTGGAAACAGATATGAAGCGGGCTCTAGATGGAGCTCACGGATGCTGAGATGGGCAGAGAGGAGGTACTTGCTGCAGCTGCATCCTGAGCTTGTCCTTTGTCCCTTTCTTCCTCCACTCTTGAGGTCACTTTTTGGTTGTTAAAAATACCTCTGAGGGTGTGTTTGGTAAAGTAGGGAAAAGGAGACCAAGTCCCTGGTCTGGCTTTTACAGGCTTGGCTTATAAAATTCACAGCCAAGACTGTTGTGGCCCATGGGGTCCAGACTGGCATACTTGCACACGGCTTCTGCTAGTCTAAGTTGAAAGATGCTGAGGTTCTAGGACAATCCTGTGTGACCTTATGCATATTGTCCTGGTTAAGACATTTAGCAATGGCCTTTGTCATCCTCCTACTAGGCAGGCAAATATATCTAGCAGGTCCCTCCCCGCTTGCCTTTTACAGTGGTGGCCTGATTTGACCAGTTCAATTCTGTGTCAGGTGCCATCGTGGAGGCTGGCTTGGCTGTGACCTTAAGAGTCTGGGTCTCAGCAGCCCAGGCACATGCTAAGGCCAGGTAACTCTCCTCATACACACAGCAAGTGGTTTGGGTGATAAATGTTTTGACAGGTCAGGTCAAAGTCATAACAAACCCTTTGGTTTCCTTAATGAAAGTAAAAGGATTTTGAGTAAATGGCTCCAGCTTACATGGTATTTGGGACAGATCCGATGCAGAGAACTGATGGTTACCAAGGGGATACAGAGGTCCTGTTAGTCACCTTGTAAAGGAAAAGGATGTTCTCAGAGGGAGAGGAGGTGAGTCCCTTACATGCAGTTCCCAAGTGACCAAGTGATCGAGAAAGTGCATCTTGCTGGTAAAGAGAAAGGGTTTGGAGAGGGCTCCCCAGGGAGAAAAGAAAGGCGATGAAGGGGGGGTCACCAGGGGGAGGGGTCTGGATGTGCCCTCAAGGAAGGATCAGGGATGGGGTTGGGTTAAGGAAGGTGAGCCTAGGGTAAGAGTCTAGTGAGGCACAGTGATCTTTCTCCCACAGTGCAGGATCCTGTGACAAACCAAGGCATCCTTCCAACCCTGGAAGGAGAACTCACTCCAGAGCCAAACCCATAGGCTGGAGCAAACTGAAGCCCCAGGGAAAGTCACAAACTGATCCTGGCCATGAATCAGTCCTGAAGGAGAGGGGTACTTGTTCAGGAGTGAAACCCGGCTATCTGTGAGCCTTCAGATCAGGAATACTGGACAGCAGGAGAACCCACAAATGCAAGCACAGTGAGCCACACACTTTGTCCCTTCCCACTCTGGAGAAGGGGAAAGGGAAGAAGGGTGGTGTGTGACATTTCCTTGGCCCAGCTGCCACCGCCATTTGTGCGGTACATAGCTGGTAAGGAGGTCCTCAGAGGTGAAGGCAAAGAGACTCTTGCCCTTATGAACTATGGCAGTCAGCCTTCCTTTTTCTGTTACCTTTCGTGTTCCATAAACAAATGGTCTTCCTCTATCACCCACAGGTGGGAACTAAGACTTTTCTTCAAGGGGTTAAAAAAAAGTCTATGCTCTAGAGCCCAGCCAAGGACCATCACCTGTCTCTGAACCACTCAGGCAGCCACCACAGGCACCAGTTTAAGTAGCTAAGAGAGGCAAGGCAAATAGTCCCCCCCCCCAACCCCAACTCCTATACAGGCCCCCAAAATGCTGTGCAGGGCAGTGTCTGAAGAGGCCGGTGTGCAGGTGGGCAAAAGATCTTAGCTAGACAAAATAAGCAACAGGGAGACTTACAGAAACAAACTGTAAGGAGATGGTGGCTGAGTTCCCAAGGAGCTCACCCTTGGGGGAGAGTGAAAGCCCCTCTTAGGGTGGTTAAAAGGACAGTCATGGTCTCACCATATGAAACGTCTTGACTAGCTCACTTCCAGATGGTTAGCCGGGCAGCTCATCATTTTGTGAAGGGCTGAGTTTTGTTGTGTGTGCTCTTCCTTTTTGGGGACCAGCTGTCTGTGTAAGACTCCGTGTGTCACTAGGGGTCAGTCTCTGGATGGTCTGGGCTGCATGGTAAAGTGTAGAATCTTCTACACTGATGCCAGGATACCTGGAGACAGGTTGCGGCTGGGGCTTGGCATGATTTGATTTATTCTTTCTGATGAGATACTGGCCTTGCTCTCCCTTTGGAAGGAGCAGAGACCTTGGTCTAAGTCCAGCCTGCCCCGAGGTAGTGACTGCCTAGTTCTGGGACTAGAAGAGCCCAGCATATTCCTGTATCAGAATGGCAGACACATTTCCCCATCTTTGCAAGATCCACCCTGGAAGCAAGCACATCAGGTCTCTTCACAATGCCAGGTCTTCCCCTGGGCAGGATCACCTTTCATCTCTGTTTGTCAGAATTTGTCTTGTTCTTCAAAGCCTACATTAATAGCACCTCATATAGAGCCTTCCAGGCCGCACTGCTCCATCAGGCCCAGTGAACCAAGGGGTGCACGAGGGTGTAGGGGGTTCTGCTTTAACAGTATAGATGAGTTCAGGAGCTCAGCGGGTGTATAGGTTGCACACTTACTTCTGTGTTATCCCTCGGGAAATCTCAGCTGACCCAGACAGAGTGCTGGGTAACTGTGGACTTTCATTCTGGCACCAGAACCTTGTGTCCCCATGGACTGGCTACTGTATGACCTGGTATGGGCACATGGCCACATTGAAGAGCACTGCTTGGTTCTGGCTATCATGAAAGTGTGTCTGTTCTGGTCCTTGAACAGAAAGTATAGCTCCAGGGTGCATGGTCCCTGTCACTCTGGTCCTTTTCCCACAGGTACAGTGAGGAAAGGGGCTGGGAACTGCTGTGGTTGTGCACAGGCCTCTTCCCGCCCAGCAACATCCTCCTACCTCATGTTCAGCGTTTCCTGCAGTCCCGCAAGCACTGTCCTCTTGCCATTGACTGCCTGCAGAGGCTCCAGAAAGCTCTGAGGTACTAGAGCCACAGAGACCGGGCAAGCACAGAGTGGGGGGCAGTTTGACCACACCCAACGGTAGGACAGACCCTTGGTGTGTTGGACTCTAGGACTTGACACACAGTGTGAAGACTTTCCCTGAGTTCCCAGCTTGACAGTGGCAGGAGCTGCATCCCATGCTGGCTACAGTTTGGGAACTGGCTGCCCCCTGAGTGGCTTTCACCTTCTGGAGGACTGGGAAGGTGGCCCCTGGGCCCCACTGCAGACTCTGCAAAGCTCACTCACACCCTTTGTTCTTGTCCCTCCCACCCCCATCCCACTTACTGGCTGGGAATTCAGAGCTTGGGGAGACCACATAGCTGAGTCCACTGTTGGGCATGGAGGTGGGGGTTCAGGCTGGGGCCAGTTTCCTGTTTCCTCTGCTTCCCAGCTGTGTGGACCTAGGAGCATGCTTCCTTCCCTCTCTTCCTCTGTGTTTTCAGAAATGGCTCCCGGAAGTACCCCCCACACCTGGTGGAGGTGGAGGCCATCCAGCACAAGACTACCCAGATCTTCCACAAGGTCTACTTCCCTGACGACACAGACGAGGTGAGGGGCCCCACACTCGGGTCTGATCCCTCCGCCTGCACAGGGTGTCTCTAACAACACCTAGTATCTCATTCTCTTGCCCTTGGGCAGAATGAGTCTTGGTCAAAAGACTACAGACACTCCTGTTCCCTCCACTTTAGACCTTAGTTCCCTCCTTCACCCCAGATCCCCAGTCAGGCCTTCTGTCATGAATCTGTCATCTTACCTTGTGTCCTGATGAGTGGTTATAATACTTGCCTGATCCTGGAGACTCAAATGCCACAGAAGGATTCTGTGGCAAACTCAGACATTTCCCAGACTCCTTCCCACCTATATTCTGTCCCATCTCTCCTTTTCTCTCTTTCTCAAACTCTGCCCCACCCCCCATGGTCACAGCTTTTCCCAGTCCATCCTCTCTTGGTTGGTTTTCTTTTTCATCCCCTCCCCAACACGCCCATACTCCCGTGAGTCCCCGCCTCTGCTCTCACTATCCAGGCCTGGACCTAAAGCGCCAGCACCAGGCCTAGTCCTGCTTGAGGGCCAGGGACAGTGAGATCTGGGAAAAGCTGAGTGGGAATTGCTCTTTTCAAATACTACATGCAGATCTGGATCCACCAGGATGACCAATAGGGCAGGGGGCTTGAAAGGGAGGAACTTGGTCTTGGTTGGTTGGTTGGTTGGTTGGTTGGGTAGGAGAGACAGCAGAGACGGGCAGTGGGGGCTGGGGGGAAGTCCTGCAAAAGTTAAGTGTGTGCTACCCCTAGGCTTTTGAGGTGGAGTCCAGCACCAAGGCCAAGGACTTCTGCCAGAACATCGCCAGCCGGCTGCTCCTCAAGTCTTCCGAAGGATTCAGCCTTTTTGTCAAAATCGCAGATAAGGTGGGTCTGCCCATCTTTTGGAGACTTGCTGGGGCCACAGGAACACGTGGGGTAAGAGAAGAGAGGTGCCTGCATGGAGCATCTATCTGCTCACCTCACATGGCACAGATGTCCTCTGTTCCCTAGAGCATGGCACATGGCAGCAAAGCTCTTCTGAGAGTCACATGCCCAGGCCCTGTGCTCTGCGGTCACAAGGCTCATTGACTTTGTACACTCAGAAA
This sequence comes from Arvicanthis niloticus, assembly GCF_011762505.2. Taxonomy (NCBI): domain Eukaryota; kingdom Metazoa; phylum Chordata; class Mammalia; order Rodentia; family Muridae; genus Arvicanthis; species Arvicanthis niloticus. The sequence goes on along the minus strand of NC_047658.1, from coordinate 67,457,076 downwards.
ATTCACCCTTGAAGTAACCTTCAGAGGGGTAGACTGCTTATTATTGCTTCATCAGAGAGGTTAAGTAACTTATCCATGATCACACAGCAGGGACCCAGATCCAGGTGTGCCATCCCTAAAGGTCTCACTAGTCAGCTTTAATGTCTCCTCAAAGGGAAGACTTCCTAGAGCATCCTGAGGAACTGGAATTTCCCTTCTACTGATCACTGACAGCCCTGTGTACATTCAACCTCACTGACTGTCACTGTGTCAAACACAAGGGCCTAAAGACAATGTCTGTGAGGATCTCTGTCAGAGCCTGTGGGGGGAGCTGAACACAGATGCCAGAAGTCAGCTGAGGCACACTGGTCTTGTTCTTGGCTACGTTTGATTGGGCCTGTGCAGTTTTTGGTGTGCCGGGGACTGGGTGGGATGATGCCACTCCAAGCAGGAGGCCGGTGTTCCCGAGATGCTGACTAGGCACAGGTGGTGTGGGTGGGACGGACACACAGAACATCTCTGGCTGGGGGGTGGGGGTGGGGGTGGGGCGCGGAGCCTTCCTATAGAAGCAGCTGACAGGAATGTCCTTGGGAAAATCAGAACCAAAGCAAACGACCCAGAGCTGCAATGGCTACTACATCCCTAGGTCATCAGCGTCCCCGAGAATGACTTCTTCTTTGACTTTGTTCGACACCTGACAGACTGGATAAAGAAAGCACGGCCCATCAAGGATGGTAAGGGACTGGGCTCTGGAATGCTAGCAGCACAGGGACATGTTGGCTTGAGGCCAGGCTGTGAATCCCAGTAGTTAGCCAAGGGGCTGGAACCAAGCTGGTGGGGTCAGGGGACCTTCTTTGCTGAGACTACATGTGACTAGCTGCCCTGTGCCACAGGAATCGTGCCCTCACTAACCTACCAGGTGTTCTTCATGAAGAAGCTGTGGACCACCACAGTGCCAGGCAAGGACCCCATGGCTGACTCCATCTTCCACTATTACCAGGTGAGCTGCACTGTGCCCTCTGCTCCCCTTGGCTTCGTGGGCCATCTGCCTTGTGGTTTCACTGTGAAGCTGGAGAGTGCTACCGTTGACAGATAAGGGCTTGCAGCTGCTGCTTCAAATGCCTTCCTGTTTTCATCACTTAGTCTCCAGACAGTTGTGTGGATTCAGACTTGTCTCATCATCTTCCAGTCCTAAAGACTTAACTGATCATTCTTCTTCTGAGGTCCTTGCTAGCTCAGGCTGCTCCGTGCCCTGAGTCCTCTGGTTGCCGGCATCTGCTGGTGTGGCTGAGTCTGTTCAAGCCCTCCTTGGTTCTTCGGGCAGTGTCAGACAGGAAACCCGGAGGGGTGCTCACAGGCAGAGCCTGTCATGGCTGCCTCTGATTCCTTCTGTCCTTTCATGTAACCCCTTGAAATCACCGTGTTCCTATTTTGGAGGAACAGACACAGGCAGTCCAAGTGATGCAGTTCAGGTCACACAGCTGGTGGAACAGCGCTCTGGATCGTAGTGACTGCAGCTCAGTGCTCTGCACTTGACTGCAGCCTGCTTAGCCTTGAGTGAGAAGTGAACCAGGATGCCTGGATGGAGAATAGGACAGGGGCTGCTCTGGTGTAGAGCATGATGATCTGGAAGCAAGAACTGCCCTCAGTCAAACCTGGGCTGCCCTCCACCATGCCCCTCCCCCTACCAGGTCCCCCAACACACAAGTCTGAGTCAGCTGTTACCTCTCCTACGAGTTGATCCACATCAGCTTATTAATGGTTATTGTAAATGGTTATCATTAATGTCATTATAACTGAATACCTAAACTGTATCTCATCTCCCTGTCACCCTCGGAGCTGGGATACTCTGCCACGCCCTCTCGTGCTGCTCTGACAGTCTCCTTGGCCTCTCTTGGTTTGACTCTCCTTTCTGCTCTGCGTGGAATGGTTATCCTGCCTTCTAGAGCTGCCCAGGGCCTTCTTGTTGTTCTCAGGATCTAATTCGAGATCCTGGTGCTGCCTCCTTCTCCTGATGTCTGCGGCTGTAGTCGTGAACCCTGGCTCTGGCCACTCCAGCTACAAACTCTCAAGTGCCACCCAGCCTCAGCAGTGTTGTCCTGTGCGGGACACTTTTCACTCCCTTCTCCTCATCTACTGGGCAGTTAGATGTTTCATTTTAAAGGATGTCTTCTTCTTTGTCCTCAAGTATAGATTCTCCCCCACTCCCATGTCTGACTTTTCACTTCAGACTGTATATTCTGCAGGAGTGTGTGTGTTGCTGCTAAGAGTGCATCGTCAATGCTCAATGACTATTGGCTGGATTGATGGATTCACATATAGGTGAACTAGCAACTGGCTGAACGGATGGGTGGAAGGATGAACGTCAGATGAATTGTGCGTAGATGGGTGGCTAGATGTGAATGGATGGATAGATGGATGGGTAGATGGACCCATAAGTAATGAAGGGTGGATGGAGAGTCATTGACTCAAGTCTCTGATTAGCATTGTGACCTGGCCTGCCTCAGTTTCTCTGCCCTTTAGTGGTGGATAAGATGGTTCTGAGGCTCCTGTGGACAGTACTGGTAAGGCCGCTCCCCCGCAGATGAGCTGGCACTGGGTCTGGAAATTCAAGGGAGTGAGAGGGCTGGTGTTGCTACCGAAACCCTTAAGAAGATAAACAGGAAGTGGCTAGGAAGGATGGGCCCAGGAGAGGAGGGATGAGGAACTGATTCTGGATTTCTCCGTCTTGAAAATGGGTCAGCTCACCTCACTGGCTATTCAAAAGGTGGTGGACAATGTTCCAGCATGGCTCTGCCTTTAAACAGCCGAGAGCTGGGACTGTGCAGCTCCTGTCCTATGTCTCCTGTGAGGAAGCAGGGTCAACTGAGGCAGAGGAAGCTCTGGCCCACATATAGGGGATGACACCTGCTCTGTTTCTGACAGGAACTGCCCAAGTATCTCCGAGGCTACCACAAGTGCACCCGGGAGGAGGTGCTGCAGCTGGGTGCACTCATCTACAGGGTCAAGTTTGAGGAGGACAAATCCTATTTCCCCAGCATCCCCAAGCTGCTAAGGGAGCTGGTGCCCCAGGACCTAATCCGGCAGGTCTCCCCTGATGACTGGAAACGGGTAAACACGGAGGAGCAGCAGCGGGAATGGGGCCTCTCAGAATGGTACATTGCTTATCCCAGGGTTTGAGACAGCAAGTGCTGGCCAGCAGCTAAGGGGAGTGGCCCTCCTGTGTGATGAGGGAAGCCTCTACTCCATTTCTGTCTGCTTTGTTCTCTAGTCCCTGTGCAAAGGATTTAGTGGCCCTATAGTATTAATTTGCCCCATCCTCGTTGTCAAGGTGACCGGAATTTGCTTGATGCCCTCTGGTTTGTCTGCATTGGATGGGGGTAGATCAGAAACCAGTTGGCTGGGATACATGGGGACCATGGCAACACTGTCCGTGTAGACAAGCAGAAGCAGAGCTGTGATTGGTCCTCCCTGATTCCCTCCCCCCACAGTCTATTGTCGCCTACTTCAACAAGCATGCAGGGAAGTCCAAGGAGGAAGCCAAGCTGGCCTTCCTCAAGCTTATCTTCAAGTGGCCCACCTTTGGCTCAGCCTTCTTTGAGGTGAAGGTATGTCTTCAGGGGACCTTCTGAGGGCAGGTAGGGGTAAAAGGTCGGGAGTGAGGCAGCACAGAAACTGGAATGGAGGTGACAGCAGCTGCCTTGAACACCTGCTGGCACAGAAAGGAGGGGAGCATCGTTAACTTTGGCCCACTAAGGACAGCCAGAACTTGGGCCACAGAGGGAGACAGTCATATAAACAGGCTGGAATAATGGAGGGTGGTTTGTCCCATAATAGTGGGCCCCTGTGAGGTAGCAGAGCCAGCAGGTTGTGCTTCCTGGAGCAGGTGATGTTGGGCTTTCCAGGAAGTCCTCTGCCAAGGGTCCTATATAGATAAAGGCCCACAGGCCTGAGAGCTCAGGTCTGGGCAGGAAATGAAAAAGGCTAACTGTGGCTAAGTGTGGTGAGAGACAGGGCGCCAAGCCGGTGAGGGTCAGAGTCTCCTCAAGGGACAGCGAGACTGGGGAGGTTCGGGACTGGGGCAAGAGTACCATATGGATGTTTTTACCATATGTTGAAACTTTCAATGGAGAAAGGACATAGTAAAAACTTTCAGGGAAGCAAGAGGGAAAAGATGGGACTTCTTCTGGGGACCCATGAATGAGGCTGTGGGCAGAGGGAGAAAGCGGGAGGCTTTGGCAGGGATGGCTCCACATAGGCAGCCAGGCTGGGTTGATCTTTTCCTGGCTCAGATGGCTTCATGCCTGTCTGCAAACCCGTCTTGCTCTGGACTCCCATTTGATGATGCCTCTGCTTTCTTTGCTAGCAAACTACAGAACCAAACTTCCCAGAGATTCTCTTAATTGCCATCAACAAGTATGGGGTCAGCCTCATCGATCCCAGAACCAAGGTGAGCAGGGCAGGAGTGAGCAGGTTGGAGTGAGGACCAACCAAGGTCCCAGACATCTTCCTGTCATCTACTGTCCCCAGTTCAGAGCCCCTGGGTGCCCACCTTGAAAGGCTGCCTGTGCTTGCCACATGAAAGGCTCAGTCATTTGTTCCACCAAAATTGCAACCTTCAACTTATTACCAAATTCTTGCTGCTAAGTTCCACAAACTCCTTTTAGCACCCAGCTTTTCAACGTCACTGGATGCCACAGACCGACACCTCTTTCCAAAATGGTCTCTGACTATCTGGTCAGGATGATAAATGGCAGAGCATGTGCAGGGTGGCTGTGCTTATGCACCGAAAGGCCAGTCCCACTGTGAGGCCAGAGGTTGTGCTTCTGAATAATAGATAGAAATCACGAATGATTGACGTCTTCTTGCTGCATGATGTCATGGTCACATGGGCTCTCTGCCTTCCTTTGTCATTCTTTCTGAGGCATTTTGGGGCTTCTACTCTACACAATTCATGTATCCTGTGTCCTTCCAAGGCTCTTCTCCGTCCCATTTTTCTCTTTAAACTCATCAGGCTATCTCATTCAGACCAACAGTTGACAGTGCTCTCAGGCACCTACGTTTCTATATTTGGCCCTAAGTACATGACAGCCTCCAGGGCAAGGCAAGGCATGGAGGAGAAGGGACCTGCTCCCTGGCAGCTCCACACAGAGCTGGCCACTCCCTCTTGTTCCTTTCCTCGTGTGAGGGCTCAGGCTTTCTTTGCGGGGGGTATCTGTGGGCTGTGCATCTGTATTTACCTTCTCTCCTAGGACATCTTGACTACCCACCCCTTCACCAAGATCTCCAACTGGAGCAGTGGAAACACCTACTTCCACATCACCATTGGGAACTTAGTCCGTGGGAGCAAACTGCTCTGTGAGACATCACTGGTGAGAGCGCCTCCTAGTGGCCGGCATGGTTCCCTGCCTCTCCTGGTGGAGTCTGTTAGAAGCCTAGTTTATTTAGGTCTGGGGAAAACGGTCAGCTAGGGTAGAGGAAGAGAACTGTCATTCACCTGCTGTTTTAGTATCTGGCCATTGAGCCAGTGAATGTGGGCCTTCAGCCCACATGTAACAGAAGAGTCATTAGCAATGAGACCTTCCACATGAGCCCAAATTTCCAAGGTGCAGCTTAACTGGTAGTTTTTGCAGTCACTCCTGCAACAAGGCATCCAGGCTTAGAGGGACCACAAGCCTGGGGCTCAAGAAGGCAAGATGAACCCAGCCACTCAAATGTGTAGATGGGGACAGATTTGCTTTGTTTCTGAATTGTGCCCACTGCAGTATGTTCTGGGAGCCGTGTCTGTGTGTGAGGGGCTTGCGTGTTCCACTGTGGGCTCTGCTTATTTTCCTACCCCTGGTTTCAGGGATACAAAATGGATGATCTTCTGACTTCCTACATCAGCCAGATGCTCACAGCCATGAGCAAACAGAGGAACTCCAGGAGTGGGAGGTGAACAGTAGAGGAGACGCTGGCTCAGGCCTTGGCCATCTAGGCAGGGAGGCTGGACTGACCATATCTGCTGGCCATCTGACCTGCCTGCCACGAGGTCCAGACTTTTCTGCATCCACCTATGGCATCTGGGTTTGCTGTCACCCTACTTTGTTGTGGCCTTCCTGGTGTAAGAGCCTTGTTCCTTGGTCACCTCTCCTGATTGAGATCAGCTCCATCAAGCAACCTCTTTTGACTTTCTGTATACGGATGGGGCAGAGGAATCAAGGGCAGCTTAGCTATCTCTGCACCTGGAACAACCAAACTATTTGTGCATTGAACTAATGATACTCTGAAACCCAAGGGACTGGATTCGGGGTTCTCAGCACTGGCCCCTGTCATAAGCACTACCACTGAGGACTCTCTGGAGGACTCCTTCAGTATCACCTGCTCCAGGAAGCCCCCTAGACTACCTCCTGAGTCTGGACAAAGCCTCCTGATTCTACCTAGATCACTCCTGTGACAGCCATGTGCTGGGTCCCTGTTAAAATCTCCCTGACCACCTGAGGGCATAAAGCATGTGTCTTATCCTCTGGTCTCATGGTGGTCTTTGCTGGGGGAGACAATGTGGGGTTGGGGTACAAATCTGTAGGGGGTGGCCTATGAAGCTACTTCTTCTACTTGTCTGACCAACTGCTTTACATTTAGGGTTTGGCATGCTTAAGCCAAGGTTTCCTTGAATCTTAAATAACCACTTGGGACAGGGGTTGGGGAAAATGATTGCCACTGGCCAGAGAGGGGAAGGCCCGAGTATGTGTATAAATTGTGTGTGTGTGTGTGTGTGTGTGTGTGTGTGTGTGTGTGTGTGTGTGTTTAGGGGGTAGAGTATAGAGGATGGGTAGCATTCTGGCTCTTAAGTAGGGCCAATGGAGGCAGAGTAGCCCCTCACATCTTGCCAGAAGCTTCTCCTTGGTTTAGCAAGACATTTCCAAGAATGATAATACTTCCTTGAATGAAATGCTAACATCCAGTGATGGTGCTTTGTGACCAGAATGAGTCTGGGGGTGACTGAGTAGATCTGGGGCAGGAGCTTCAGATGGGATGGTGGCTGAAGCAAGTAGCTACTGGTGTGACAGTTGAGAATCTCTTTGAGCTGGTAATGTTTGGGACTTCCATCAGCATCTCCCTGAGACGTCACATTAAGCACAGGCTGCCATATCTGTGTGACTAACCACCCCAGGGGGTGCTGTAGCTGACCAGTGAAGTGCATGTGTAGGAGAGGGCAGCTGGTGTACACAAGCAGAGAACCCAGATCCAGCAGCCTCATTCTATGGAATGGCTGCCTTGGCTGTTGAGAAGGCAGGAAATGCCTTGTCCTATAACACTCACATGACTCCACAGTCAACTAGATAAATGTGACCCATGGAGAAATGATGCTATAGTTTTCTCTATATCTTCATGCTGAGGGGAAGGGTGAGGTCCAGGGGGAGTGTGAATGGATTGTCGGGAGCCATTTTTGCCTGCTAAGCAGAGTCAAAACAGGTCAGGGGTTGCTGGCCTGGCAGGATGTTCTGTGGGCAGACAGATTTCCTGGCCTGCTGACACATGGGACGATATGAGGAGATACTTTGAGGGTCAAGGCAAGGGGCTGAATATTCTATTAACCTTGGTAGAAGGAACAGAAAAGCCTCCAAATGGGAACAGATATCCTATGTTGTCAGCCACTGTTTCTGCTAGTTTGTGACTTTGCTTCCCACTGCACTGCAGGGTATAAAATGCTATTGAGAAATAAACTCAGAACTGTAGTAGTCACTGGAATATTCTCGAATCTATCTGTGTCTTCTCTCTGCCTTTCCTATTGTTAATCCTCACTCCCCACTCAGAGGTCTGTCTGCCTGGTGCTGGCTGGCCCAGCACAATGGATGAAAGAAGTATCATAGAACTCAACTCACTATTGCTAACACTGGGCTCCCAAAGGGAGCCAAATGATTGTTCTGAGTTCCATTTTTCTGGTAAGGCCAAAGGCTATTTATTGAGTGAAATGGGATCATGAATTGTAAACCTCAGCCATTAGGGAGCAACCATCCCACAGTCTTTTCAGCCTAGGTGACCACAGAGGCACAAACAACACACTGGCTTCCTGGGAGGTTGCCTTTATTATAAGCTGACATGACTAGACACTTCAGCAGGAAGTACAACAGAAGCATAAGATGAGACAGCCCTGCAAACCCGGAGAGCAACCAGCTCCAGGTCCACGACTGTGTACCACTGTTTCCCTGGCCTATCTCCTGAAGTGCATCCTGTAGAGGAGCAAGGCCAGAGACCTGCTCCTGGAAGCCTCAGTGGTCTTGCTGTGAACCTTCTTGACCACACCCTACCATCACCATAGTTAGAGAAGAGAGGAGGAGAGGGCAAGGTGAAGTTAAATTTTCTCCAGTGGGAGAAGGAAGACATAATTGAGGAGGGAATATGCCATGTAAACAGACTCCTGGGAAGGGATTCAGTTATACAGGGTCACAGTGTTCTTCAGTGAGGAGTGTACCATCAAACTTGGAGGTTTGATGTTCTCTATAGGGATGCTGGTTGTTTGATACTCCCCTTAGGAGACATGGTACTGTTGAGAGGAGCATTCGAGATCTATCTCACACCCCTCTTAGGATATTTTGGTGGTTCAAGGTTCCTTTTGGAAGCTGTGACAGAGCATTGTCATTTTGGGGGGACCCTTGAGGTATAGTATTCTTTTAGAGGTTACTGGTGGCATGGCACTAATAACTCCTTTGGGGAGATACTGGTGGCTTGATATTCTTCTTTGCAAGTCCTAATAGAACAATGCTGTGCTGGAGGAAATCTGGTGGTTTGAGAGCCTCCTCTTTCAGGACTTGTGAAATGGAGAGAGTTTGAATATCTCAGAAGGCTGGAATCTGGCCAGAGTTTTCCTATGCGTTTTCTGTTGTAGGCCCTTTTTCCTGAAATTCTGTAGGGGAGAGAAAAGATAAACAGATTTCCCAACTGTCACTCTCCAGATTTTTGTTTACTATATAGTGAGCTCACAGCTGTGGCTAGCATGTTAGCACTGATTCCAACCCACCACTGGCTTACTCTAAACTTTCAGTCACTGCACAGTTTTATGCAAACCTTACAGATAACCCTCCATTTCATCCAGACCCACAAAAGTCGTTGTGTGATCCAAGGGTGTTCAGTAGTCAGTGACTGAAATTATCTTCAAGTGATCAGCTGTGACGTCCTGCTCCTAAATTCCCAGCACTTAGGGAGGATTACAAGCTGGAGGCCAGCTTAAGCTTCAGGGTGAATTCCTCTTTCAATCTACCTGTCAAAACTGAACACTTCCCCCCACCAGAATGGGAATTTCTTGGGGGAACTTTGACTTGCTTGCTGTTATGTTCCCAATACCCAGAAAAATGTCACATACTAGAAGCCTAATACACCCTACTTTCTTGGTGGAAAAACTGGTAGGTGGGGGAGCTAGGGAATTCAGATACACCTTCAAGTAGAAAATCAACTATAAAAGTGTGTAAAGTATAAAGAAAAAAATCATATTACAGTTATTTGAGAGTTAACAATATAGTGAGGAATTATAGGACCCTCAAGGAGGGAAGACTATCCCAACTGTATGTTTCCTGCAAGACACTTATTTTAGATACTAAAAATATAAATAGAGGTAAATGCTTTTAAAAGGTAGGTCATACCAACACTAGAGAAAAGTCAGGGTTTCTATTAATATTATACCAAATAGATTTAAGAATTATATTATTTACCCAAAATAATAAAAGTTTTATTATTGACTTAATTAACGTTCATAGTATACTCTGTCTAATTACAGAATGCATTATTTACATATATACATGGGAAAAATCAACAAAGATAGGCTGCATTATAGGCATAAAATAGTCATAGTAAATACAAAGGGACTAATAATCATTCTAATTATATTCTCTGGAAATAGAAATTTAAAGTAGAAAATAATGGCAATATTTCTGGAGAAGTTGGAGCTGTGAATCTAGCTCAGGAATAGAATGTGGGCTTAGCAAGTAAAGAAAAAATCTGAGCTCCAAGCCCAGCATCCACTAAGAATTCCCCCAAAGACATCTGGAAAATCTCCTAATATTTGTAACAAACAAGTTCGGTTTTTTGATTATCAAAATAGTATATATGGGGTATACAGTAGCAATTCAATGCATGTATGTAGTATGTAATGATAATAGTAACTACCATAGCTAGTTCCTCAGGTATATTTTTGCATATATTTTATTTATTATTTGACAATTTATTCATGTATACAAAGTATCTTAATCATATTCAACCCCAATTCCCTCTGTGACTCCTGCCAGACCCTCTCCAATACTTGTTTCTCTCTTAATGTCTTCTTCTATTTTTTAAAAAATATCCCATTGAGTCCAGTTGATCTTGCCTGCATGTGCAAGGGTGTGGGGTCATTCTATAGAGCACGGGCACCCTCTCTGAGATTACACCTCTATCCCCAGCACCATCCATTGTCACTACCTCCTCAGCTGTGAGGAGAGCCACCTCAGTTGTATTTGTACTATATCTAAAAATCCTCTTGTTAATTACAGGTCTTACTGAGGCCAAGGAAAACATATTCTGTCACTTCAGTTTTTAAATTTTGTTGAGACTTGTTTTGGCCTAACTTCTATAAGCTATCCTGGAAAATGTTCTGTGTGTGTGGATAAGAAGAAGGTATATTCAGTAGCTATTAGATGTGATGTCTTGCAACTCCTAAGTCTATTTGGCCTATTACAGACTTGAATTCTAATGTCTATTGATTTTGTACCTGAATGATCTGCTGTCTAATAATTGATGTCTGTTATTTGCAATGTGTTACCCCAGCACTGGATACATACACCTTTGTGATTATACTTCCTTTTCTTGGATCAATCCATGTATTTCTAAATAGTTTTTATGTAGTCTATTTTATGTAAAATAATTGTTCACATTTTGGTTTTCATTTAGATGGTATGTCTTTTTTCATCCCTTCACTTTCAGCCTATGTATCTCTTTACCAATAAAGAAATTTCTCATAGGCAGTGTATCATTAGGTATAGATTTTAAAAATCTATATTGCCAGGAGGTGGGGAGATTGCTCCATGGTCCTGAGCAGCAGCAGGTCTCCCAGAGACCCTTGTTTGAATCCCAGCACCTACATAGTGTGGTTCACACCGTCTGATTCACAACCATCTCTAAGTACAGTTCCAGGAGATCTTATGCCCTCTTCTGGCTTCTACCGGTGACAGGCATGCATGTGGAACACTTATATACATTCAAGCAAAACATTCAAATACAAAACATGATAGTTTTTTTTTTTAAATTGATTTAGCCAGCCTTTATTCTTTAAATTGAGACTTTGATCTTTTTGCATTCAATGTCATCATTGAAAATTAAAGACACCTTTCTGTAGTTTCTGGTTGTTGTGTATATCATTTTTCCTCTCTTGTTTGTGTTTGTGCTCTGATGGGTTTCTGTATTCGTAGGATTTGATTTCCTTTCCCCTTTGTTCATCTACTCCACTGCTGAATTCTGTACTTCCCATTTGTTTGGGGTTGTGTTTGTTTGTCTTGTTTTGTTTTTTTGAGACAGGGTTTCTCTGTATAGCTCTGGCTGTCCTGGAACTCACTCTGTAGACCAGGAGGGCCTCAAACTCAGAGATCCTCCTGCCTCTGCCTCCTGACTGCTGGGGTTAAAAGCATGTGACACCACTGCCCGGCTGAGGTTTGTACTTTTTGTGATGGTTGTTATCCTTTTGCTTCTGTTGTATTTCTGTTCGCATTTCTTGTAAGGCTGGCCTAGTAATGATGGATACCTTCAGGTTTTACTTGTCGTGGAAGTCTTTCTCCTTCACCTCTGAAGCACGTTTTGTTGTCCATGCTATTTTTTTCCTTTGGTTCTTTGGACATATCCCATTGTGGTGATTTGAAAGAAATTGGCCCCCATAGGTTCATGGAAACAGCACTTTAGGGAGGTATGGCCTTGTCAGAGGAAGTGTACCTCAGTTTACTTCCTGCTGTCTGCTAGTCAGACCCATGTCTTCCTGTATGATGCCATGTCTCCTCACATGACAATAATGGACTGAGCCTCTGAAATTGTAAGTCAGCCCTAAGCAAATGTTCCTTTATAAGAAATGCTGTGGTCACTGTGTATCTTCACAGCAATAGAAACTCTAAGACACCATTTTCTCCCAACCTTCAACGTTTCTGTTGAGAAGTCTGTTGTTAACCTTCTAAGATACTAATGCTTTCTTTTACTGTTTTTTAGAGGTGTTTTGGATTTTTTGTTGTTGTTTTATTTTTGTTTTTGTTTTGTTCCTTTGGAAGTTTGACTACAATACAAATCAGAGAGTTTGGTTTTGGTCAAATTTATTAAGGTGTCCTTTGAATTTCTTGGGCCTGGTAGAAGCTTCCCCATAATTCCAGCAATTGTTTTACTGAAGAAAATTTTCACTTATTTCTTTTTCTTTTTTTTTTTTTAAGATTTGTTTATTTATTTTATGTACATTGTAGCTGTCTTCAGACACACCAGAAAAGGGCATCAGATTCTGTTACAGATGGTTGTGAGCCACCATGTGGTTGCTGGGAATTGAACTCAGGACCTCAGGAAGAGCAGTCGGTGCTCTTAACCACTGAGCCATCTCTCCAGCCCCTCACTTATTTCTTTAAAAATGTTTTAACTTTGATTTTATGCCCATGACTACCTGAATGTATGTATTTACGCTGTGTGTGTGCTTGGTGCCAGCTGAGGCCAGAAGAAGACACTGAATCCCCTGACTGGAGTTACAGATGGTCATGAGCCACATAGGTCCTCTGCAAGAGCAGCGAGTGCTCTTAACTGTTGGTCATCTCTCCAGTCCAAAGAGGAAGATTTTTCTATGCCTTCCTTCATCTCCTTTTCTAAAACAACTATGATATATACATATTTACTTATAAAATGCTATCTCATAGATGCATAAAGTGTTCTCCATTTCAAAACTACTTCAGAACTTTAATCTCAGAAATTCTTCTATCTGATCAATTTTATTGAAGTGCTTTACCATGTCTTAAACTTTATTTCTTGAGTTTTTTAGAGCCATTTTTTTTTTGTTTTGTTTTTTCAAGACAGGGTTTCTCTGTGTAGCCCTGGCTGTCCTGGAACTCACTCTGTAGACCAGGCTGGCCTCGAACTCAGAAATCCGCCTGCCTCTGCCTCCCAAGTGCTGGGATTAAAGGCGTGCGCCACCACCGCCCGGCTGATTTCTTACTGCTTCTTTTTTTAATGATCTATCTCCCTGATGACTCCTTCATCCACGTTATGAACTGTCTTCTTGTAGTTATCTCACTAAGTATCTAACTTTCTTTTGGCCCACTTTATTTTTAGATAATCTGTTTATTTTCTTTCCTACTGGGGTCTGTTGCTAGAGTGTTTCTTTGCTCCTCTTCAGGAATTACAGTGCTGTTTTTTATCATCCTTCTTATATTCTTATAAGAAAGAATATGATCGGCCAATAACTGCCTTTCTCAACATTAAACAGTGGCTTTTCTTTTTTGAGACAGAGTTTCATTATATAGCACTGGTTGACATAGGACTTGCTGTATAGACCAGACTATTCCAAAATTTGTTGCAATCATCCTGCTCCTGTGTCCTGAATACTGGATTTATAGCTGTGTGCTACCAAATCTGGCCTATAATTGTGGCATCTGTAAAAAAAAATGGGCTTTGTTGATTAGTCTATTGTGAATATTTTGGCTCAGTGCCTGTGTTCTTTCCTTGGCTGTAATTCACATTAGCTAAGATGTGGGATATAACAGCCTGGGATGAGGATGTTTGATTGTAGTGCTAACTTAGATGCAGCTCCCTTAGGCAGGATATTAGTATCCAAGGCTCCATAAGCTGACCTTACTGCTCTCCCATGCTAACTTACACAGGCAACAATAGGCTAAGTTGAGAACAGGATGCTCTTCTGCTTCTCAAAGGGGAAGGAGTATGCACATGCCATCCAGGAAGATCTGCTTGGTTATCTTGTGGGGACACTGGAGGACAGGGCCTTTCAGGCCTGGGTTATCTCATTGCCTTCAGGGCAGCCGAAGCTGCCATGTGGCTCTTTGCTGAGGACTTCTCTGAGCTGTCCAAATGCCTCCTGTAGCTGCAGAGTTGAGTTTGCAGAGCTGCAGCATAAAATTGTTTGGATGTTTCATGGATGTGGAGGGACAAGGTCTCAAGGTGGTCCTGTGGGTAGGAAGCATGGTGTAGTCTGTGCTCTTCCTCTGGGGAAGTACAGCAGTGTGATAACCTTATAGTTCCCCAAAGTAGGAACAAGACCTGAAAAGGTTGAAGAATTCAGAAGAACTAAATACTTTAGCTGTCTGAAGCGTGAATAAGAACTTGTATCATCCACCTTACTACATTAGCCAACTCTGACAGCCCCAGTTCAACCCTTAGAACACAGAAGAGGGGAGAAGAGAACCAGCCTCCATGGGTTGTCTCCTGGATGGCACAGGCATGCTGTGGGGCATACCCAACACACACGTGGTAAATAAGTTCAAATGTAATGTATTTTTTAATGTTTTATTAAAGTAAAGGAAATAAGAAACGATGTTAAAAAGTATGAAAATGAATCCACAGTAGGTCGCTATCTTTCTCCAAGGCTATAAGAGAACATCACAGGTTAGGGTGTTTATAAAAAGGAACAGCTTACTTATCATATTTTCAAGGGCTGAACTGACAGACTAAGGGGCCACCTCTGGCTTCTGCTGAGAGACATCTGTATTCTCTACTATGTCTGTTATATTATCTGGATGAAGTAAATCTGTATATTCACAGAGGCAGGAGAAGAGAAAGACAAAAAAGTATTAGGACATTATGTTCAGCTTCTTTTATAAGAGCATCAGCCCTTCCAAGGAGGGGGTATTCATGTCAATCTCTTCCCCCAAATACTCACTTCTGAATACAACCACATGGGGTATTAGGTTCTCATGTGGGGATTCTAGAGGGATGCTCACATTCAAACTATAATAATAATACCATGTGACCATGGGGATTGTGGAAGCAGTATTTAAGAAGGCTGTCGGAAATGAGGAACCAATCAAACCTAAATCAGGAGAAAGGAAACAATAACAACAAGAAAAGAACACACCCAGGATCGTAGGATGCTGAAGGAGAGTGATTGGTGAAACATGCTGATGCTGGGACAAAGAATGATGCTGACCTGTGAGCTTGCTGAGAGCCCTGCCAATGGTGACTGGGAAGCTGTATTGGACATATGTTCCTGACCTACCTTTGCTTGCCTATATACCAGATGGGACAAGCTGCCTTGCCTCAGGTTTTTAGACCTTGTGGGATAGAGAATCAAAAAGAGAAGTTATAATGACTCTTGTATTTTTTTCTAATGTGACCAGTTATTTGGATTCAATCATAGACTGGTCTAGAAATCAATCCAATATTGGAAATTACAGTCTTCATTTGGAAGGCTGGTTCTGGACATTTTCAGAGACATATTTGGAAGTTAGCTGCAGTTCTCTATGATGTTATGTTAGCAAGAGATAAAGTTGGGACAAGATCTGGATTTCAAACCAGTGTTAGTGCATGTGTTAAGGCTCTTTTAATTGTCATGTTAAAATTACTTTTGTTTCTTCTACAGTATTTAATGTAAGCTGTATTGATTGTACACTCTCTAATTGTGTTAGTGTGTTGAAATCTGGCATGAGGGGCCAGAGGTCCACTTGGGTGTTATTCCTTGGGAATTGCCGTCTTTTTCAGTGCCGGAAGTTGAACTTAGAACCTCACATGGTAGGAAAGTGCTCTACCACTGAGCTATGTTCCCAGCCATCTTCTACCTCAGTTTTTTAGATAGAGTCTCTTATGAGGACCTGGTGTCCCCTGTAAGCCCCAGGGATTCTCCTATCTCTATGTCCCTAGTGCTATGGCTACATATGTAGCCTTACTCTTGTTCAGTAAGCACTTCACCGACTGAGCCATCTCCCCAGCCCTCCAGGTCATTTTCAATTATGTTATTAGACTCTTTTTCTTTTTAAGCTGGCAGAAATATCAACTAATTTAGTAGCTGAAATTTCTTTTATAGTATCATCCAATGCAGAATACTGAAGCATATTCTGATAAACTCATCAAATAAAGAGTATATGACCTAAGGTTGTTACTAGGTCCAAGTCCGGTTTAAAGGCAATGGCAGCTCATTTTTTACAAAAAAAAAAATTAAGAACTAGGGGTCTGGAGAGATAGGTCACTGGTTCAGAGCATTGGCTACTCTTCCTGAGGACCTGGTTTCAAGTCCCAGCACGCACATCATGGCTTACAAGTATCTGTAACTCTGGTTCTAGGGTATCTGATGACTTCTTCTGGCTTCCGTGGGCAACTTCTAACACAATATGGAGGAACTTGTAGGTACTGTGCTGAGTGAAACAAGCCAGTCTCAGAAGGAAAATACTATGGTATTTAATACATTCAAAACACTTAAAAGTAATAAAATTCATTAGAGATAGAAATAATGGCAATTACCAGGGACTGAGATAAGATGGGGACATAAAAAGTGTACAAATTCAAGGCATTCAACTTCATTTATTATATATTTACACAATGTGGAATAATCACCATAGTTAAGGTAATTAGCATAGGAGCTAGGAATTGTTGCATAAACCTCTAATCCAAGCACTTGGGAGATGGAGGTTGAGAAATCAGAAGTTTAAGGGTAACCTCAGCTACATAGCAAATTTGAGGTGAGCCTGGGCTACATGAGACCCAGTTTCAACAAAACAAACATGTAAATCATGCCTCTGATTGTGTGTGTGTAACGAGAACCCTTAAGACATACTCTCTTCAAATTGCAAGTCTACAATATTGCTAACTAGAGTCACACTGCTGTCTATTTCAATTTCAGTGTAACTTTGTCTCTTTGATACCTGCCTCCCACCTCCAGACACCTAGCAATCATGCACTGCTGACTTTTAAATTTTCCAGGCCAGGTCAGGCCATGTCCTTCTAGGTCTGTTTTATTTCACTTAGTGTACTATCCTCACGCTTATCCATGCTGTCTCTGATGGCCAGGTTGTTTTTTTTTAGCACTGAGTGATCTTGCACTGTGTGAATGTTATCTTTATGAATTCATCCATGGACAGGAATCTAGGTTACTCCATGTCTTTGTTAGTGAGTAGCACTGTGTTGGACAGGGGATATAGACTGTTCCTCTCTGCTGATTTCATTTTCTTTGAACATCTGGCCAGTGGCAGGCTTGCTGAAGCAAGTGGCAGTTCTGGTTTTCTGAGGAACATCCAAACTTCTTTCTGTACTGGCTGTATTATATATATTTTTTACCAACATTGCACAGGGTTTTCCTTTTTCCACCTCTTTGCCTTCTTGTTATTTTTCTTCTGTCTATAGTAGTCATTATCTTAATTTAATTTCCTGTTGTTGAGATGTTGTTGATGTTTTGTTTCTGTCTGGCAATTCCAGGTTACCATCCATCATTTTGAGAAGTCAAGGCAGTAGGAATTTGAAGTAGCTAGCCACATTACATCACAGGCAAGAGCAAACTGTGAATTAATACATACATACATACTAGTGTTCAGTTTGTTTTCTCCTCTCTTACATTGCCAGGATCTCTCTGCCCAGGGAATGATGCTGCTTACACTGGACGGGTCTTCCCATCTCTACTAATGTGATCAAAGCAATCCCATAGGCCAACCTAATCTAGACAATCATTCATTGACTCTCCTGGTCCAAGTGATTCTCCGTGTGTCAAGTTATTCTAACATATGTGAGGCAGTGTCACATCAGGGTTTCATTTGCATTTCTCTAGTGATAGGGATGCTGGCCACCTTTGCTTATGTCAGTCAGCTGGCAAGATGACTTCTTTTGAGAAATGTCTGTCTGGGTACTTTGTTTTTAAATCAGCTCTTTCTTGCTACTGAGTTGAGTTCCTTAAAAACTGTGGCTATTAACCTCTTCCTAGCCATGCAGCAAACAGCTGCTCTTCCCAGTACACAGGTTGTCTACACTTTAATGAGCTTTAGCTTGACACAGAACCACTTATCTATTCTTGGTTTTGATATTCATGTTCTTGGAGTCATAGTTAAAAAGGCATTGCTCAGACAGAGCTCAAAAATAGACTTCCCTAACATGCTCTTCTAGTTGTTTTTTGGTCTCAGTCTGTTTATTTGTTTATAGTCCATTCAGTACAAGTTAAAAAGTTTTGGAATGAACTGTGATAATTTATAGCTATGTGAATGCACTTAATGTCCCAGGACTATATCTAAAGATGGTTAAAATAATGAACCTTGTTATATGTATTTTATTATAACATTTATTTATTTATCTGAGGCAGAAACTCAGTTAAGTACTCCAGGATGTCTTCCAATTCACAATCCCCGTCTCTGATTCTGGAGTGCTGGCTTTCAGTTGTGCATCAGCTGTCTGGTCATTTATCACAATTTTTAAGCAATAAGTAAATATAAGGGTTGGAAAAATGGTTCCTTGGTAAAGTGCTTGCTTTGGAAGCATGCAGACCTGAGTTCTATCTCAGAGTGTACTAAAAACAAAACAAAACAAAACCTGCTGTGTTGAGCTGGTAATGGCTCCTTGGCTAAGATCACACCAGAGGACTAGAGTTCAATTCCCAGCATGCATATCAGGCAGCCTCTTAACTCTAGCTCCAAGGGATCTGATGCTTCTGGCTGCCACCAGCACTCACATGCACACACCCCTTCCACACACACATAAATAAAAATATAAATTTTTTTTTAAAAAAAGGAAGGAAGGAAGGAAGGAAGGAAGGAAGGAAGGAAGGAGTAAAAGCCAGGTGTGGTGGCTGGAGGCTCATACTCCTCTAGACCTGGGGAGGGATTCTTGGGCTTGCTGCCCAGCCAGCATAGCCTAATTGGTGAGTTCCTGGCCACTGAGAGACAAGGAAGACAGCTTCTGAGAACTGATGGTCAATGTTATCTTTTGGCCTCTATAAGCATATGCATGCAAGTGTACAGACACACACACACACACACACACAGAGAGAGAGAGAGAGAGAGAGAGAGAGAGAGAGAGAGAGAGAGAGAGAGAATGTAATACTTAAGACTGTTGTTATAGCCTGGAATGGCAATGCAGCCCTATAACCCCAGACCCCCAGGAAGTTGAGGCAGGAGGATTTCAAGTGTGGCCAATCTTGGCAACTTAGCAAAACCCTGTCTTAAGACTAAAACAACCAACCAACCTATCTTTCACAACCAAATGTTATTATCCTCCCCCCTTCTTGTGCACTGAGGGACCCTAGGGACTCACACAGGGTGAGCGCTCTATCAACACACCATGGCCCTAGGTCTCAGGTTTCTTCTAATTGCGAAATAACTTTCTTTCCTGGATCCAAAGAACTATTACTGTCTGAGTAAGTTTATTTAGTTCATCACATTCTGTCTTTAACCTTGAAGAATTAAGTATCAGCAATTACAAATATTTATATTTATTTTGATTCTTGTTATGCATTGACTCTTCTCTAAGGGAAATGTCAACACATTTTTAGTGACAGACTCTAGAGCTTATGCATAGGTCTGATTAATGGTATATCTTTTATTTTTTTAATCATTGTACTTCCTGGATCCTGAGCCTGTCTTCTTTGAGCTGCTATGCTGACAGGGATACAGTCCTAAAATTCACTCAAGGCTGAGGGCCACTGCTTATGCCCACCAGGAATCCCAGGCATTAGGGAGCAAACCACTGCACACAGATCAGAAAACGAGGGTGGGTTGAGAGCTTTGTCTTGGCTCATGTCTCCTTCCCAGACTTAGGAAAATGTCACTGCTGCACCATCCCACAGTCTTTTCAGCCTAGGTGACCACAGAGGCACAAACAACACACTGGCTTCCTGGGAGGTTGCCTTTATTATAAGCTGACATGACTAGACACTTCAGCAGGAAGTACAACAAAAGCATAAGATGAGACAGCCCTGCAAACCCGGAGAGCAACCAGCTCCAGGTCCACGACTGTGTACCACTGTTTCCCTGGCCTGTCTCCTGAAGTGCATCCTGTAGAGGAGCGAGGCCAGAGACCTGCTCCTGGAAGCCTCAGTGGTCTTGCTGTGAACCTTCTTGACCACACCCTACCATCACCATACTTAGAGAACAGGAAAAAAAGGGAACATGGCTATTTCCTCTTTAAGGGCATGTTATAGGAGATGTCGGAAATGATGGAAGGGAATGAGCCAGAGCTTTCTTCAGAAAAGTCCCACATGGGAGTCTTTTGTTGGGTTTTGGTATGGGAGTCGTCTGTGAAGGGTCCTTCTGATTCATCCTTCTTCAAAGTGGGCTTTGGGATTTCTAAGGAAGTTTCCTTGGTTCTGGTGTGTTGAAAGCCCTGAGTTAGTGGTTTAACCTTGTTCTTCAATGGCACTGGTTTCGTCTTGGGGATTTTGACAAATGGATCTCTGTGTGGAGGGCTCTTTTCTTTCCTGGTTGGGCTTCCATAGTGGACTGTTGGAGTCCATGGACTTCTCCCTATTCGGGCAGTAGGCTTGTTAGGTAAGTGTGAAACTCTTTGAATCTCAGATTTTTCAATATCTGTAGGATAGAAAAGACACAAATACGGATTCCTCAAATGTCACTTTTCTCCAATCCCTGCCAGTCATGTATGACATCCAAGTCACCTCAGCATTATCTTCTAAACTGTTCAGGTTCTTTCCTCTAAGCTTTCTTCTCTCTCTAGACTGTACAAATTTTATTCTGATCCTATAGCTCAGCATGGAGGTGAAGCTTACGGATTTACTGTAAGTCTCTAGCTTACCATGGAAGGTCTCAGAAGGAAAGGACCAGACTTTGCTGAGAGTTCATGCCTCATAACCTTTGCTTATAAATCAGCTTAAATAAAAAAATAAATATACTCTCAATTAGAGTCACAGATTTGTTTATTTGTTTGAGACAATGTCTCACTTTATAGCCCAGGCAGGCTTGGAACCCATTATGCAGCCCAGGCTGGCCTTGAACTTGTGGTGGTCCTTGTACCTCATCTCTTAAGTACAGGGGTTACAGGTGTGAACCACCATGCTGGCTTCAAAGGAAGCTTCTTAAGTACAGAGCTTTGACTTGTCATAGCATTTTAATGTGTGTGTCACAAAATAAGTACCAGATAAGTGAACTTTGTTTTACTGATAGGAGAACATAGGCAGTAAAAACTTATAACAATGGAGCAAGGGAATTGAGAGCAAGTCTATCGCAGAGGAATAATGAGTCTAGTTGATCTGTAAAAACATAAAAACATGTCCAAATTTTCAAGAAGTTTACCACTGTGGGCAGGAGCATCAATACCCAGAAGCTGAGTCTGCAAAGCAGGAAGCTCAGGGCTAGAATGGGATTCCTGCCTACACATATTCAAACTGGGAAAAAACATCAGCACACATGAGGTTTGCTTCTGAGCTTCTGAGATATTTAAACTCATGCATTTCATGAAATGCTAATAACATTAAATTTTTAAAGTGAAATTCATCAACAGTTTATAAGTGAAGGCATAAGACTGACCCTTTCCCCTGTCACCTGCCTCTCCAAAATTCTAAACAACACCATCTATGGCTGACTCCTTGTTTATGCACTCTTGCCACAGCCTCTCTGCTACCTCTAAATCTATCTAAATAAGTCTAGTGTTCCCAGAGAACTGCTATTCCCCCAGCTGCTAAAGCTGAAGACAAAGATAGAGCCTCCAGGATCCCCTCTCACACTGCCCCCCCCCCCCCATTCCTCACTTACAAAGGACTCCTTGGCCGATTTATTGAGAACTCATCAGTCACACTTATCTGTCCTCCCCTGCAATTCACCCACACTTATCTCTGCCCTGGGTTCCCCAGATCCTCTTCACTCCTGGCAAAAGCTCTCAAAAACCCCCTATCCCTTTCCTCTCAGACACAAGAAGGCCCTTCAGTTACTTCTGCCTACATTGTCTTATACAGCTGGAAGCTCGTTCCTGTCAGACAGTCATGTTAGACTGGTGCCTCCGTTATCATAAAGACAATTGCTAATTCCCAGTGACTATGCCCCCCCTTCACCATTGATTGCTTGTCCCCTAACCATCTAAGTCCTATGTTAATGTCCCTGGAAAGACTACTCTCATGTAACAAAAGACTCTCAAATTGTATTCTCCCTAACACAGCCAAACCTACTTTCAAATGATAGTTGTTTCCCAATTATCTTTATATAGCCAATCTAAATTCTCCTGGCTCTTCTGAAGAACTCTCAAGACTCCAGATAAGCACTCCTGAACCAAGTTTTCCTGCCTCCTGCCTTTTCCTATGGTGGCATCTCTTCCCCTTTCCCTGGTCTTGGGATTCCTCTTCCCAACTACTAGGACTTATGAACCTAAAAGATTCAGATATACATCCAAGAGAAAAAATTCTCTAAATTCTTTAACTTCAGCTCTGCCCCTAGTCCATCTGTCCCACCTGATTTCAAATCAACTAAGATTGCTCCCACAACTCCAGCCCAGATCCAGCTGTTTCTTTGGGATCTACATCCTAGCCCAGGCTCATCACTACACTTCCCTGTGGCAGAGCCAAGTGAAACTGCCTGATCTTCCTGGCCTTCACCAGAAACCCAGCTTCCTTGGACCCCCTAACAACAATGTCCCAATGTCATCAGGAAACAGCCAGAGACAAAGTCCACTTACCCAACACCCAGTGACATAATAATAAAACAAAAAGGAGGCAATGAAGGGCCTCTGGCCAGCCTGGGCATGGCACACATGGTATGCATGGCTCTGGCAGGCCTTACCCCTCTCCCCATCCCCTCTGCCTTGCTAAAAACCATTAGATTACATTCCTAAAGTCACCGATGAAGTCTACTCCCATATTTGGTCACTTCTTCCTCCTGATGTTGACTTCCAAAGTCCAGCTATGAAGGCATTGAAGTCCAGCAACCAAAAACTCCCTTTGGCTGCCCTAATTAACATGCACAATTAAAGTAAAAAATCTCATCCCAACACGAGGTTTCCACTGTACCTTTAAACAGCCATTTTCCTATGGGCCATGTCTGTCTCTTTTCTATCCGAGGCAGCCCTTTGTCCCCATCTCTGGGACAAAACTCTTGTCCCCTCTCCCTTGTTCCTTTCCTCTTCTCCCCTGTCCTCTCTTTGTTTTCTAATTCTCTGCTCTTTATCCCTCTAGGACAAATAAATCTCCTTTGTGCCAAGAACTTGGTCTTGGGAGTTCTGAGCCGACAGACATCGGTCTTTACAATATAAAATTATTAAAGAGATAACACCCTGCTGTAATAATCAGTAATAAAGAATGCCAATAATTATGAAAATTTTGGTTAACAGTTCTCAATTTGTCCTTTAGAGGTCTCTGGAAACCCTTTTCATAAGGGAGGAGTCGCTTAAATCAAAGCGACTTTTATAGTAATACTAATGCTATTTGCCGTTTTGTTTGCATGGACCTCACAAACAGTGACTGTGAGAGATGGAAAATTCAGAAGCAGATATGAGAATTTTTGTCACTTTTTCAAATTTAGGTGTTTAGATTTTTTTTTAAAGACTGCTATATTTCTCACTACATTCTTTTTCTAAAACTGATACATCACACAAAAACCTTTAAAAATCACTTTGAAATGAACCTGCAAATATTTTAAACATTACAAGATGGCAAATAACAATAGATAGTGTGTGGGGCTGAGGTACTGAGAAGAGCCAGTCTGGAGCAGAAGTGGGGTTGAGGCATGACCAACCCCGGAAATCTCATCTGAGTGTGGTAGGGATGAGGAGCGCTTCCTCTACGGCTCTGGGCCTGCAAGTCCTGGTGCACAACCTTTGACCTCTACCTCTGCTGACTTTGAGGTAGTCAGGCAGTATGGTGGCCAGGTTACAGGTTAAATTTCCTCTCTCCTTATAAGGTAATTTCCAGCAAGTACCTGGAATTCCTCTTCATGCAAGTAAGGCATTCCCAGTGCCTCAGCCCCAGCCAATGATGTATGCTTACCCTAAAAGCCTCTACTCCCCAAAGGTTTAAATAGCCCTTGTCTCCCACCTCACCCCCTAATTAAACAAGCTGCTCAGTGAAGCCTGTCTTTTGAGAAGTCTGCTTCTCCTGCACTCACCTGTCACTTGAGGTCTCCATTACCCCCAGCCATCCCCATTTTGCCTTCCCTCTCAGGCTGCTGAGGGATGGAGAGCAGGGTGGGAATGACAATATTAGACACAAGAAATGAAAAAATATCCTGTTTCCAAAAGCATCAGTTAATATAAAAGGATGAAAACTAACAGGTGAGACAGCCAGAAAACAAAGAGAATAAAACCACTGCAACTATGTTTAGCTTTTATTGTTGTTTTGAGACTGGCTCACATACTCAGGCTGACTTTGAATTTATTATGTAGCTGAAGATGAGCTTGGAACCTTGATTCTGCTGCCTCCATCTCCCAAGTGCTGGTATTACAGGTGTTTACCACTGTATCTGAATATTTCAGATAGTTAAATAAAATCATGTAACACACACACACACACACACACACACACACACACACACACACACACGATGGCTCAGCAGGTGAAGTCACAGGGTGTCAAGCCTGATGACCTGAGTTTGATCCCAGGGACCCACACAGGGGAAGGAGAAACATAAACATAGTAAGTCTACTTAGTACTTACTATGTTTCTATTGTATTTATGTATCATACCTATGCCCCTACCTCTGCTAAAATACAACTTGTAGATATAAAGCATATATTTGAAAATGTCAGCGGTTAAAATTACCTAGTAAGATATTACAAATGACAAGACTATCAGAGTTTTAATGTAGGAGAGAGAATTCTATGATAGCTTCCAAGTTTCCCAAATTTTAATGTATATCCCTTTCATTTGAGTGTTGTGAGGCCTATAATTATACAATAGGATACGGCACACACACCCTGCCTTTGTTCTGTTGTATGTAAAGGTAGTGGT
Source organism: Arvicanthis niloticus (assembly GCF_011762505.2). NCBI lineage: Eukaryota > Metazoa > Chordata > Mammalia > Rodentia > Muridae > Arvicanthis > Arvicanthis niloticus. Next base: position 67,432,268 of record NC_047658.1, on the reverse strand, counting down.
AAAGTTGTTCCCATGAGTACTTTACAGTGTGTAAGATAACAGACTGGAGAGATAGTCCCTTGTCTTGCCTTTGAGTAACAAGAGGAGGGAGGAGGGCAGAGGGAAGGTAGATTAGAGGCATTTTGTTTAACAAGAAGAAAAAGGAAACAATATTTCCACTAAGACAGCAAGAAGACCTTGAAGTAGCACAAAGTCATTATAGATAAATGGCATACTTCCCCTCTGCCCAGGGCCACATAACCAGAGACAATCAGCTTCTTTTTCTTGTCTCCTGTAGCTAGATTGCTTGTAAGAGGAAGAGTTGGAATAAGAAGACATCTGCTCTTATTCCAAGGTTAGAGAGAACAATGATTTGGTTCCAACATTAGGACAGAACCTAAATGAGAGTCCTGGGCTACTTTTTTTCTTTCTTCCCAACTCTCCACAAGCCCGAAGTACTGGGGATTTGCCCCAGGGCCTGGCACATGCTAATCAAGTGTCCTATCACTGACTTACATCCCTATTTCTGACTACTTTCTTAATGGTTGATGACACAGAAGTCTCCAGAGAGAAGGGAGTGTCATCTGCAACTCACAGGCAGATACCTCACTATGGGCAGGCAGGTGCAACATAACTTAGAAACCCATGTGGCCCCTTTTTTATTTGGAGCAGATCTCTTCACTATGGTATGGCAGGGTGTACTGTGTAAGTACCAGCCATATGAAGCTCCGTAGAGAGCAAGGCTTTGCAGAAAATCACCAGGTTATGACTTGGGGCCCAAGCCAGATACCTGCCTAATGGAATCTGCTCTGGACATAAGATGAGGCACAGAGGTATGAATCTTTGCTAAACAGATCCAATTAAGAGAGGCCAGGCGTGGTAGCACATGGCCTTAGGAAGCCAAGGAAAGAGGACTGCTATTACTTTGAGTCCAGCCTGGGTTACAGAGTGAGACTATCTCAAAACAACAACAACAAATCCCAACAACAACAACAAAAACAAAACAGAGGTGGTAGTGGGAGAGTGATGCATTCTATTAATAAAGAAATCAGAATGAGGCAAAAAGAATTGACTATCTCGGTGAAATCTTTGGTGTTTATGATCCTCTTTACAAAACAGAATACAGCCACAGATGATGCCCTGTGAAGAGTCCATCTTCTGGGGGTGAGCCAGAATGGATACCACTTCATAAGGCAAACAGCCACCTACTCAAGTTCTGTTTCCCTATCTTAGAAATAAAGGACACTTCCAGACTAGCTTCCAGGGCACACACAAAGACCAAGGGACAGTGAAGATGGTGGAGCCAGGGAAGACGATCTAGATGAAGGTTTCAGTGTTTCTGTGTGTCTTCTGTTTGAATGACCTTGATCTTGAGACTTTGAAGCAGAACAATGTAAGAGATACATGGGAAACAGACACAAAACTTCTAAATAGGGAGGCCATGAGAGGGACTCATTCAATGCCAGATTCCTAGGGTCACTCCAGGTTTTAATTCTTGAAACCAACTGATCCCAGTGGAAATCTCAAAACCATCCAGTCCATCTCCACAGAATATCCAACTCTTGGGTAGAATGAGAAGCTTCACACTGTTTACATTACTATTTTATAATGCTGGAGTTACTTAAGAAACTCTCTGAAACAGAATCCTTAAACAGAATGGGCCAGATCATAGCGATACAGCAGCAGTAAAGAAAGATAAGCTATCGGGTTGCAGATCTCACTCTCACCGAGGCCAACAGCCAAAGGGTTTCTCAGTTTCTACCTGTGTCAGGGCCCTCCTGGCTGGCATACCCTCTCCCCTACCCCAAATTTCTTCAGCCCAGCAGCTGGGTTGCCCTTCTCCCAGCTGTCTTTGCTTATATAATCCAGCCATTTTTGCTATGCAAGTCCTTTTGGCTTATTTTGTCTACCCTTTGCCTTCCTTGTCTTTGGTCTGGCTTTCCCTTCTCCCTCTTGCTTCTCCTCAGGTTCAGGTTCACTCTGGACTCTCCATATCTCTTCCTCTGGCTATGCTCTCCCTTTTAGCTACAATAAACCCTTTCTCCCACCATACCTAGGGGCAATCTTATCTTTCCTTTTTCTTTCCTTTTTTTTTCATTCACCTGGTGCTGAAACCTGGGACCAGTCATGTCCTATATTTATTGTTATTGTTATTATTATTATTATTTCCTCCTCTTCTTCTTCCTCTTCTTCTTCTTCTTCTTCTTTTTCTACCTCTTCCTCCTCCTCCTCCTCTTCTTCCTCCTCCTCCTCCTCCTCCTCCTCCTCCTCCTCCTCTTCTTCTTCTTCTTCTTCTTCTTCTTCTTCTTCCTCCTCCTCCTCCTCCTCCTCCCCCTCCTCCTCCTCCTCCTCCTCCTTCTTCTTCTTCTTCTTCTTCTTCTTTCTTCTCTTCTTTTTCATTCATCTGCTGCCAAATCCCAGGAGCGTCATAAATGAGTCCTCTTCCAAGGAACTGGGCCACTCTGATTCAAGCTGCTGACCTGACTCTCCTAAGGTATGTATGGATTATTTTTTTCCCCTTGCTGGCTACTGCCACCCACAGAATTTGATTCCAAGTTCTAGAGTCTGATTCTTCAGCTGCTGCTTCCCTCTGCTTGTTCTAACCATTTGTCTCTCATATCTCTGGGGTCTGGCCTGCTATGCCCTCCACATAGGCACCTACATGTTTCTCTGGCTCCTGAAACCTGCTACACCTCGGGCTTGCTACACCCAGGTGGACATCGCCCTTTCTCCTACTCTCTCCTCTCTCCTGTAATAGACAAGTGCCACTACAGAGTTCCCTGCTTTGTCTACTTTAACTACAAAAGCCTCACTAATGTGCCAGGAAGCTTCCTCTTGCCCCCCAGTAGGTTCCAATCACAAGGACAAGGGATGCTTTTCCTCTGTGATTTGGAATGTTTTCTCTCTGTCAAGTTTACTATTCTACTTGGGGATGCCCAGATGGAAATTCTTGATAAAACAAAACTTTATCCACCTCAGCTCAGTTAGCTTTCTCTTGAAATATTTTTTCTGAATAAACATTTCCTATGTGTGTGTATTAGGACATGATTGTTCCTAGGAATGGTTGAAGAGATTTATTGTAGATATGGGACGGGGGCAGCCAGAGCGTAGACCTCAAAATGCTAATAAGCACAGGTTAATTGAAGAGTTATATGCTCCTTTAGCCAGAAATAAGGAAAATAACTCCTTTCAACAAGTAGGAACTATCTTCCTAGGTCCCTGAGGGAATGCTGGCTTGTGTCTAAATGCCAGATGCTGGGAAAGGGAATTTCTTGAGACCTAACACCATCCTTTCCTAGAAATCTAGCTTTATCATTTCCCCTTTGAACTCAATTGTTGGTATCTCCTATTGTTGGTATCAGAGACTAGACTGCAGCCTAGCGTTTCAGGCCCTACAAAGTATTCTTTGTGTACTCTCCAACATATACCATCCACAACTGAAACCCAATAAAGCACTTTCAGCCTTCACAGGCATGGAGGATACTCTGCCCTGGACCTAGATGTCTGGTTCAATGATAGCACCTGCAGCTTTTGTTTGCTTCCTCACTGGCTGAACGGGACACCTACCACAGAAAATTTCCAGTTCTCTTTAACTGTTCTTGGTTTTCTCTGGCACAAAGTAGGTACCCAAATAATGCAATACACGAGCAAATAAATACCTATTCCAGAAATATCCCAGGGATATGTGCTTAGACATTTATACTCTGCAGTGAAAGGTTGCTAGGTCTGGCCTGGCCTTGCTAGGGGTGGAATGGCATGGTTCCTGACTCTGGAATAGGGCCAACAGGGCATGGGCCTCCACTAGTGTCTATGGCTGCTGTGGGCATAAGGCTTTTTATATAATAATGTACATAGTTTCACATTCCTCCTTTGAGGAATGTCTTTCCTGTTAATGTTAATTGTTGGGGGCCGACTTTTTTTTTTTTTTTTTTTCTAACAGCTTTGCAGCCATCTTGAGCCATATACCCTGACATGTGACTTGGATTACAATAGCCTACAACAGCTGAGCACACTCCGATAATCTTGGTTTAGATACCTTGAGATTAAAGGTGCATGAGATTAAAGGTGTGTGTGACTTAAGAGTATGACTTAGAAGTGTAGAGATCAGATTTAGAGACAAGACCTAAGGGCATGATTAAAGGTGTAACTTAGAGGCGTGGCTTAGAAGTAAGACATATAAAAGGCAGAGGCAGATATCAGACACATCAGACATTAGGGAGACACAGAGGAGAGAATCAGACACAGCAGAGAGAAGACAGAGAAGCAGGCACTTGGAAGAGAACTTGGAAGAAGTAACTTTGAACTTGGAGGCACTATCTAGTCTCCATTCTTCGAGTTTGTCCTCACTCTCTCTCTTGCTGAACCCCGACCCGTGGACCTGAGCGGCAGCTTGGGCCGGGATACAGTGGCTGCCAAACGCGGGGCAGCCCGGGCCTCAACATTCAGCTCGGGCGGAGACATATTTTGGCTGCCCGAATGTGGGGCTAGTGAGGCTCTCAACAGTTAATGACTACATGATAATCCAGACAGCATGAGTCCAGGAGGCAAAGGTATGGCTAATGTCTTAGCAAAATGGCAAACACTGGGACCTTCAGGACAGCCCTTAAGGCTTTGGGAAAGAACTCTGAAAACATGAGTTCAAAATACTTTCTTATATACTTTACATCATTTTTAGATGATCTGTAATGCCCAAATTATGTAAATGCTGTATAAATAAGTACACTGTGTTGTTTAGGAAATTCAGTCATGTGCCCTATAATGATGTTTCAGTTGTCATGAACTGAACACCTGATAATGGTCACAAAAAAGTCACAGCAGAACTGAAAACTCTTATTTAGTGACACTGCTACCATCTTGAGTTAGAGCACAGTGTAGTTTGTACACATTTGTGGAGATGTCAGTACATAACAAGTATAGTTTGTCATTTATGACCATGGTAACAGGTGATTGCATTGTGATAGTTATGCATTTTATTGTTGTTTTCACATGCTACTTTTAAAAAGAGTTTTTTAAACTCAAGAAATTAGACATCAATAAACCAAATAGCCCAACTGAAAATAAGATGCTCCACAGGGACATTTGCTCAACTATGTTCACAGCACCTTTATTCGTCATAGCCAGAAACTGGAAACAACTAGATATCCCTCAACTGAAGAATGGATAAAGAAAATGTGGTACATCTACACAATGGAATACTATTCAGCTAATAAAAACAAAGACATCATGAAAAATGAAAGCCACAAGAAGACCTACAATGCCAACTAACCTGGGCCTATGGGGGCTCACAGAGACTCAACACCAACCAAAGAGCACACAGGGGCTGGACCTAGGCCTCCCCCAACATTTGTAGCAGATGTGCAGCTTGGTCTTCATGTGAGTCCCCTAACAATTGGAGTAGGGGCTGTCTCTGACTCTGTTGCCTGTCATTGGATCCCCTTCCCCTACCTTGATTGCCTGGTTGGGCCTCAATAGGAAAGGAGGTGCTTAGTCCTGCTGGGACTAGATGTCCCAGGCTGGGGTGGTACCCAAGGAGAGACTAAGTGGGGGTCTACTAAAAGTAAGGGTGGGACTGAGAGTAGAGGAGGGAAGGGGCTATGATTGGTATGTAATATGAATAAAAAACCTAAATTATGAGATTAAAAATTATGAGATTAATTAATTAATATGAGATTATGGTCTTGCCAGGCAGCTAAATTTCATGTTAAGTCTCTAGACTATATCATTTGCTCATGTGCTTTATTTAGTATCATACTGCTCCATTCATCATGGCCCTAGGAGCAATGCTAAGAGAGAGAGGGGGGAGGAGGGGAGAGAGATCTACAGTAAATGCACTCTGTGGTTTTTGCACAACAATAAAATCAAGTAAGCAACCATTTGGAAAACACAACCATTCTGCAGTGATAAGGATTGACCACAGAAATAAAGCTGTATGTACTCATAGCCAGCACACTTTACAGGACCTACTTACATGAATCATATCAGCAACAACAGGACTTCTGTTCCCACTGGTGCTTGGTTGAGTTTGCAGATGGGAACTCAAGGACAAGGGGGCTGACTAAACATTCCTGCTTCTCTCTGGTCCCCAACCTTCCGTCCCCACACACCCTCAGCTCTCAGCAGGGATGTGAAGAGCAGGCCTTGTCTTCTAAAGGCAATGGGAAGGGACAAAGAGGAAGGAATGAGCAAGGCGTTTGACCTTACCTGCTGATGCAGGAGCTTCAAGCCACCTTTCTTTTCTAAGCTCTTTTATCCTGGAAGGAAGCAGACCATGTATTAGCTCACAGGCCTCTTTTGGTTAGCATTATGGCCAGAAGAGATGCATTACCCAGGCAGGCTTTCACCTGAGAGGAGGGTCTGTGCTTCCTTCCCTTTAAAGGGTAAGTCACCAATCAGAATGATGGATATAGAGAACCACTGTCTACCTGAACTTACATCCTTCTTCCAGGCTGTTAGTTCTCTCATCTTCAAATCCCACAATCCTGGGGATGCAGAGATGACTCCATAGTTAGCTCTGAGCACTGGCTGCTTTTCCGGAGGACCCTGATTCCCAGCACCTACCTAGTGGCTCACAGCCCATCTGTAACTACAGTTCCAGGGAATCTGGCACCATCTTCTGGCTTCTGTGGACATGAGGTACTCACAAGGTACACAGACACACATGCAGCCAAAACAACCACACACAGAGAATAGTAAAAACAAAGGATTCCCCCCCCCAAAAAGCCCCCCCCCCAAAACAAATAAAACCAACCCCCTGTAGCATTTGTCCTGCAAGGATACTTAGCTGCCCCTTTCTGGGTAGATGTAAAGAGGAGTATGGTTAGTGAAGGGGAGTGCTGGAGAGGTGAGGTGGGAGTGGGTAGGTGGGGGAGCACCCTCTTAGAGACAAAGGGGACAGGGAATAGGAGGGGGTTTGTGGAGGGGAGACCAGGAAAGAGGACATTTGAAATGTAAATAAAATAATCAATAGAAAAAAAAAGAAAAAAGAAAAGAAAGAAACCTTGGGGTGGGATGGGGTGGGGGGAGGAGTATGGTCCAGAAAGATAAAGCATGTTTTTTCCCTCAAGGTCATCCAGGAACTAAAATTCAAAGCCAGGGCTACGGCCCAGTCTTCCTGGCCTGTGCGTCTGCTCTGTCCATTCTTCTCAGGAGGGGAGATGGAGGCCCTTGTTTGGACAGCAATCCCAGGCCTTTCTCAACAGATCACACTGAATTCACCTGACTGGGCTCCAGTGGGAGCCCTTATTTGAAAAGGGGGTGTGGTGGTTTGAATATGCTTAGCCCATGGGAAGTGGCACTATTAGGAGGTGTGGCTTTCTTAGAGACGGAGGTTTGGCCTTGTTGGGGGAAGTGAGTCAGTGTAGGGGTGAACTTTGAGGTCCCATGCTCAAGTTCTGCCCACTATGGACAGAATCTCTTCCTGGCTGCCTTTAGATCAAGATATAGAACTCTCAGCTCCTTCTCCAGTACCAAGTCTGCCTGTATGATGGACTGAACTTCTGGAACTGTAAGCCAGCCCCAAATTAAATGTTGTCCTTTATAAGAATTTCCTCAGTCATGATGGCTCTTTGAAGTAATGAAACCCTAACTAAGACAGGGGGTGAGGGAGTAAGCTGCAGGCAGAAGGAAAAGAGAGGCTGATATTCCAAACCCACTTTGCCATGGAAGGTGTCAGAAGAAAACAACCTTTTCCTCAATTCTCTGTAAGAACCCATTTATTACTTTTATTTAGAGGAATTTTTCATTTAGAATTATAAGTAAATACTTACCAGTGATAACAAAACACAAACGTAATGATAAATGCAGAAGCAAGATCCAGGAAAAGCCAGATGACCATGTAGTATCCTGGTGTCTGCAAAACATGAACCAACCGAAGGTGAATCGCTCTATAGCGGAAGGTTTCAAGTTTCTTGCTCATCTACTTGGGCTGAGGGCCATAGGAAGTGGGGCCAGGTGAGACTACCTTCAGCTATTCTAACAGTCACCCGCACACAGACAGGGGATCTGCAAGAGATACATTGTGCCAAGCTCTTCATCTCCCTTGACTCTGAAGGCAAACATCTGTGGGAATTACAGACAAGTCACACCAAGTCTGTCCCGGACCCAGGACTCCAGTCCAGGTTATCTGACATCTTGTGCTCTCTTTCTGTAACATGGCCTCCAATATCTAGCTACTTCCATATAGTTCTGGGAAGCCATTCATAATGCAACTGTCTATGAACTAGTACCTGGGCACCACTGGTCAGAATCAACATTCTTCACAGAAATGCTGAATTATATGTAATTCCCTTTGATTCACACACCCACTTCTCCAGACTCTACCAAGATCAGTTCTTTCCCCAGCACTCTGGGAACTCTGACTCCTGCACTGATTCACATGGATTTCCTAATCTCTGCTTTGATTTTTTCCTCTACTCATGCATTGCTCCTTCTCAGTGTTACTCTTGACGCTACAGAATCTGGTGCTTTTTAGTCTTTCTTAAGCTTTTCTGCCCAATGCTTAACTTTCAAAGGAGCAAAGTTAAACTTTTCTTTAAAAAAAAAAAAAAAAAAAAAAAAAAAAAAACAAGATTTATTTTATTCGTACCACACGTGTACATATGGGTGTTTCCAGAATCCAGAGGGAGGCATTGAACCCCCTAGAACTTGACTTCTGGGCAGTTGTAAACTGCCTGATATTGGTGCTGGGAACCAAACTTAGGACCTTTAGAAGAATAGCAAGCACTCTTAACTCTCCAGCTCCTAGACTGTTTCCTAGTGGGAATAGTAGAGTGTGTCTATAGTCCCATCCACTTGGGAGACTAAGGTGGAGAATGACTTGAGGCCAAGAGTTTGAGGCTAGCATGAGTGGCACATTGAGACTCCCTTTTGACAAACCTGTTTTCTGTTGCATGCTGCTCAGTCAAATCATTCTAGGCAGACAAGAAACCCAGGCTCTGTTGCAGTAACTGGCTAGCCACAGCTCCCTCCATAGGTGCTAAGTGATTGGATTTAGCAGTGGCTGCAAACCAGGTCTTCAGGTCCACCAAGTCCCACCAGGGTGCCAGGGTAATACAGCTGGATGCTGGCTCATTTATTTAAGAGCATTATATTCAAGAAACAGTTTTTACTTGGCAGACAAAGGGCTCTGGCTTTCTTCACACAATATACCCTCTCACTGTTGCTGCTGCCATAGCACTAGCGTGTGCGTGTGGATATGCTTGCACATGAAGCCTGCAGCAGCAAAGCCCTGGGGTCAGACAGACCTCGCATTAAGAGAAGGTGGACCAAGACACCTGTGAGCTCCAGTTTTCTATGGGATAATAAAAATAATCTCCAATGAGATTACACTGTAGCGTGTAAAGTGCATTGTAACAAATAAAGAACCCAGAAGAGTTCGGGTGGTGAGGGAGAAGGCACATCTCCATTACTCACAGATGTCTCTATTCTGAAGTAGCTTAACAGGGGTCTCCATGGGGGTGGGAGAGCACAGTCACACCAGGTTTAGAATGATGTGGACAAGCAAGCAGCTCACCATGAAGAAGAGAGGGTGAGTGAGCTGATGCAGGAGCTCAATGTTGTCTGTGGTCACAGAGTTGATACGAGAACACCAGGCCAGTGAGAAGAGCCAAGGCTCGTTGATAACATAGACATTGATGAAGATTTTAGCTTCCTTATAATGTCTGGAACAAAAACAGAGCCCACAGAGGGTTTGGTTTTAGCTCAGTTGTATTCTCAATAACTAAAGGGCAACAACCACATTTGTGAAAAGCGACGACTTAAATCACCAGACAACACCTGGTCAAAGGACAGCTTCAGATCCATTGCAACAGAAGGGGCTCAGGGGAGGCAAAGGCTGCTCTAGTCCTCTGGCTCCTACAGCACCAACAGAGCTCTGGTAAACTAAATGTCCTAAGGGGGTGCAGCAAGACACAGAAAATGGAAAGAGAAAAAGAGAAAGAATGGGGTGGGGGGGACAACAACAGACACAAATCTTTTATAACATTTACAAATCTTCCCACCACAGCCAGTTTCAAACTATAACTAAGAAAACTAGTTTGCAGAGGAGCACATGGCTCCGGAATGGGTGCTTCTACATGCCACTCACTGCCTGTCACCTTGGGCATGTGGGTCCCATAGGATTCTATCCCAGCACAGCCCACCCTGATGCTGATGACCTGCTTGCTCACTTGCCATTTTCTGTTTGACTGTAAACGAGTTACAGCAGAAACTACTATAACCCTACCCTACTTTGTGAATCCAGACCTAGCTCAGCACCTGGCTCTATAAGTGTAAGTTTTAATTGAAAGAACAAAGTAAAAGCCAGTGTGGTGACCGTTTTAACATTTTCTTATTGGATATTTTATTTACATTTCAGATGTTATCCCCTTACCCACTAAACCCCGCCCAGGAACCCCCATCCCATCCCCCCTCCTCCAGCTTCTATGAGGATGTGCCCCCACCTACCCCCCCACTCCCACCTCCTCACCCTCGAATTCTCTACCCCCAATTCGGTGTTCAGCCTTCATGGGACCAAGGATCTCCTCTCCCACCTATGCCTGACAAGGCCATCCTCCCCTACATATACAGCTGGAGCCATGGGTCCATCCCTATGTGCTCCCAGGCTGGTGGTTTAGACGCTGGGGAGCTCTGGTTGGTTAGCCATTTTAACAATTAAATACAATGAGTTTTGTGGTATTTTGTTTTTTAACAAGCATTTGGTGGGAGAAAACAAACCCAACTGTCTATAAGGCACTAAGTCAGTGAACACCTTGGCCTGATCTGTGGAGAAGGAAGAGAATAAGTGAAGGACTCGCAAAGCAAGGCCAGTGTCATCTCAGAATTCAAGTTCTCAGAAAGCACACCAAGTGCCCCTCTGCTGCTGCTTAGCCTGTGGGCTGAGGTCAGGTGGAAGTGTTTGCCTAAGCACTTTCAAATCCTGATCCAGTAGTCACATAGGAGAGTACAAGTCTGCCATACACTAGCATGGCAAACGATGTGCTTCAGAGGAGAGACCTAAGATAATAACCATGCCTTTCTACAGGAGGTGCTGCTAATTTCCTGTTCACAGGTAAGAACTGCCTCTAAGTTCTGCAGGTCACATAAAGAGAAACTTAGAAAGAATTTAAAGGGAAAAAGTAGTGAAAAAGACTTCTTTGTAGTGTTTAAAACTATAACTTGAAATTCAATGTTTTAAAATATGAATAATGGCTGTAAAAACTATAATTAAAAACATAATACCCTTAAGAATTACTTCAAAGAAAATGAAATACTTTGTTATGAATTTAAGAAGCATTAAGGATGTAACCCTGAAAATGTAGAAATAGTGATGAAAGCAAGCGAAGAACCCAAGTCAACAGAGTGATGCTCACCAGACTGGAGAGCATCAGGGAAGAGCTGCCAGCTGTCCTTAAGCTGATCTGGAAGGTCAATGAGAGTCCTAGAGAAGGCTGACAAAGGCCTGTTTACACAGTCAGGTCACCTGATCCAAAACACACATGCGAAGGTACAGCTCTAGGAAAATAAAATCTTTGGTGGGGATGGGTCCGAGGGAGTGCTAGAGTCTCACTCCAGTGCAAGGTGATCTTAAACTCACTATTTAGTCCAGGCTGGCCCTGACAATCTTTAGTCTCCCATATGCTGGGGAAAACATACTTCAGTCTGGAAAAATAATAAGTGAAAGGGAATTAATCACCGTATTCGACAGTGAAGCTACATGTAATCAAGACACCAAGGTACCAGAGCAAGAACAGACACATCAGTTAGTGGTCCTGAATAGAAACTCCAGAAAAAGACCTATATAAATTTCCTCAAATATACCTGTGACAAAGCTGTTAAAGCGAGTGGAACAGTAGATTTCAACAAATGTCACCAATTTGGAAGGCCAGAGGCCCTCTCCCAAAAGAACATTAAAATCTCAACCAAACCCCAGACTATGTATAAAAATGAGCTCAGGATGATTTGTAGGCTTGAGTATATAATGTAACAATATAAACCTTACAGAAGACACAGAAGAAAAGAACTCTGTCAGCTCTTGAGTTGAGCAAAGAGTTCTTAGATTAGAGCTAAGTGCTCACTTCCTTAAAGGGAGAACTCACAGGCCAGCCTCATCCAAATGCAGACACTGCTCTTGCTTTGTGGAGACCTTGTGCCCTGTTAAGAAGATGCCACAGTAAGTAAGTCATAGACTAGGACAATGTGCTCCCTTTTATACAGATTCATATTTATTTATAAGTGTGTGTGACTGAAATTATTGTACAAGTGCCCATGGACTCTAAAAGAAGGTGTCAGATTCCTGGAGCTCCAGTTATGGATGTTTCTGAGCCTCCCAGGATGGCACTGGGGACTCTAGGAACTCTGGAAGAACAGTTCATATTGTTATCCACTGACCCATCCCTCCAGTCCCAGGAAAGTGCTTTCAAATCCTATCTAACAAAGGGGGAAAAGAATTCTTAAATTCAACAATAAAGAAAAGGAATTTAAATGAAGAAATCTATGAGCAAGTAAACACAGCATCTTTAGCCTTTAGAGAATATGTTTAAACAAACTGATGTTACGTGCCTGTTAGAAAGGATAAGATTAAAAAGTGACAACACCAAACATTACCAAAGATGCAGAAACTCTGGGTCACGGTGTTGGCAGGAATGTAAAAGGTTACAGCCTTCCTGGAAAAGTCTGGTGGCTTTTCATAAAACTTTCAATTACTGTACCCAAGAATTTGAAATCTGGGGCATTTTATCCCTGACATAAAGACTTGTATTTGCATGAAAGCCCATATGCAAACAGATGGAAATAATCCGATGTCCTTCTGCTAGGAACTGATTAAACAAACTTTGGTAAACACACCATTGAACACTATTCAGCAACAAAAGGAACAAATTACAGATAAATGCCCTGGATACAATTTAAGAGAATTATGAGTGAAAAATAAACTAGTCCTCAAATAATATGAGTTGTTCCTTCTTGCTATAACACATTACAGACATTTTGCCAGGGGTTAAGATTTTGGGCTGGGGGAAAAGACAGGAGAGTAGCTGCTCAAGGACAGGGTCAAAGGACGCTGGTGACCACAGTTCAGAAGTTGTTTTCACTCCCAGCTTCACACACCATTGTTCACAATGGCCAAGCTAAGGAATCAACCAAAGTATCTACCAATAGATTTATAAAATTGATTAAGAAATGGATTAAGAAAATATGGTGCTTATATACAATGGGATACTACTCAGTGTTTAAAAAAATTAAATTAAATTAAATTCTGCTAGCTGCCCCAATATGGATGAATCTGGAGAGCACTATACTACATGAAATGAGCCAGAGGTAGAAAGACAAACGGTGTATAATTGTGCTTAAATATGGAATCTTAAATAGTCAACCTTACAAAAGTGTAGAGTAAAATATATATACAATCATATAAAAATATGTGTGGAGAGGCTGGAGAGATGGCTCAGCTGATCAAAGTACAGTCCACTCTTCCACGGGACCCTCGTTCAAATCCCAGCAACCACATGGAGGCTCACAGTCATCTTATAACTCCAGTTCCAGGGGATCTTACACTCTTGTCTAGCTTCTGTGGGCACTATACATATGCACATACACACATCATGGAAACACACACACATAAAATAATAAATGGACCTTTAACACAAGTATTAAATGGTAAGGAATTAGAGTACGAAGAAGGAGCATCATCTACATATCATACATGTTCATTAACAAAAAAGGGAAGCAGAAAAAGCAATGAGAATCTGGAGGAGTCAAAGATGATATAAAACCAAATAAGGCGTGAGGGAAAGGAAGCTAAGTAGAACTGATATTTTGTCAATGTTACAGCAATGATGCATGCCAAGAGCTGGGGTAAAACACTTACCTCATCCCAGTGTAGAACAATCTCTTATAGTCAACATTTATTATACTAATATTCTTTTGTGTAAGCTCTGTAATGGACCATAAACGACCCACGTGCCGAAAACCAGGAGCTATGTACTTGACATAGTCTCTATCAAAACCAGTCAACCAAAGTATCTGCAAGAAGAAACACAGTGGATGCTCAACTTTCCTAATTGCAAACAGCCCAGGAGAATGGGTGAGACTCCATTCCAGCACTGGTAGTAGTCTATAGGAAGCAGAGAAAGAGTCTAGCCCTTGGTGCAGCAATCAAATTAGTTATATTGTCTAATGAACTCTTAAAAATGGGGAAAACTGCTGTGGAATTGAGTTTTCCCCCAGACCTTTCCATCCACCAGTTAACAGTAAGTTAAAGGCCCAAGCATATAGAAAGATTCATACAAAAAAAAAAAAACAAAACAAAACAAAAAAACAAACAAACAAACAAAAAAAACAACTGAGGGCTAACGATGTATTGTAGCCCAGTGGTAAGGCTCCTTCCTAGTACTTGCAGGATCGTGAATTAGATATTTAACAGAGAAAAAATATTGGTAGATATGAGTATTAAAGTACTATACCCTAGTTTCTGATGCCCAAAGCCCTCTTTAAGAGGAGCTACTTAGGTGTTTCCTGGCAACAGGGATGCTGCCGTGACTCAGCTGTGGAAAGAGCTCCATTTGCAGGGAGGGAGATACACATTTGTTTTACTCACAGCATTGCTGATTTTGAGAAATTAAGTGATTTGAAAAAATAACTTTGCAAATAAAGAGTGATTCTAAAAGAAGAAACCAAAAGCAAATGAGGAGCAGAGCTTCACGCCACTGAGAGCGGTGGTCTCTCTGCATGGTTCTTTAAAGCCAATGCCCTCAAAGTTATACTGTCGTGAAGACCATGACTGTATTGTCATGTTAGGTCTATGTTGAGCACTGGATAGATCACCTCAGTGTTATCATACACACTATTATGTTTTGGTGTGGTCCTAGGGACTGAACACACAGTCCCAAGCATGCGAGGCAATAATCCTACTGGTGAGCTATATCCCCAGCACTCTTAAATTTTTTTTTTTTAATTTTGAGGCAAAGTCTTGCTAAGTTGTATAAATTGTCCTTATTCTATATCCATGCAAACTTTAAACTTGTCATCGTCTGGCCTCAGCATCCACAGTAGCTGGGATTATATGAGCCAAGCCTCATATACATTATTCTCTTTTCCTGCACATGTGTGTATGTGTAGCATACATATGTGAATGCCCACAGGTACACAAATGTACACGTGTGCACATGCATATGTGTGTGCATACGTAGAGGCCAAATGTTAACATAAGATATCTTCTTCAGTCTAACGCTCTCTCAACTGAGCTATTTCGGCTGTCATAAGGTATCTTCTTAATTGGTTCCCATTTTATTTTTTGAGACAGAGTCGATCACTGAACCTGGAGTTTGCCAACCCCAGTTAGTCTAGCTAGCAATCTTGTCCTGCCCTGTCTCTGCCTCCTAAGTTCTGGAATTACAGGTGGCTCCCATGCCTGTACAGCTTCTACATGGGTTCTGAATATCCAAACTTCCACCCTCATGCTTGTGTGCAAGTGGTTCATGCACTGAGCTGTCTCCTCAACTCCTAAATCATTCTTTAACAATGCACTAATAAATTTGGTTTAAAAACGTAAGAAGTCGCAATATTTTCCCTATTGGGAGCATTTTAACTGGATCATTCTCAGATTGCCTTCTGTGGCTGTATAAACAATTATTTCCATTTCCAAAGGAAGCAATATCACTTACTGATCTCAGAGAGGACTTATATGGTAGTTAAATTCAACTACACTCCTGACCAGACTGCTCACCTCCCAACCTCTGCCATAAATACTAAGAAAGACATACCAGATGTTGTTGAATATTAGAGTCAAGGATGACCCTTACTACTCTTCGGACAAAGCTGTTTCTGAGAGGATGTCCTGGTGGAGGGCCGAAAAGATCAAATATCACAAGCTTCTGTTCCCTTTGTGCAAGTTTCAATAAGTCAGTCAGCTGTGGAATTGACTGGCTGGCTGCTCTTCTTTTGTCATCCTCTGATAAAGGTTTCATGCCATAAAACGGCTTATTCTAAAGATAAATGTATCAAAGAAAACATTGGTTCTGGTCAAGCACTCCCAGGTTTCCTGCTCTGTGACTCTGCTTCCATACTGCTTACATTACCACTCAATTACTATGCCTTCTGACATACGAGGGGAATACAATGTCATCTCC
Source organism: Arvicanthis niloticus (assembly GCF_011762505.2). Classification (NCBI taxonomy): domain Eukaryota; kingdom Metazoa; phylum Chordata; class Mammalia; order Rodentia; family Muridae; genus Arvicanthis; species Arvicanthis niloticus. The sequence continues at coordinate 67,416,186 of NC_047658.1, read as the reverse complement.
ATTGGTGATTTGAGGGTTCAGAATGATTTCTTTGATATCCTAGACTTCTTATACACATACCAAAAGTTCTCCATTTTCTTAACTTTTTCTTTTTAGTCTTTTCTTCTGCAACTCACAGTCCCCAGCTCCCCCCCCCCCTTTTTTTAATCACACTACCTTACCACATGGGCTCTTGCTATCATAGTTTTGTGTAACGGAAAGAACATAAGCTTTGGTTCAGGGTTCACTGTGTTTGTCCCAGCTGTACCACTCCCTCAGTTGTTTACCATGTCAACTGCTAAAATCCTACTCTACCTGCTCAAACGCTTCCTCCTTCATGAAGCGTTTCTTAAGTATTTCTGAACTAATGACAATTTGATAGCAAGATATTCCAATGGTCGATTTTTAAATTTCTATAAATTTATATATTGTGCTGCCTTTGATAGTATTCATATACATCTTAGACCACAGTTAAAATCCTCACTCAGTATACTTCTTGCTGTTCATTTAAACTCAACCATACTCAAGTTTTCAGGACACTGGCATAATGTAGCCAGATTCTTTGCCAGAAAACCACATAAATGGCCTCTAGCCTTGTTCTGAATAGAGCCTTTGCTTCTCTCATGAGTTGGGCCTCCACTGTCCATGTTTCTCTTCACATTCTTGTCTTCCAAGCTCCTATGAGAATCACTCATTAAGATCTGTTTGCAGCATTCAAAGACTTCTAGGCCAGAGTTTCAGAATTCTTTACAATCCTCTTGTAAACCAGTTCTGAAGACCCGAGGACCACATGGTACAACAATGGACTCCATTTCTCAGTACCAATTGTCTGTATTACTTTTCTCATTGTTAGACAAAATTCCTAGCAATAAGCAATCCAAAGGAGGAAGGGTTTGTTTTAGCTCATAGTTTGAGGGTACAGTTAATCATTTTGGGGAAGGCATGACCTCAGAAACTTGAGGCAGCTGGTCACATCGTATTTGTAGACAGGAAGTAGAGAATGATGAATGCCACTGTTCAGCTAGCTTTCTACTTTTTATGCAGTCCAGGACTTTAGCCTAGAGAAGAGTGCTGTCAACTGTTAATGTAGTTATTTCCAACACAACTAACCTAATCTAGATAATTCTTTACAGGCATGACCACAGGCTAACCTAATCTAGATAATTCTTTACAGGCTTGACCACAGGCTAACCTAATCTAGATAATTCTTTACAGGCATGACCACAGGCTAACCTAATCTGGATGATCTTTTACAGGCAGGATCATAAGATAACTTAATCTAGATGATCCTTCATAGGCTTCTCAGGAAGCTTATCTCTTAGGTAATTATAGATCTTGTCAAGTTAACAAACAATTCTACTCTTGGTCAATATTCTTAGTTTTAATATCCCAAACTGTAAAACAGGAGAGTAGTGTAGTAATCTATGTGTTTCTCAATTTTTTTTGATCCAAGATCTTGCTGCATAGCTTAGACTGGCTTCAAATTTATAGTTCTCCTGCCTCAGCCTCCTGACTGCTGGTATTACAGGTCTGTGCCACCACAACCAGCCTTTGGGATTATTTTGAAGAGTAAGCATGTATCTGATATGCTTATTAGTATACTGAATATACTGAAAAAGAATCCCTGAACTTGAAGGTTGGATGAGATAAACTTCCACAACTGAAAACCAAAAGAAACCAAAGGCTGAAGCCTATGAGAAGAGAACACACAAAGACAATAGGGTATAAGTAACAAAGGTGAAGGCAGCACATCCCACGATCTTAGGAGCATTGTATGTGATAGGAAACATGAAGTTACAGCGAATGGTGCTGGTTCAACTGGAGATCAACATGTAGAAGGATGCAAATCAATCCATTTATATCTCCTTGTACAAAGCTCAAATCCAAGTGGATAAAAGACCTTCACTTAAAACCAGATACACTGAAACTAATAGAAGAGAAGGTGGGGAAGACCCTCGAATACCTAGGCACAGGGGAAAAGTTCCTGAACTGAACACCAATGGCTTATGCTCTAAGATCAAGAATCGACAAATGGGACCTCATCAAATTGCAAAGCTTCTGTAAGGCAAAGGACACTGTCAACAAGACAAAACGGCAACCAACAGATTGGGAAAAGATCATTACCAATCCTACATCTGATAGAGGGCTAATATCCAAGATATACAAAGAACTCAGGAAATTATACTCTAGACAACCATATAACCCTATTAAAAAATGGGGTACAGAGCTAAACAAAGAATTCTCAACAGAGGAAACTCAAATGGCTGAGAAGCACCTTAAGAAATGCTCAACATCCTCAGTCATCAGGGAAATGCAAATCAAAACAAACCTGAGATACCACCTCACACCAATCAGAATGGCTAAGATCAAAAATACAGGTGATAGTAGATGCTGGCGAGGATGGGGAGAAAGAGGAACACTCCTCCATTGTTGGTGGGATTGCAAGTGGGTACATCCACTCTGGAAATCAGTCTGGCAGTTCCTCAGAAAACTGGACATAACATTACTTGAGGATCCAGCTATACCACTCCTGGGCATATACCCAGAAGATGCTCCAACATATAATAAGGATATATGCTCCACTATGTTCATAGCAGTCTTATTTATAATAGCCAGAAGCTGGAAAGAACCAAGATGTCCCTCAACAGAGGAATGGATACAAAAAGTGTGGTACATCTACACAATGGAGTATTACTCAGCTATTAAAAAATAATGAATTCGAGAAATTTTTAGGCAAATGGATGTATCTAGAAATTATCATCCTGAGTGAGTTAACCCAATCACAAAAGAACACACATAGTATTTACTCCCTGTTAAGCGGATGTTAGCCCAAAAGCTTGGAATAGCGAAGACTCAACCTGCAGACCACATGAAGCTCATGAAGAAGGAAGACCAAGAGGGGATGCCTCAGTTCTACTTAGAATGAGTAACAAAAATACTCAAGGGAACAAATATGGAAACAAAACATGGGACAAAAACTGAAGGAGGGGCCATCAGAAGACCATTCCACCTGGGTATCCATCCCATGTACAGTCACCTAAGCTAGACACTGATGTGGATGGCTGGAAGTGCATGCTGTCAAGAACATGATATAGCTGTCTAATTAGAGGTCTGTCAAAGACTAACACATTCAGAGGACGATGCTCACAGTTAACCACTGATATGATCAAGGGTTTCCCAATGGAGAACTTAGAAGACTGAAGGAGCAGAAAGGGTTTGTGACCCCAGGAGGAAAGCAACAATACCAAACAACCAGAGCCCCCCAGGGTCTAAACCACCAGCCTAGGAGCACATAGGGAGGGACCCATGGCTCCAGCAGTATATGTAGGGGAGAATGGCCTTGTCGAGCATAGGTGGGAGAGGAATTTCCAGAGGGGTAGTGGGGGGGGTAGGTGTGGGCACTGCCTCAGAAGCATGAGGAGGGGGGATGGGATAGGAGGTTTCTGGGTGGTGGGAGGAAGTGGGGTAAGGGGATAAAATCTGAAAGGTAAATATAATACCCAATTTTAAAAAAGAGATGAAAAAAAGGAAAAAAGGGGAAAAAAGAAAAATAGGAGATTTAATAACACAAATGGAAGGATTTAGAAATTTAGGAGGCAGTTTATGTTAATGGAAACAGCATCATAGAAACTGGAAAATCTCACCCTCATAGAAGCACAAGAAGGGGGGGATGGGTTCCTAGGTGGTGGGGGGAATGGGATAAGGGGATAGAATTTGAAATGTAAATATTACAACCAATTTAAAAAAGGGGGAAAAAGGAAAGTTGTTAGAACCAACATCTTTAAAAAAAAAAGTCAGCCCTCTAGGAAAAAAAATTTTTTTTCTTGATACTAAAACTTGTTCTGAGAACTGTATATTGCAGAATACACAGCCTTGGTGTATCTACTCATCAAGCAAACTGAGCAGACCTGCTCAAACCTCCAGTGTCCTGGAATTCCATCTGGATGCAGTGAAGACACAGCATCAGAGGCTTATCAATTTACTCTTTCCCCCCACCCCTCTTCTAATATCTCAATGCCCGTAATCAGCTTGAAGAAGTTAAAGAAGAGTCAGCGCCCCTCTTCCCTGGGCTTGGGGACAGAGGTGGTTAATACTGGTCTGTCTTTCTAGGGAAAAGTAGTGGTTTTGTTGGAACAGGGAGGATTAGCTAGGACTTATTGCATAGCCATAACCTATTGGTAGAAATCTGTACAATTAGTATCAAGATGAAGTTATAATTTCTTAAATGGTACAAAATTTACTTTGATTTCAAATTTAAGGTTTTCATTGGTACGAGCCTCTTATTTATATAAAAATAAGATGAATATTGGTACTCGCATAGGCATTGTGCCTATATAACACATTTAGGAATACAAGGCATAGACCCAGTCCTTCTTTAACTTTTTAAACAGATTTGAGACGGTTAGCCTGTGAGTTAAGGGACTATAGCAAATTCAGGGCTTTGAGTTAATTGTTAGGGTGTTTTCCATATTTTATTTAGAAATAGCTGAGAGGAGTTAACAGACAACAGTCCAAGTTACCTTGCATGGATAGTTGGTTTTCAAAACATCAGAAGTCCATAGATTTGATGTTACAAATATTTCTTTATTAATGTTCATTTTGATTAGAGACCTGTCTGCTCCTGACAGCTTCCTGTTGTGGATTCTAAGAAAAAATTGAGCATCCTTGGAGCTACTCCATTTGTGCGGTGACAGCCACTAGGCAAGAATTGCCTCTTTCCATCTACAGATAAATTACTGTCCAGAAAAGGACACACTTGCAGACTAGTCGACTGATTATATCTGCCTAGACAGAGTAATCAGCCCTTAATAATCCTGCATCACTAAGGTCTGTCAGATGATTCTGGGCCAGAAGGCTGAAGATTTGATGCTCCAACGTTCGGTCATATAGGGGCTTTCCAGGTGTTCAGCATTCTCTATAAATTGGCTAAGTTTTAGAAGCTATGCTTTGTGCTTCCCATAATTTCAGTTAACTCAGTCATTCTGGATTTCTGATGGGGTTGAAGACCTATAGTCTCATAGCCAATCCTGGCTATTTACTTTGAGAGAAAAGATCTGAGTGGATGGTTTTCAGCTGACATTTATTCTAAAGCCAAGAAAAAAGCCAGGTTCAAAACTAAGTGTTTTAGTTAGGAGAGATGACAGAGGTTCTGGTTAGTCAACAAAATGATGGACTGGGTATTAGGACTATCTTGTACCTCACTGGTACAATTAGGAGTAATTATGCTCTAATTGCATTTTGAGAGAAAAGTTTTATTTTAACAGGAAGGGTGAAGCTAGGTGATGAGAGAGAGAAAAGGGGGGGGGGCATGGAGGCAGATGTTCACATGTCTCCACCAGTCAAAGATAGTTTATATATCTAGGTTGGGTATTGGGTTACACTTCTGATTGAGCATTACCAAACTTATAAAGCCTTTGATCAACATTTAAAAAATTGTATAAAAGCAAAAAGGAAAAGGGGGCATGGGATAGGGGTTTTCTAGGGAGGGGAAATGGGGAAAGGGGATGGCATCTGAAATGTAAATAAAATATAAAAAAATAAAAATAAAAGTGAAAAAAGAGAGAGCTGAAAACACTAAATGTAAAAAAAAAAGAGATTGTCTCAAGTCTTAGAAGGAACTTTGGACTTTATAATGGTGTTGAGACTGTTAACGACTATGGGACTTTTGAAGTTGGGTTAAGTGCATTTTGTGTCATGAGATGCTCATGAGTCCCTAGGGCTAAGGGGACAAATGTAGAGATTTGAATTTAAAAAATGTCTCACATAGGCATATGTATTTGAACACTTGGTCCCCAGTTGGTGGTACCACTTGGAGAGGTTATATAGCCTTTAGGAGATGCAGCCTTGCAGAAAAGTATGTCACTGAGGGCGAGCTTTAAGAGTTGTTCGCCTTGTTCACCACTTGCTTTATTCCCTCTGCTTCCTGTGTGTGGATAAAGATGTGATCAGCCACCGTCTTGCTCTGTCACCATGCAATGTGTTTCCTGCCTTTATAGACACTCCCTCTGGAACTATGAGCTAACATAAAGCCTTTCTTTCTTAAGTTGTTTTTGTCATGGTATTTTATCACAGCAACAGAAAAGTAATTGATTCTCTAGTCACAACTATTCATTTTAGAGTTTTTGTTGTGTTCTACTTTTTGATGAGCATGTAATGAAGACATTTTAAAAAAAAAAAAAATCTGAATCTTATGCTATGCTTCTGTAAACCATTCTTTGCATTTGGTCTTATTTCCCTAACCCCTCAATTTATAACAGAATCAAACTGAAGACCCAGACATAAATCCACACACTGACAGATATCTGATTTTAAATAAAGAGGCCAGAAATAGACACTGGAAAAAAGGGCATCTTCAACAAATTGTGCAGGTCTAACTGATGACTGCATGTAGAAGATCCAAATAGATGCATACTTATCACCTTGCATAAAACTCAACTCCAAATGAATCAAAGACCCCAGCATAAAACCAGATACACCGAACCTAATAGAAGAGAAAGTAGGAAATATCTTTAAACTCATTGGCCAAGAAAAGACTTTCTGAACAAAACACCATTAACACAGGCAATAAAATCAACAGTTAATAAATGGGGTCTCATAAAACTGAGAAGCTTCTGCATGGTAAATGACAATATCATTCAGACAAAGTGGCAACCTATAGAATTGGTAAGATTTTCTCCAACTACACATCTGACAGAAGATTAATATCTAAAATATATAAAGAAACTAGATATTAAGAAAACAGATAATCCAATAAAAGTGGGGTACAGATCTAAACAGAGAGTTCTCTGTTTAGGAGAGGAAACTCAAATAGCTGAGAAACACTTAATGAAATATTCAACATCCTTTGCCCTCAGGGAAATGTAAAACAAAACTACTTTGAGATTTAATCTTACACTTGTCAGATGGCTAAAATCAATAAAACAAATGATAGCTCATTCTGGCAAGGGTAAGAGGGACACTCATCCATTGCTAGTGTGAGTGCAAACTTGTATAGTCACTATGGAAATCAGTGTGGTAGTTCCTCAGGAAGACAGGAATTAATCTATCTGAAGGTCCAGCTATACCACTCTTGGTATATATCCAAAGAATGCTTCATCCTACCACAAAGTCACTTGTACAAACATGTTCTTTGTTGCTCTATTCATGATAGCCAGAAGCTGGAAACAACCTAGATGTCCCTCTACAGAAGAATGGATAAAGAAAATGTAGTATGTTTACATAATGGAGTACTATACAGCTGTTAAAAATGACATTGTGAAATCTGCAGGCTGTAGGAGGAGCTAAGGTGGGAGGAATAAAGAGAGGAAGGGGAGGAGGGAGGAGAGGAAGAGGAGAAGGAAGAGGAGAAGCTAAAGGAGAGAGAGGAGAACCAAGAGAGGGGGACATGGAGGCTGATGTTTGCTTGTCTGTAGCAGTCAAAGGTAGTTGGTATATCTAAATTAGGTATTGGGTTATACCTCTGTATGGGCATTTTGTTATTGACCATTACCAAATATATAAAGCCTTTGAATAATTTAAGCATTAGAGTCTCATCTTCCTACTGGGCCAGCATGGATGGCGGGATGATCTGGGCAATGCCCAACCTTGTAGAGACAGTGTGGAAGATTGGCAGAGCCATCTCCTACGCTGGTGTCTCGTGGGTGACAGGGCTGGTGTTTCTGGCTGGCCGTTTATAGCTGTGGCACACATGTAGCCTCTGGCCACGTGGTTGAGCTAGGCAGAGCCGCAGCAGCTTAGCCAGTCGGTTTGACCAGTGGCCACTTTTTAAAATAATTACTACAGCAGCAGGCATATATGGAACTAGAAAATTATCCTGAGTGAGCTATCCCAGACCCAGAAAGACATAACTAGTCTGTATTTGCTTATGTGTGGATATTAGCTGTGAAGTCAATGACAGTAAAGCTACAGTCCACAGAAACACAGAGGGTAGGTATAGATAGAATAAGGGAGTACAGGGTACAGATAGATCTCATTAGAAAAGGGAAATAGAATAGATAGATAGATATGAATACATGGGGGCAGGGCTGGAATGGGAGATCAAGTGAGGAAGGGGAAGGAGAGAGCGTTATGGGGGGAAAATAAAGGAGACCACTGAAATGAAAGGATATATGAGGGATAACATGAAAACATGATACTGTAGTAATATACCTAAAATATATACATATATGAAGGAGTTCTAAATGAAATTGCCAAATGAAAGACAAAAATTCCAACTGCTTACCAAACAAAGCTTTCAGTATCAGGATTTGGTTACATCTAATTGAGTGGTTGGCCAAAGAGGTCCCACAAGAATCCCCAAACAACCTCGGCCTTTGCTAAGACTGTAGGTTGCTCTTCACAAACTGACAGCAAGGCCCCATTGCTGCAGATAACACCTACACAGCTCACTGAATATAGAGAAGTCAAGCTCATGCCAACAGAGAGCTGTCATCCTTGCATTCTAGTGTCTTTGGTATAGGAAGGCACTCCCCAGACTATTGGGTTTTTTTTTTCAATTCTCAATTGGATTTGTTTTGTTTGGTAATTTCTCTTCTTTCTCATTGATCTTGTTATTTTCATTAATTTTAAATTATAATTTTATATAAACTGTTATTCTGTTCTATATTACTTTACCCTCTTCTTATTATTATCAGTGGTGCAGTTGTTGTCTTCAACATCTATGATGCTGCTGTGGTGACTTTCTTTCTCCTTTCTGCATGGAAAGTGAGAAAGAATTCTTGGACCCCCAAGCATTTGTAGGAAATATTTTGCCACTAAACTACCCTTCCAATTTGCAGAGAACCATGGAGTTGGCCTGGCCTAGGTGCCTTAAGAGGCATGTGCCACAGGTTTTTCAGACCCACAGCCAGACATTTTAGAGTGAGAAACCTTGGAACACTCAGCCCTCAATGGGATGACCATCAAATCCCTCTTCTTAGAGCTCAGTGAGCTCCACACAAGAGAAGACAGAAAAAGTATAAGTGACAGAGTGGATGGAGGACACCAAAAAAAACAAGGCCCTCTAGGTCACCATGAGCAAAGATCATAAGAACACGCAGGGACTGAAGCAGCAAGCACAGGGACTACGTGGGTCTGCATCAGGGCCTCTGTGTATATAGCAAGACTTCAGTTTAAGGTTTTTATGGGATTCCTGGGTGTGCGAATGAGTGGGTCTCTGATTCTTGTGCCTTCCCTTGGGCTCTTTTCCTTCTTTTGCTTTGTCTTTTCTAGTTTTGATGTGATAATTTTGTTTTTATCTTATTATATTCTATTTTGTTATATTTTTTAAACGAGTGAATGAATGAATACGTGAAAATCTAACCAGCAGGGTAAAGGATAACAACTGAACTGTTATTTATACCTGCTAGGTTAGGGAAAATCAGTTTTCTCCAATAGAGATATACTGGGTATATCAACTACTCCAGGGCAGGCTTCATGTTCAGGAGTCATTGACCAACATATAACGGACTCCATGGCTTGTGTGTGTGTGTGCTTTTGTTTAGTTACAGTCTGGTGTTTTTTTTTTTTTTTTTTTTTTTTTTTTTTCTTGAGTGATGTTCTATTTTGTTTTCTAGGGTTTGGGGGTTTGCTGTATTGGGTTTTAGGTTTTTTTTTTTTTTTAAAGAAGAACTTGAAGTTGGGTGGGCAGGGAGGGAAAAGGATCTGGAAGAACTCAAGAAGGGGAAAAATATGATCAAAATATATTTAAATTTAAACATTGTTTTAAATAATGAAATAAAATAAAAATTGGAATCAGAAAATATATTTTAAAACTAAATTTAAAAAATTAAAGTAATATGTATTGATTACCTACCTCATCCCTAGAACTTAATTTAAATGCTGGCTAACAGAGCCTGGCTCTATCTAGACTTGCTGATTCTGCAGAAAAAAAAATAACAAAACAAAAACAAAAAACTGTATCTGTTTCTTGTTACTTGACCCTTTTAATTCACTTACATAAACTAAGAGTTAAATAACATGAAATCAGCTTTTAAATAATCTGTAAAAGTTACAATTACAATAGGACACACACACACACACACATATGTTTTTCCAGACAGGGTTTCTCTGTGTAGTCCTGGCTGTCCTAGAACTCACTCTGTAGACCAGGCTAGCCTTGAACTCCAAAATCCACCTGCCTCTGCCTCCCAAGTGCTGGGATTAAAGGCATGCGCCACCACCGCCCGGCAGGAGACTGCTGCTATATTATTCAGAGCATAGAATACAGGAAAAAGTTGGTTGCTTTACATTATTTTTATTTTTTTGTACTATGTGTGGTCTCTCTGTATATGTACATGTAGATAAACAAGATGAGTCCAGAGGAGAAAGCTGGTACTGTCCTTTGTCACTCTCCCATTCTCTCACTGAACTTAGAGACTCTCTTTTGTCAAGTCTGGCCCCTCTGATCCATCTGGCCTTGAAAGGGTTAAGAATTTTCAAAACCTCCTAGCAGACTGAACAGAACCAAGAGTGCAGATCAGCTTGGTCATGAGCTCTGCGTTTCAGGAACTTGACTGATCACGAGATAGATGGCTGATTATGTATAGGCTCTTAGAGAATAGCCTGTGCCTGTTCCTTGTACTCTGTCACAAACTGAATAATGGGCTGGGACTTTCCACAGGTGCTTTCCAATAGCCCTCCTTTACTCCCCCTGGGTTGTGGTTTCCCCCCTGAGTTGTGGTTTTTGGCTTTAAATTCTCTCTGTCTCCAAAGCCCTGGGGTCAGACCCCACTGCCCTGCGTGGTTCATGGGTCTTGACCTCAGTATACTGATTGAAATATACCTCTTGCTGATTGCATCAAGTTCAGTGTCTTGTGAGTTAATGGGTGGCTGAGAATTCCTGAGGCTTGGGTGAGGTCCTCCCTTCATGGGGGCCTTATAGCCTCTGCACTCATGCTTGCAGGGCAAGCACCTTACTGACTGAGCCATCTCCCTAGTCCACATTTTGTAAAACATTATTTTTTTCTTTAGATTTTTTTCTTGCCATATTGGTTGTGTTATGCAACACGCTACCTCGCCGATAAGGAGCACGTCACACTCAAGATTCTTCTGACAGCATCTTTTATTGTTACAGCTCTTTTAGTTAGAAGGATGCAAGATGGAGAACAAAGGAAGGACCCCAAGCCCCAGAATGTACTGACTATCTGTCCTCATTGGCTTACAGACTGGGGTCTCATTTACATATCCACTGATAGTACTTTCAGCGGGAAAATTCGCGCCTACGCGTGCGCACAGCTGCAGACACCAAGGCCAAGAAGAACCAGGAACAGGAAGCCAGCGCCATCTTATAATGGCGAGCGTATAGCTACTTCAGCAAACGCAGCATGGCTCCTAACATCTCCTCCTTCTTTATAAATAGCATATAGTGACTAGAGACCTTTTGTGCCTTAGTCCCGTGCAATGGGAACCCGAGCCCTGGGAGGCATCAAAAGGCTGTCCCGTCTACAGCTTGGTGCAATGAGATCCTGTGCCCACAAGCATGCATAAACGGAAAAGCGTCTCAGCACTTAGCATATTCAACCAAGCTTGAGGGGATGCTCCAGTCTCAATGGCCAAAAATGCCTGAGCAATAACTACTTTATCACGTTGTTGTTGAGTTTTCATTTTACAGAACAACCAGAGTAAGATCAATGTCCCTCCAAGTAGCATACAGCCAAACAAACCTACCCCCACCCACTCCTTAAAAAAGGAAAATGCGGAAAAAAGCCAAGAGGTAAAGTCTTTAAAACTGATTATATCAAGGCTTGTATTTTTGAGGTCTAATATCTTCAACTGTAATTCTTCTTGAAGAAACTCCAACTCCTGGGTCCAATTCCCCTTCAGATATTCTGAAATAATAGAACTGTTAACGAGGGAAGAATTATCAAAAAGTAAGGGGGTTATACATAGGGAACGTGTGGAAGCCACACAAGAAAGTTGTACGACATCTCCAAGCGCTTGTAATTGTTGTTGTAATAAGTCAATGCGCTGATTGACCAGTAAGACCCCTGAGGCCAAATGAGCATCAGGTCTCTTCACTGTCTCAAGTGCATCGGATGCCTTTTCAGTAATATGACTAATAACTGAGGCTGTTTGCACTTGATTGGCCATGGCAATACCTGCAGTCACTGCAGCTGCAGCAGAAACAGTAATGTCAGTGATTATAGCTGCTGTAATGCCAAAATCTCTTTTTTGTCTCAATAATTGTACGATAGGAAAATCTTTGGGGTCAGCTTCAACAGGTACTGGTACAAATGTGGGAATATTCACCACAATTGCTGTCCGGTTTTTTCCATTCCAACATTCTGTTAAGTAACATGTAATATTAGGACTATGGCAATTAATTATTGAGCTGTTTTCAAACAACTCTTCATCACATATAAGGAAAGAATATGGTGCTTGAACACACACTAGCGATGGCTCAAGCGTATAATTAGAATATTGTTGATTAATCTTCAAATAGATAAACTGATCTTTGTTTTATTACTTTTCGTGGTCTCCAATCGTGTACCACTGACATTATTAGATGTATGGAAGCTTCCTTGTAGATTAGCAAAAGCTGATATACTAGTAGATGCCTCGGCATCATTTATAATTATCCATTCGAAAAATGGCCACTCACTCCCAGGGCCAGAGTGAGTGTTATTTGTTTTAAATCTTTTTAACTTTTGATTAAAATAAAAACCCTCCGATAGTTTAAATTTCCGTAATTCTGGTGGTTGACATGCTGTAAATGTCGGAGGAAAATCCAATAATGGATAGCACCATGGTATCTGTCTTTTAGCGGTCACATTAAGAGGAGAATTATCAGGTAATGGTATAGTTACATTGCTAGTGAGCATAATTGTAGTGATATTAGAAGATGTATTATTACCACCAGTTCCACTTCCACTAGTTGCTCCAGTACTTATTTGTGACAGGGCATTCATTGATATCCCTGTGGGAATTTTATTAGCAACAAGTGGATCTTCCCAATATCCCAATTTCATTTTTGTAATTTTAATACATGGCCCTTTCCCAGAGCTAATAGTCTCATTTTGGAAAGTAAAACATAATGCCGTATTTAATTTTATTGAGGTGGCATTATATGGTTCTGTTTCAAACTTAGGCGTTTTGATGCATGGTGCTTCCATGGCACAACTTGTGGATAAGAATAAAGGAAGTTTAGTCGAATTAGCATGTACAGGCATTGGAACGGGCCATGTTCTCACTATTGCCCACAGAGGTAGGCTGCTCCTTATGGGAGTCCAAAGAATTAATATCAGAAACATTGACGTCCACAGCCTCTGGATCCGGATTTTCTTTTTCTCCATCCTTCACTATTCTTGTCAATCTTGTTGGTACCCAGATCGGATTTTCTTGCTCCTGTGGGAAAACACAAATAGCTCCCCTGGCCAGTGAGCATATCAAAGCTCCATTGGGGGTGATTTTGTGCCATGTTATCTCTGGCCTGTGTAGCACACAAATCATGATAAAGAGATTTCCATTCTAAATATTTGCCTGTAGGGACAATTGTCTTGCTAGTACTACACCAATCCCCAGGCGTCATAGCACTTTCTGCAAGTCTCTCTATTAAGGCTTGGGTAAAAGAGGCATTTATGCCATATGTTTGCACCGATTCTGCCAATGACTTTAATTGTTTCAAGTCTAAACTTCGATGGTATCTCTGCTGATTCTGATCTTCAAAGACCGGAAAGGCTGCTCTAATCCTTCTTCTCTCCTTTTCTGGAATCAAGGAGGTGGCTATTGGAATAACATGTCTCCTAGCCTGTTCCTGTTTTGTCTTCCGAACAAGCAGCTGCGGCGCTGATGGCAAACTGCCAGGTGCATAAGGAGGATCCGGACGATATCTTTCTTTCTCATAACGAGCTGCCTCCTCATCTAATTCTGTTTGTTCGTCCGAATCCAACCCATCCTGGGACGAAGTATCGTCCTCATTTTCTCCATCCTCAGAGGACGTCTCCTCTGAGGCGGAGTCATTCAGTGTTAATTTTCTAAACCCAGACAAGGATGGATATATTTTTTTATATTTCTCTGACTGAGCTATTTTCTCAGCTCCATTCTCTTTTTTCTTTTTTCTTTTCTCTCGCTCCTTCTTCTTCTGACATGGAGGGCTTAAAGGCTGTTTATCATTGCCTTTTCTTCTACTAGCATTCCCTTCCTTTTCTGCTTCTGATAGGCTATCCTGACACTGAGTAAGGACCTTTTGTCCTTCTCTAATCTTTCCTTGGCATTTCTCATCCGCTATGCATGCCTGAATCATCCTAAAAATAGGTAATGTGCCTGCTCTCAATCTTCCCTCTTCCTTTTCCCGGGCTAAATCAGCTCCTAACTTTTCCCATGATCGCGTGGTAAGGGATCCTGTAGGACCATACCACGGAGTAACTCTATCTACCTCTTTAAAAAACTTCAAAAGAACCCCATCTGAAATAGTCAAGCCGCTTTCCTGCAGCAGCGCCTGCACTGCCACGAGAGCCGGCTTAAACTGTTGATTGCCCATAATTCTTTATCTACAGAACTGGGCGAACCTGCACAGTTATCTGCCTGTGATTTACGGTTCACTTTGAAAAGGAGGACATGTACACTCCCGTCCCTTAATATGCCAATTAAGGCAAAAGCAAAACACGAGAACAACCACAGCCCAGACAGGGATAGCGAAAGCAAGGCCAAGCATAGGATCCACCATATCTTACAGAAAAGTGTCTAGACTTACTGCACCGTCAGTTCTGAATCTTGTTTCTGCGAGCTAAGCAGGGTCCTTCAAGGTAGACGATCCTCGGGGGCGTTCGGCTTGCACTCCCGGGTTTCAGCACCAAATGCGACATGCTACCTCGCCGATAAGAAGCACGTCACACTCAAGATTCTTCTGACAACGTCTTTTATTGTTACAGCTCTTTTAGTTAGAAGGATGCAAGATGGAGAACAAAGGAAGGACCCCAAGCCCCAGAATGTACTGACTTATATACTATCAAAGAGACATGATCTGTTCTCATTGGCTTACAGACTGGGGTCTCATTTACATATCCACTGATAGTACTTTCAGCAGGAAAATTCGTGCCTACGTGTGCGCACAGCTGCAGACACCAAGGCCAAGAAGAACCAGGAACAGGAAGCCAGCGCCATCTTATAATGGCGAGCGTATAGCTACTTCAGCAAACACAGCATGGCTCCTAACAGTGTTAGCCTCAAATTCATGATCCTTCTACTCCAGAGTCCTGGATATGTACACCACAACCAGTTACTCATTACTTCTTCTGATTAGGGCCTAGACTATATAAAGTTATATGTTAGTTTATAGAAAATAAGAAAGTTAACTTTGTCATATAAAGATAGAATGATGCTTTTTTTTTTAAAATAGAAGAGTTATTGCCAAGGGTCTCAGCTCTGTCATTTAGTACACTAAGTCTGTGTCTAACTCAGCAGTCTGGTCTCAACATCCTTTCATTGGCTACACATAGATTAGTTTCTCACAGCTCTCCTGAGAAAGCTTTGTTAGTCCTGCCTGTTATTTCACTAATTGCTAAATGTACCCTGTTCACTATCCATACACATGTAATGGGTTTTTATTACTGTAAGAATTTATACTTTAAAAAGAAATATAAGAAAGAGCCTCAGAAATGTTGGTTAGGCAAGAGAAACAAGAATTCACTACGTTTCTAAAAACAGATCCTAGAATTCCCGTATCTGTTCTTTTTTCACTATCAGTTGGGCTGTTGTAGTCTGGATATAGACTATCTTTAAAGACCCATGTGTTAAAGGCTGGTTCATGAGAATCACATTTGGTAGATGTATGTCACTGTGGGAAGTGCCCTTGGAGAAACATGTGGAATCTAGGTCTCTTCTTTCTCTATTTCACTTCTCAGCCATTGGGAGGTTTGCTCTGCCATGTGTTCCCTACCATGATGTTACTAAAGCAACAAAGTCAACAGATCATGACCTCAAGCCTCCAAAGCTGTGAGCTAAGAGAACCTTTTCTCATTGTAAGCTGGTTATCTCAGGGTCTTTGTTACAGTAACAGAAATCTGACTAACATACAACTATTAGATTTTCACAAGTCTCTTAAGTACAGGGATACTAATAAATAATGATCAATTTATAACCATCACCAATTAATTATCATTACTATCAAACAATGAATCACTAGAAAGATTTTCACAGTTGTGGTGGTGTGAATGAAAATGGCCCCCAAAGGCTCACAGTGAATGACACTATTTGAAAGGATTAGGACATGTGGCCTTTTGGGAGTGGATATAGACTCACTGGAGGAACTGTGTTACTGATGGTGGGATTTGGAGTTTCAGAAGCTCAAGCCAGGCCCAGTCTCTCTCTCTGTCTCTGTCTGTCTGTCTGTCTGTCTGTCTGTCTGTCTGTCTCTCTCTCTCTCTCTCTCTCTCTTTCTCTCTCTCTGTCTGTCTCTCTTTCTCTCTCTCTCTTTCTCTCTCTCTCTGTCTCTGTCTGTCTGTCTGTCTGTCTGTCTCTCTCTCTCTCTCTCTTTCTCTCTCTCTGTCTCTCTCTCTCTTTCTCTCTCTCTTTCTCTCTCTCTCTCTCTCTCTCTCTCTCTCTCTCTCTCTCTCTCTCCCTCTCTCTCTCTCTCCTGCTGCCTACAGGTCTAGACCTAGAACTCTTTGCTCCTTCTTCAGCACCATGTTTGCCTGCACGCTGCCATGCTTCCTGCCAAGATAATAGTGAACTAAACCTGTAAAACTGTAAGCCAGCCTTTGTAAGAGTTGCTATGGTCACTGTATCTCTTTACAGCAACAGAAACTCAAAAACACAGCAAAAATTTACTGAAAATACTACCCTTTAAATATTTTAAATCACAGATAACAATAATTTCAACTACCTTCTGATAACATATCAGAAGAAAGCCCCACAGTAAAGCCTAAAGTTCTTCACTCACCAAATAAACCAAATGTGAACTCCAGGTTTCAGAATTCACAGTAGCTACAGTCATCATAAAACAAAACGCTGCAATAAAGCTATTGATTCTAATAAAGCTATTGATAATAAAGCTATTGATAATAAAGCTATTGATAATAAAGCTATTGATTCTAATAAAGCTATTGATAATAAAGCTATTGATTCTAATAAAGCTATTGATTCTAATAAAGCTATTGATAATAAAGCTATTGATTCTAAATGTAAAAAACCCACCAAAATCTATCATAACAGCACACCCAATCTTACCACTTATAACTAATCCCAGAATCTGAAAACAGAAAATTGCTGGGCTTCGTTGTTCTTTTATGGCTCTGAGGCTCAAACCCAGGGCCTCGAACATTCCAGGCAAGGGCTCTATTACTGAGCTACACTCCCAGCCCTAGGGAAAGTATTGAAGGAAAGTTTTGAAAACCTGAACCAAGGACAATATTTAACAGAAATATTAAATATTATGTGCCACACTCCCAGATGGAATCAAGCCATAGAAAATAATTATGGTTGTCTTTGGGTAATAAACACTATAAGGCTCCAATAAGAACAACCCAGAAAAATTACCCATTAGATTAAAATACCACCCACTCAAATCATCAACCCTACATGTCCATCAAACACCTCAGTTTGATGAAATTTTGGCTCATCTTTAGTATATATTTAATCCTACAAACCCTAAGAAGATTTTTAGTAGCAATGCTGTATATATCTAATACATAATATCCCTTCGTGTAGAAGGCACAGTGTTAAAACATTAACTGGCTCAGCAAGATGGTTTAACAGGTAAAGGCACCTACAACAAAGGCCCCACTATCAAGCCTCATGACCTAAGTTTGATCTCTGAGACCAATGTAGTAGAATGAGAGAACCAATTCCTGAAAGTTGTCCTCTTATCTCTGCCCCACACATATGCTCATATACACGTGTATGATTGTTTGAGATTTGACATGGTCTCACTCTGTAGCCCTGGCTTACAGAGGTCCACTGGCCAGCATCCTCCTCCCAAGAGTTAATGGTGTACTCTACCACACATGGACCACTGCATTATTTTCATATAATAAAACAGCATTACAAGTTATATCCTCCCAGAGAGAGGGACAAACATTCTGAGGAAACATGGTTGTTATAAACCTACTTCCAGCTCTTACATTAATAGCAGGGTGTGAATCTGGAGTCTGTAGAGACTAGTCCATTTTTACATAATTCTTCACTGCTTTTTACATGAAACATGATCAGCCAGCCCTTAGTAAGACGGTTTTCAAAATCAGAGCCTCTGATGACTATATGTGGTTGAGTGGAATGTAGGCTTCATTAGTTTTCCCCAGTCATAAGACAAGCTGAAAATGTGTTACTTTCCTTATCTTGAGACTGTAGTCTTGACCTTTCATCAAACTCTATACCTCTTTGAAATCATCAAAGGGGAATTATAAGCACTCTAGTTTGCTATTTCAGCATTGTCAAATCTCCCCTCTGCATGCCTTGCTGATTCTCTCAACTATCCCCTCCTTCAGCCTTACTGACTCTTCTCCCAACTATTCCTCCTCAGCCTTATTTTGCTATCCTTTTCTCCTTCCTTCTTCCTGCCTCCCTATACACATGTTTGTTGAAATATATATTATGAAGTCTCAGGGGTAGGTTTGCTACCTGCCCCATGGTTTATGTTCTCAAATGGAAGACATGCACACAGCCTTCATATTTTAATATGTCTTAAGTAGCTCAATAGCTGGGCCATTGTTTAACTTCTATGTGGCTAATCTCGAGTTTCTATTTATTAAATTTTGTGTCTATCTTGGTTGTTTTGGACCCAGAGGGCTGCCCAACTG
Source organism: Arvicanthis niloticus (assembly GCF_011762505.2). NCBI lineage: Eukaryota > Metazoa > Chordata > Mammalia > Rodentia > Muridae > Arvicanthis > Arvicanthis niloticus. Next base: position 67,397,494 of record NC_047658.1, on the reverse strand, counting down.
CTCTGCACTCTGGGCTGTGCTCTCCTGGCTCCCACACGGAGGCCATGCCTCTTTGTCTTGTATTCTTTCCAGGCATGGTGTCTCCCTAGCCTCCACTCTCTGCTTGCATGGCATATCTTCCCTTTCCCACCCCCCTAGTCCCATGTCTGGGAATCCTAAAATCCTGCCAGTCTGTTCTCTCCAGCTATTGGCTGGTAGCATCTTATTTACCAGTCAGAATCAATTGGGGGCAGGTTCTCAGAAGCTACATGTAGATGTTTTTGTGTAAACAGTTTTTTTTTGGGGGGGGGACATAATTAACATTAAAATATAAATAGCTACACACACTGGCTTTAGTGTAATGTATCTTTGAAATACATCACCACCATCATCCATGGTTCCTCTTGGTAACAATCTCCCTATAGCATAAATAATACCTTTTTAAAATATGTACTCTCCAACTTCCTCAAGAAGGTGGCTCAAAATTATATCATACATAATGTATGGTTTATATCTTACAATTCCCTTAATTAGCCTGTCTTCTTCCAGCGCCTCCCATCCTCATTATTTAGATTAAGTCAGAAGTTGTTCTCACATTGCTTCTGAAATAATAAGAAATTTACTTGAGTTGACACTTACCACAATGTATGCTAACTGTCCATTTCTAACACTGTCACTGTCCTTTGGGCTGTCAGTATACTCCTTATACTGCTCCATTTGGGTTATTTGTCATTATATTCCATGTGCCTTGTACCCAGTAGGTACTTAACACATTCTTGAATAGCAAGAATTCAAAAATAAATATGTTTCCTAGTATGCTTTATGAAGACTGTAAAATATTCAAAACAGCTAGGCAAGTGCCATGTGCGTTGCAAACATACTATTAAAGGCTGTGAAATGTTGGAAAGAACAAGCAATAAGGGTTGAGTTTACAATTTATCATCAGTCTTTCTAGTAAATGCTGACCCATGATACCCAGAAAATGTGACCGCCCTGCTACTAAGCTGGGGGAGACCCTATGCTCTAATCTGTCTTCACCTTTTGCCTTTATCTCCAGGCACAGGAACCTGAACAAAGGAGGGCTTCACACAAGTTCCCAGAACTAGAGGCTATAAATCCTACCTTTAAGAACCATTCACCAGCATTCAGAGTTGACAGTAAAGTCCAATAGAAGTTGGAAGTGACGTTGTTAGCAGCTGACGGAAGAACCTCTTTGATATTGGTTGTTCTGGTCAGGTCATAGTCATGCATGAGGAAAGGCACATGATCCCAACTGCAGACAGGAGGGGAAGAGGGGAAGAAGTACAGAGCATAAACCTAGCTACCATGACATAAATGACTCCCCAAAGCCCTTCAGGGTGGAAGCCTTGCAAGGACTTCTCCTATTCCCTTCAATCTCAGCAAAGAACTAAGTGCTGGTCATATATACAGATGTCACCATTTTCCTGCCTGGGAATCCATCTTTCATATATATATATATATATATATATATATATATATATATATATATATATATGTATGTATTTATATTGGTGGTGCTGGAAGAGTAGATTTCTTATTCAGAAGATTCCTGACACCAGGAAAACAGAAGGTAAGTAATGACCTAAGAATATGGTGGGTATGAAGCAGGGTCCCCAGAACCATATTAGACATGTTTCTACACAGGTTTCCTGGGTTTTTCTGAGTCTTTTTTTCAGGGTAGCACCTGTGCCACAAGGCACATTATTATAAAACAGATTACCAATTCCTTTACTTCCTAGTTGCTCTGTAGAATCCATGACTTTTTGACACTCTCTTTATTTCTCATTAAAATAATCACCAAGAGAATATCTACAATGGTCATAAGGTATTGAGGGGCTATTTAACTTGTCATATCTATAAAATGGGACAAAACAAAGGAAGTAACTATTAGTCAAAGGACAGCTGGGACTGCAGTATTCTGCTTCTGAGAAGAGGGAAGCCAACTGACTAAGCCACACCATTATACAAACTTCTTTTCTGTAAATAGTAGAAGAGTGAGCTCAAAGTGACCTAGCCATCTTGCAGCAATGGGAAGAAAGAGATCAGAGTAGGAAAAGAAAGTTGCAGTGTATTGAATAGAGTCCCATAGAGGATGGAGCTATGCAAAAACAAACCAGAACAGTTCCTGAGCAGTGCACACAGAGATCTCGAGTCTATGACTATGTGTCAGTCTACACACAGGAAACTCTATGGAGCTTAGCAAGAACAACTTTTGGGCTAGTGGTACAACTTGGTGGTAAAGGCATTCACTGCCCAGCTTGTCAACTTGAGTTCAATCCCCACAACCCACATAATGGAAGGAGAAAACCGACTCCTATTGGTTGTCCTCTGACCTCTACACGTGTGTTCATGTACATCCATACATAAACATACAAGTAAATAAGTATAATTTTAAAACTTTTTAAGCAAACAACTTTCAAGAAAAAAATTATCAGAGTCCCCCAAATTGCAGAACTCACATGAGGTGTGAGTCAGTTGATTCCATCCAGCAAGAGAGGAGAGACCTCAGAATTTGCATGGGTATTCTTTAGAGATTCCAGAAAGCCATACCTTAGAAATGAAGATAACTTAAAACTAGAACAATGTACATCCACTTAAATACCTCCATAAGAGTGCTTAAGACAGCTTCCAGAGGATCAAACTAGTTAAAAGTACTTTTACTTCATCGACTTGCTAGAAAAAGTCCATTCTTTAAAGGGAAGCAACAAAGCTATCCCCCACCCATGTAAAATTACAGTGTCCAGTACGTAATAAAACCTTAGTAGAGAGATAAAGATGCAAGATTATGTAAATATATGCTAGTGAGATTCTTTGACAGAGACAAACTCAAAAGTAAGAGTGGATAGGATTAGACAAGAGTATTAAATAACATAGAATAACATAAATTCTGTAAATAACATGCAACGTAAACATGAATATAAAATATGTATGTAGAGCCAACTTTAGTGAGATAAAACACACGGGGTTGAGGCAGGAGATGTCTAGTTTAAACCTTGCCTACAGGTTGTGTGTGTGTGTGTGTGTGTGTATAGAATATAAAGAAGAAATTGAAATTCTGTTGATGAAACAATAATAAATTAAATGAAAATTCTTCTGGATAAAATTTACAACTATGGCTGGGGAGTGGCCCAGTTGGTAAAGTGAACTAGCACCCACATAAAACCTGGGCCCAGCACACATCTGTAACTCCAGAACCAGGAAGTAGAGACAGGAAAATCCTGAGGGCTCCCTGGCCATCCATTCTAACCTAGATAAGGAGATCCAGGTTCATCGAGAGATTCTCTGTGAGACCAGAGTGCACAATGGCAACTTCTGCTCTCTGAATGTGCCCACACAGATGAACACTTTACTACTCCCACATACAAATATGTAACAGGTCATTAAAAGAGCAGTGATTTTGAAAATGGGGCAATACAATAAAACATAGAAGTCAGAAGCTCTGGCTCCCAAAGCCAGGAGAATGGCATGTCTTTCAGCTCCAGTCACTGGGACTTGGAACTAACTCTCTATTTCCGGGCTCTTGGTTTTGTTGCTGTTGTTTTGTTTTTCTTTTTAAAATTAATTAATTTATGTTTTGGTGGTTTTGTTTTGTTTTGTTTTTTCTAAGAGTGCCCTGTCTGCATGTACACCTGAATGCCAGAAGAGGGCATCAGATCCCATTACAGATGGTTGTAAACCACCATGTGATTACTGGAAATTGAACTCAGGGCCTCTGGAAGAGAAGCCAGTGCTCTTAACCACTGAGCCATCTGTCCAGCCTCTTGTTTTATTCTGCAAGACAGGGTCTTTCTGAATAGCTCTGGCTGTCCTGTAGATCTTTAAATGTTTTCACTATAGAGAAAATTTGCCACAAATATGCTTAACCTGATTTAAATACTACAGTAAACATATAAACATCACAATTGTCCATGTCTATACAATTAGTGATATAATGTGGACAGTGACGTCTGAATGAGAATGGCTCTCAGCCCAGTTGTGGAGAAAACTGTAACTACATACATTTTCCCTTAATGTAAGCAAGAACTTGGGCTCAGAAGCATGCCTATGGGTACACCAGTTTTACTGGGAGACAGTTGAACCTTCAGGAAGTGAGGTCTAGAGGGAACTGGGACCCTGAGGATGTGGCCTTGAAGGTGTTCTCCAAACCCTAGCTCCTCTTCTCTCTCCCCACCCACCAGGAAGCAGGTAGTGATACCCCCATATGCTCCTACCATGAAGGTCTGCCTTACTACAAGTGCAAAGGTAAGAGGACTGATCTGTGGGTTGACACTGCTCAATCATGAGTGAGAATGAAAGTTTCCTTCTTATTAAATTAATTTACCTTATATAGTTGTCATAGTGGTGGAAATATGATTAACATATGATAACAAGTAATTTAGTTGTAAGGCATTATTTATTTATTTTTAAAGGCTGGGTCTTGTAGCACACAAGCACACAAGGATGCATGCATGCTACAGCAGGTCAGAGGACAACTTTTGAGATGCAGTTCTCTCCTTCCACTGTGGGTCCTAGGACTCAAACTAGGTTGTCAGCCTTGCTCTTCCTCGCCTTCCGAGCTATGTAGCCAGCTCACTATTGAACTATTTGTGTTCCTTATATATTCTTAGACATTAAACCCCTTGTCAGATGCATAAATTGCAAATATTTTCTGCTACTCTGTAGGTTAGCTCTTCATACCAAAGACTATTTACTTTGCTGTGTGAAGGGTTTTCAGTTTTATACACAATTTGTTTGTTTTTGGCACTCTGGAGATCTTTTCCAAATCTGATGTCCTGAAACATTTCTTCCTAAGTTTTCTTCCATGGCTTCCAATTACATGGTCTTTTTCTTTAAAAAAAAAATTATATGTTTATTATTTGTAAACTATGTGTTACCTCAGCTCTGCATGAACCATCACTCTTAGATCCTATCTCTGGGCTTCCCAGCCTTTGATCTTTTCTACCAAACTAACATTCGAATCTGGTTCTCTCACTGAGCACATGACCTCAAGTCCCTCACACTGTAGCTTGTGTCAGAGCCTCTTTCCATTTTTATAGCTGAATGTTTCAACATGTAAATGGTTCACACTGTTTGAATCCATTCATCCATTCCTCTGGATGCCTGTGCCCTTTCTACTTTTGGGAGCTGTGAATCCTATCATTGTGGAATTCATATGTGATTTCTTGGTGGACATATTTTAACTTGCTCACCACCAACCTGTTTCCTACAGCAGTTGTAGAGCTCTTGTCTTCTTTGGCCATATATGGAGGCTTAGAGTTCTTACTCCTCCCCATGTGTCAGCCAACCACCTTTGGTCACAGCCATCTTCATGGCTCAAGATTTTGCTACACTGATTCCAATGTGCATATAGTCAGGTCTTTAATCTATTTTGAGTTGGTTTTTCTAACTGGTGAGATACAGGTATTTTTTAATTCTTCTGCATGTAATTATTCAATTTCTCCAGCACTATTTATTGAAAAGGTTTCCTTTCTTCACTCTGTGTTCTTAGAATCTTTGCTGAAAATCAGATGGCTATAGATATATGGATGTAGAATATCTATTGTGGCTCACTGTTCTCTGTGTGTTTTTATGCCAGTACTGTGTGTTTTGTTGCTATGTTGTTTATGAGACAAGGTATCTCTATGTAGTCCTCTGCCCCTCTGCCCCTCTGCCCCTCTGCCCCTGCCTCCTGGGAATAAAAACATGTGTCACCACACCTGGCTATCCACGGTATCTTTATTACCATAGCATAGTAATAGATTCTGGAGTTTGATAGTATAATTCCTTCTACTTTATTCTTTTTGCTCCAAACTGTTGTTTTAGGGTTTTTTGTTTTGGTTTGTTTTGTTTTTTTGTAGTCTCATACAAGTTTTAAAACTCTTTTTTCTATGTCTGTGAAAACTGTCATTGGTATGTTGACAAGGATCACACAAATCCATAGCATCCTTTGGGTACTATAGATGTTTTAATAGCACAAAGTCTCTCATTTCACAAATCTGGGATATGTTTATGTTTTATGTGTCTTTTTCATTTCTTCACCAATGTTTTATAGGGTTTAGCGGGCAGAGATCTTTTACCTTTTCAAATATATTCCCAAGTGTTGTATTGCTTTGCATCTAGTATAAATGGAAATGTTTTCTTGATTTTGTTTGTTTGAGAGAAGGTCTTACTATACAGTGCATGGTGACCTTGAACTCATGATTCTCCTACCTCTGCCTTTCAAGGCTGGGATTATAAGTATATATTACCATGCTCAGCTCTTGATGTCACCATTTCTTTTGTGTGTGTGTGTGTGTGTGTGTGTGTGCACGCGTGAGTGCTCGGGAGGAAGCCATCCATCCCATGCATTCATGTGTGGAGAGCAGAGGTGGTTGTCAGGTATCGTCCTCTTCTTTCCACCTTATTCTCTGAAATAGGGTCTCTTACAAACCTGGAGATCACCAACTAGCAAGACCGGCTAGCACTTGGGGATCTTCCTATCTCTGCTCCCCCAACACTGGGGTTACAAATGTGCTAATACCATATCTAGCTTTTATTTGGGTGATGGACATTAGAAGTTTGGTCTTCATGCTTGCACAACAAACACTTTACTCATTCTGCCCACGCCTCTTGATGTCTACAATAACTGACCACCTACTAGCCATAGCAATGCTACTATTGATTGAGTGTGGTGCTACGAACCCCACAATTGGACCAAAGACCTCACAAATACAAACGCTCAGATTTCTGTATGCTGAGTTTGTATTTTGCAATTGTGTGGAAGAAAGGACAGTAGTTAGAAAAATTACCTGAGATGATTTCAATTTTTAAAAATGTGTTGAGACATGTTTTATGGCTTATCATATGTTTTATCTTAGAGAATATGTTGATAAGAAGGACTTATGTTCTGACGCTATTTGATGTCATGTTTTAAAGATGTCTGTCAGGAACATTTGGTGTTGAGCACAGCTTAACACTGTCATTTCTTTATTGTCTCTCTCTGGATTTGGTTGATAATACAAACTAGAATTCTTACTATTATAGTATTGGTGTCTATCTCTACCTTTAGGTCTATTAACTTTGTCCTATTATTTGGGTTTTGAGATATTGGGTACTATATATTTAGAATTATTTCACCTTGCTGAATTGACTGTTTATAATTATATAATAACCTTCATGTCTTTTTTTTTTTTTTTTACTGATTCTGATAGAAAAGTATAGTATTTGATCTAAGAATGGGTACTTTTTTATTTCTTCAGGATGTCATTTGCATAGAACATCTTATCCCATCCCTTCACTGATCTCAGTCTATGTTTGTCTTCAGAGGTAAAGTTCTTAATACAAGAAACTTGGAGTTAGGGAGTATACTTTTAGTACAGTTATTCCATGCATTTTAACTGGACAATTAATCCATTTACATTTATGACCATGGTGAAGTGCTGGCAACTGATTTGCTTCTCTAGACTTGTTCAGTTTGTTTTCTTATGCACCTCAGGATCACCTGCTCAGGAGCAGAATTACTAACGATGGGCTGGGCCCTCCCATGTCAATCAATCATTAGTTAAAGAAATGCCCTACAGAATAGCTTCCAGGCCAATCTTATAGAAGTGTTTTGTCAATTAAGATCCCATCTTCCAAGATATGTCTAGGTTTATGTCAAGTTGAGATAACCCAACTGGCACAGGGACAAATGTTAGTATCCCCCTTTTCTCTGCTTTCTGGCCCAAGTTAAAGTAGTCAGCTCTACTGTGTTCTACCTGTCATCATAGACAGAATCCCTCACAACAGTGAGTCCCAAACCAAATCTTTCCTTCTCCAGGTTGTTTGGGCCAGGTATTGGTCTCAGTGATGAGGAAAGCAACTAATACACTCGATTTGGCTGTGGTCTTTCCCCTTTAACTCCTAGAACTCACATGCACCTCTCCTGGTCCATAAGGACACGTCTGTCTGTCCTAGGGAGTCAAGAATGTGTCTGTCTGTCTTAGGAGCTCTGGGAATACTTGTCACTTTGAGGATACCCTTTTTTTCCCTTTAACTTTTGAAAGCTTGACATTATCATGCTTTGGGGCAGATCTGTTGAGTGCTTAGTGACCTCTGACCTTCCTGTTCCTGGATACTTGCTTCCTCCTGTGGATTTGCAAGCTTCTGTTTCCATCACTGACTTTCTTTTTTTTTTTTAATTAAATTATTTTATTTATTTATTTTTTCTTAATTTTTTTATTAGATATTTTATTTACACTTCAGATGGCATCCCCTTTCCCCATTCCCCCCCAACCCCCTTAGGAAACCCCTATCCTATGCCCCCTTTTCCTTTTTGCATTTATACATTTTTTAAAAATAATGTTAATCATAGGCTTTATAAGTTTGGAATTGTTCAATCAGAGGTGTAACCCACTGACCAACCTAGATATAACAACTATCTTTGACTGGTGGAGATACATGAACATCTGCCTCCCTGTCTCCCCCCTCTTTCTCTCTTTCATCACCTAGCTTCTCCTCTCTTTCTTCTTCTCCTCTTCTTACTCCTTTTCTTCCTCTCACTACTCCTCCTACCTTAGCTCCTCCTACACATCACCCTTCCTGTTAAAATGAAACTTTTCTCTCAAAATAGAATTAGAGCATAATTATGCCAATTTGTACCAGTGAGGTACAGGATAGTCCTAATAACCAACGCCCATAATCAGCTTGAAGGAGCTAATGATGAGTCAGCGCCCCTATTCCCTGGGCTTGGGGACTAAGGTGGTAAATGTTGGGCTGTCTCTCTAGGGAAAAGTAGTGGTTTTGTCGGAATAGAGAGGATTAGCTAGGGTTTATTGCATAGCCATAACCTATTAGTAGAAATCTGTATAATTAATATCAAGATGAAGATATAAATTCTTAAATGGCACCAATTTACTTTGTTTACAAATTTTAAGGTTTTCATTGGCATGAGCTTCTTAGTGATATAAGAGTGAGATGAATATTGTTACTCTCATAGGCATTGTACCAGTATAACACATTTAGGAATACAAAGCTTAGACCCAGTCCTTCTTTAACTTTTTTAACTGATTTGAGATGGTCAGCCTGTGAGTTAAGGGACTATAGCAAATTCATGACTTGGAGTTTATTATAAGGGTGTTCTCTATGTTTTATTTAGAAATAGCTGAGTGGAGTTAACAGGCAACAGTCCAGATTACCTTACATGGATAGCTGGTTTTCAAAACATCAGAAATCCTTAGAATTGACATGACAAACATTTCAGTATTAATGTTCATTTTCACTAGAGACCTGTCTGCTCAGGACAGCTTCCTATATTGAATTCTAAGAAGAAATTGAGCATCCTTGGAGTTACTTCAGTTGTGGTGAGACAGCCACTAGGCAAGAATTGCCACTTTCCTTCTACAGACAAATTACTGTCCAGAAAAGGACACACTTGCAGAATAGTCGACTGATTATATCTGCCTAGACAGAGTAATCAGCCCTTAATAATTCTGCAGCACTAAGGTCTGTCAGATGATCCTGGGCCAGAAGGCAGAACAGATGCTCCAACGTTTTGAAGTAGAGCAAGTGTCCAGGTGTTCAGAGGTCTCTATAAATTGGCTAAGTTTTAGAAACTATGATTTGTGCTTCCCACAATTATAGTTAACTCAGTCATTCTGGATTTCTGATGGGGTTGAAAACATATAGCTATTGACCTTAAGAGAAAAGATTTGAGTGGATGGTCGTCAGCTGACATTCATCCTAAAGCCAGGTTCAGAATTAAATGTTTTAGTTAGAATAGATGACAGAGGAGCTGGTTAGGCATCACTAACTTTCTAACGAGTTTCATATCCATGTGGAATTACTAAATCCCTCTTGAACCCCAATAGCTTGAATA